>NC_077231.1:17931119-18240383 GCF_027887165.1 Monodelphis domestica | reverse complement strand
CAAACCACCTAAAAGCCCAATGGGAGGGCCCCCATAGGGTTATTTTATCCACTCCTACAGCTGTAAAATTAGAGGGACAGAATACATGGACTCATATCCCTCCAGAAACAGGTGGTGAAGGGGGAACGGAAGCCACTTATTCCTGTGAGCCACTGGAAGACCTCAAATTCCTCTTCCACAGAAAGACCCAACCTAAGGAAACTTTGGAATAAGTAGCTTCATCCCCTCCTCCTTATTATCTTAAATTTCTCTTGCTCTGGCCATGACTATCTCTTTCCTTACAGTCTTTGTATATCCAAAACATGTGTGGACTTTGTATTTGTAATCTTGTCATCTCTAGTTGCTTCTAGAGTAAAAACACTCATGGGAGTCATGGAAATGCCAAGGCGACCTCTGCAACCATCCCAGCCTGATGCTCTGGACATGGCCTACAGTCAATACCTCTCTCTCCTAACGATAGCCAGGGACAACTCTATGCCCATTCTCAGCTCTGAAGAAGTTACAGAATACTGAGACCATCGCCCCTTTCCCTTACGTATTAGAAGAGGGGGGAGATGACATGGGCATTGTACCCCCAGAAACTCAGGTGAACTATTATCAGGGAAACTCCCTTGCTCCCTTACATTCTTGTGACTCTGAGCCTAAAACCACCCAATGACCCCTCTAGGGTCCTGAGACGACTATCTCCCTTATAGTCCTCTAGATTTAAAATGGACAGAGAGAAACACCTTCAGGCCACACCTCGATCCTATCAGACATCTGTTTGTTCCCTAAAACTAAGGAATCTTTATGTCCCCAGGCAGATGATCACCCCACCTCACCTAATGCATGGGTGACTGATACTCTCCATTGTAAAAAGTATAAAATCCCCAGAACTGATGGTGTCTGGAGGAACAGCCTTTCCTTTCATGCTGTCCTCCCAAGGAACTGCTCCCCATCTTGCTGTTCCACCTTGCTATCCTCCTGGCCATTCTCAACATTACTTTCTAAATTAATAAATTTCTCTTTTTATTTTTAAGCTAAGTTTTGGAGTCTTGCATTCTTGCAAAAGGTATCCTTCCCGAACCCCAGGGGTACACATCTGAACCCCATAACACTAGGGCTCTAAAATCTGAGACACACTTATTCTCCCTCCTGAGATCTCTGACTACTTGTCTCTGCACCTCATCCTCTGACAGCCCCATCATTTGGTTATATCCCCGAGAGTCCTGCCTCCCTCCTAAGGCTCATCTAAAATTACTCACCATTTCCCCATTATCTTTTCCTTCTCCTCTGTGCTTCTTTCTGAGGGCTGAAGGGTTAGGAGTTATCAAATATGCTGTGGCAAGGGAGATCAGATCTTTCTGGAGAAGCAAGGGATAGTGCTGATTGTATAATGGATAGACAATTGGGCTGGGAATCAGGAAAACTTGAGTCCCTAGCTACATGACCTCGGACAAGTGACAACTTAGATTTGCCTCGGTTTCTTCAACTGTAAAATTGGGATCATAATAATAATCTACTTGACAGGGCTGTTGAGGGGTTCAAATGAAATAATATTGTTAAATTAGTTAGCTGAATGCCTGGTAGATTAGAGGGTGCTACATAAATTCTAGCTATTACATTATTATTATCATTATTGTTATTGTCAAATGGAATCTTTCATCATGGAGCAACTCCACCCACCCAAAGTAGGTTATCCAAAATGTCTCTTGCCATATGAATCTGGCCCAAATTCTAGCATTTCTAGTTATGATAAAGATCAAAAGAGATGACAGTCATAAAAGCACTTGACACAGTGTGTGGAACATAGTAAACATCATATAAATGGTTACTCCCTTCTGGTCATGGCTCTGAATGTTGAGTTTAAGGTGCCAGTGAAGCATGAGGCTAGTATTTGAAAATGCAAGCCTGGGGTTGAGGGGCAAATGGAGTCAAGGTAACCATGTTTTATGACACAGAAGGCCTTTTTTAAAGTAGAGGAAAGAACTAGCAAAGTAAGATCTTGGAGGAGAGGGGAAGATGTCCATGTTTCCCATTGCTTTCCATGTCCATGTTCCCATTGAGGGCACCAATTTCCTAATTTAACCCAGGGTTAATTTCCTAGTTTATCCCAGGGTCCATCTTTGCCTTCTCATACGTCCTCACTTCTACCTCTCAACAGTTAGGAAATTTGATCATTTCTAGCTCCACAATGTCTCCCACACCCAAAACTTAGATCCTCATTGCCTCCTGCTGAATTTCACCAGCTTCCTAATTGGTCTTCAAGTCTCTCCAAAGTGATTCATTCACCATATGGCAGCCAAAGTAATTTACTTTAAGGGCAGATCTGACTATGGGGTTTCTTGATCAAACTCCACTGGCTCCATAACCCCTACGATCAAATATCAGTCCCTGCTTTGCATTTAAAAACCCTTCACAAGCTAGCCACAACCTACCTTTGCAGTCCTTTTACACAGGACTCCTGTCTGGGCACTCCACAATCCAGTAAAATTATTCTGCTTGTTCTACATACACAATATTCCATCTCTTATCTGTGCCTTTGTAGAGGCTGGTCCTTCCATCCCCAAGCTGTATTCCTTCCTCATCTCTGCCTCAGACTCCCTAGTTACTTCAGGACTCAGTTGAGTTCTACATGAAACTTTTCCTTACCTCTCAGCTACTAGGATCTACTCTTTCCCCTCATAAAAATGACCTTGCATTTACTTTGCATGTCCATGTGCCTAATCTCCCACTCCCACCACCCCCTAAGATATAAGCTCCTTGAGAGTCTTCATTTTTATTCTGAATTTCTTCCTCTGCTCCCTAGGTTCCTCATCTCTCCTCATTCAGATGCTTTCTGCCACAATCTCCACCTTCTTCCTGTAAAAAGTGGGGATTTTTCCTTACCAAAGCAAGCCCCTCTACATACACAAATGAGTCTATTCCATACTATCTTCTCCAACAGACTGCTCCCTATTTCATCCTTATTCTTTCACTAATCTTCATTTTCTCCTTGTCTATTGGCTGCTTCCCCATTGCCTACAAACATGACAATGTCTCCCCCAGTCACAAAAAAGGAAAAAACCTTCAGTTGGTCTGTTTCCTATCTTCAAGAACAAAAGAGGGAGGGGGCAGAGAGAGAGAGAGAGAGAGAGAGAGAGAGAGAGAGAGAGAGAGAGAGAGAGAGAGAGAAACACAGAGAGAGAAACACAGAGAGAGAAACAGAGAGAGAGAGAGAAAGAGAGAGAAAGAGAGAGAAACAGAGAGAGAGAGAGAGAGAGAGAGAGAGAGAGAGAGAGAGAGAGAGAGAGAGAGAGAGAGAGAGAGAGAGAGAGAGAAACTCTTACTTGGCTGTCCATCCCCATTACTGTCCCATATCTCTTCTCTTTTTGTAGCTAAATTCCTTGAGAAGATGACCAGAATATCATAGGTGCCTCCTTTCCTTTCCTCACATTCTCTTAGACACAGCTTAGCTTCCATCTTTATTATTTAAACCAAGCTACTCTCTTTAAAATTACTAACATCTGGGGGGGAACCTAGGTGGTTCAGTGGATTGAAAGCAAGATCCAGAGACAGGAGGTACTGAATTCAAATCTTATCTCAGATTTGTGTGATCCTGGGCAAATAATTTAACCCCCATTGCCTAGCTCTTACCACTCTTCTGCCATGGAACCAATACACAGTATTGATTCCAAGATGGAAGGTAAGAGTTTAAAAAAATTACTAACATCTTAATTATCAAACTTAATGGGGTTTTTTTCTCATTCACCTTGACCACTCTGCAGCCCTCAACCCTGTTGATCACCCTCTTGTCTTTGACATTCTCTTCTTTCTAGATTTCCTCTTGGTTCTTCTCCTATCTACCTGACAGCTCCCTTCCTTCTCTCTCTGTCTCTCTCTCTCTCTCTGTCTCTCTCTCTCTCTCTGTCTCTCTCTCTCTGTCTCTCTCTCTGTCTCTCTCTGTCTCTCTCTCTCTGTCTCTGTCTCTCTCTCTCTCTCTCTCTCTCTCTCTCTCTCTCTCTCTCTGTCTCTCTCTCTCTGTCTCTCTCTCTGTCTCTCTCTCTCTGTCTCTGTCTCTCTCTCTCTCTCTCTCTCTCTCTCTCTCTCTCTCTCTCTCTCTCTCTCTCTCTCTCTCTCTCTCTCTCTCTCTCTCTCTCTCTCTCTCCCCTCCCTCCCTCCCCCCTTTGCTGGATCCTTATGCAGGTTAAGCATATTAACCATGAAGGTCCCCCTAAGGCTCTATTTCAAAGCACTCTCCACTTTCCCTCTTTCATCAGCTCCAATCTCTATGCAGATGACTCTTAAGTCTACTTGTTCAGCCCTAACCTTTCCCTAAATTGTGGGGCTCATACTTCCATCTGCCTATTAGACATCTCAAATTTGATGATTCACAAACAGCTGAAAACCCAACATGTCTAAAATGGAACTATCTTTCTCCTGAAACTTCATCACCTTCTTAACTTCCCTATTACTGTTGAGAGTAGAATATCACTTTCAGTATTAGGACCAATGTGTCATCCTCAGCTTCTCACTCTCTCTCTCTCACCTCCCCTATCCAATCAGTTATCAGTTACAACCTTAACAACATTCCTCATACATGCCTCCCTTTTCTCCTGACTCTGCCACTCCCCTGCCTAATGGTTGGTCTCCCCAACTCAAGTTCCTTCCCATTTCTGACCATCTTCTACTCAGAGGTAAAACTGATCTTTCTATAGTTATGCCCACCATAGCATCACTCCTCTATTCATGGGGCTCCCTATCAACTCCAAGATTAAGTATAAAGTCCTCTGGTTTTTAAAGCCCTCCATAATCTGTTTCCCCCTACCTTACCAATGTTCTTATACTTTCCTCCTGAAGCCTAACAGACCTCTTTAATTTTAGTTCCTGTTCTCTAAAAGTATCTTCACCGTATCCTGTATCTCTTGTTTGTACACAGTTCTTTGCATGTTCTCTCCCCATTACTTTTCTTATTAAAAAAAAAAAAGAAGATATGGAAGGAGGATTCCATTGGGGGTTATGTGATAGTGGTGTTAAAAAAAATCGAGAAAAGATTTATTTTTAAATTTCCCTAAGTTTCTGTTTCCTTCTGAGAGTAATTGTGTCTCTAAATACCAACCTCATGATATGAGGCTCAAATGAGTAATTGAGGCAGAGGATCAAAAAGGGAATGATTCTTCCACTTAGTGCCCATATGAACTGAGGGAAGTCATTTAAACCCCTGGGGCCTCAGCTTTATCTGTAAAGAGAGGGGGTCTGGACTAAGTGATTTCTGGAATCCCTTCCAATCCCAAACCTTATGATTTTATTGTCTATATCAATACTTAAGCAATATTGAAGTACTACAGAAATATACATATATATATGTTACATATACATGCCCATTTTTGTATATGCACATATTTTCTTATATGCATCTGCTTTGTATATACATATTTATGTATTTGCAGATATGCGTGTGCGTGCTCATGAGAGAGAGAGAGAGAGAGAGAGAGAGAGAGAGAGAGAGACGGAGAGAGACGGAGAGGGAGGGAGAGAGCGCACTATTATTGCCCTGACAACTCTTTCCAGGGAATATGCTTTCAGAATTCCAACTCTGAGTGCCAGGACCATATATATTCCCTTCTACCCATTTCTAACTCCAGCCCTGGTAGGCATTTGCTGTCTTTTGACAACTTAAGATGACCCAATACCCAAAAGCCTTTGTCCTTGCAGCAGGGGACAAGGCATCTTGTGGGTTGAGTCTAAACAGCAAAAGGAGCAAAGGGAACTCTAGTCAGAAGCAAACTGCAATCTAAATTGCAGCCATGACTCTGTAATGTGCTGATTAGTGAGCTAGTAAATTAAAATGTTAAATTGCCTGGCATGGAAGGAAGGGAGCAATTAACAAAAATGTCAATGAATGACATCATAAAAAGAAGAGTTTTAAGGAGCATGAAGGACTAAACCAAGAAATGAATGGCTTGATATCATTGTTATGGCTTACTTCTGGTTGGATCTGGTTTTTATTTTTAACAAAGGATGAATCAAGAGAAAGATGATGATATCTCCTCCTTGCCCATTATAGTAGCCTCTCAGTCTGGAGGGAATATTGCTTGAAATAAATTATTATTATATAGCTATTGACAGGAAGTTCTAAGATTTATCATTGGTCATTGAGTCATTATACAAATAACTGATGATTTAACATTTAACCAGCTCCAAACTGCCATGTGTTGTTTAAGTTTTAGATAGGTCTATAATATCTTCTCTTAAATCCTCATTATTTATTAAAATTACACTAATTAAGTACCTGCTCCCTTGTACATTTTTCTCTTGGAACACTTTTTAGGAGAGGAGGGAGAGAGATGAAATATTTCACTGTGCCCTTTTCCTCTCAGGGTATTTTCCAAAGACTATGGTAAGCAGGGCTCAGTCTGAAATAAATACCTCTGTTCCATGGAAACAAGGTCTCTGTGAGGCTGAAACAAGTTCTTCCTCTTTCTGGCAAAGGTATACAGATACGTAGGCAGTCCACACTGAATACAGGGCACTCAGTTTGCCCTTAATTTATCAAAACAGTCTTTAGAAACAGGAGACCCTCCGGGATAATGAATTTAATGTTGCAAGGGACCTTAGACTTCATCTTTTCCAGAATCTGCTCTAATTTTTAGTGTGTTATATGGATACTTAAGTAGTCTAAAAAAGCCTCAGAATCCTATTTTTCTTTTTTTAAAACAATAGAATAAATACTATCTAGCAAAGTTTAGCATACAGAAATGTATATTAATAGCATCCAGAAAAATGTTTTTCAATGCAAAAACTTCATAGTATTACAAAAGAAACTAATTTTATTGAAATATTTATCTCTCTCTCTCTCTCTCTCTCTCTCTCTCTCTATATATATATATATATATATATATATATATATATGTGTGTGTGTGTGTGTGTATATATTAAGTTCACAAATTTACCTGGGTAAAGACCCCTGATCTAGTAAAAACCACTTCATTTTAAATAGAGAAAACTGCACTTTGGGGTCAAGATGGCTCCAGAGTAGAAGCAAAACTCTTCTCCTCCCAAACAATTGAGACAGTGTACCTCAAAACGACAAAACCAAAATCAAAGGAGTGAAGGAGTTCCACCAAAGGGCACAGCAAGAAAGTTAGGCAAAGTTAGGGCATTTCCACGCTAAAAGGGGGTGAAAATCCCCCCTCAACGGGCAAGCTCATCACCTCTCCCCCACCTCACCTACCTTTCCAGAGTCAGAGCTAGCATTGTACAAAATTTTAAGTTCTAGGATGGAGGCTGGCTGAAATCAACACAGACTTACCCCTACGAGAAACTAGACTCAGAATACTGGGAGGCTGAGGAAACATTGAGATAGGGTGCTGAGCCTGGGAAGAGAAGGGGACTCACAGCAAACCACCACAGAGAACAGAAAAAAGCCCCCAGGCAAAAACCTCTCCAGTGACACACAGCACCCAGACCTTCCAGGTAATCTTTAGGTTCTCAGGGGCTGGACCTGCCACTGAGAGCAGCAAGACTAGGGACCCTAGGAGGCTGAGGAAATGTGGAGATAGGTTGTGGAACTTGGGGAGAGGGGATGGCTCATAGTAAAATGCCACAGAGAACCGAAAAAATCCTTGGGGCAAAAAACCTTTCCAGTGCTCAAACAAATAGACTTGTCAATACTCCACACCCAGATCTGTTCCAGGAAATCTTTAAGTTCTCAGGGGCTGGACCTTCCCATAAGAACAGCAAGACCAGGGACCCCAGGAGGTGGAGGAAATGTGGAGATAGGGTGCTGAGCTTGGGCAGAGAGAAGTGGCTCAAAGCAAAACACCACAGAGAACCAAAAAATAGCCTGTGGGTAAAAACCTCTCCAGCTCTCAATACAGAGACTTGCCTACACTCTACACCAAGACCTCTGTGAGGCAATCTTTAAGTTCTTAAGGGCTGGACCTGCCAATAAGAGCAGCTGGACATTGCTAAGGACTGGGAAAAATATCCTCAGTGCAAAAACCTCTCCAGAGCCCAATATAAAGATCACCCACATTCCTCACTTAGACATTGGAGCAGGAAGGAACAAGGCAGTGGCCACCAACTCCCAGGAACTAAAATAACAAACACCAAAAAAAACAAGCACACAAACACCAAAATACACACACACACACACACACACACACACACACACACACACACACACACACCAAAAAAAGAAGAAAACCTTAACCCTTGATAATTTTTATGCAGAAAACCCCAGACTAAGGAAGAGACAGCAGATGACAAACAATTAAACACACCCAAACCTTAAAAAAAAAAGGAAATTGGCCACAAGTTCCTGAAGACTTTAAATCCAAGACTGTCAGAAAAATGGAAGAGATGTGACAAGAAAAGTGTGAAATAGCTCAAAAAGAAAATAACAGTTTAAAAGAGAGCATCTCCCAATTGGAAATTGAAGCCCAGAAATAAAATGAAATAATATGCAAATTGAAGACTAGAAATGACCTGCTGGAAGCCATGAAAAGCAGGATAGATCAAACTGAAAAGGAAAATCAAAAGATCTTAGCTGAAAACTAGTCATTAAAAACTAGAATTGGACAAGTCAATGAACTCACAAGACAGTATGAATTAATAAAGCAAAGTCAAAAGAATGACAGATTAGAAGGCAACACAAAATATCTCATTGACAGGGTGGTTGACCTGGAAAACTGATCTCGGAGAGACAATTTGAGAATCTTAGGCCTACCTGAAAACCCAGAAACAAACAGAAATATTGACATCATACTGCAGGAAATTATCCAAGAAAACTGTCCTGAGGTTCTGCAACAAGAGAGCAAAATAGTCATTGAAAGAGTTCATAGATCAACTGCGACACTAAATCCTCAAGACAACCCCTAGGTATGTAACTGCCAAATTCAAGAGCTTCCATGCTAAGGAGAAAATATTACATGAAGCCAGAAAGAGACGATTCAGATATCAAGGAGTACCAATCAGGATTACACAGGATCTGGTAGCCTCCACACTAAAGTTCTCAAGGCTTGGAATGCGATATTCAGAAAGGTAAGAGAATTGGGTCTACAACGAAGGATCACCTACCCATCAAAATTGACTATATGCTTCCAGGGGAAAGTATGGGCACTCAACAAAATAGAAGACTTTCAAATATTTGTAAAGAAAAGGCCAGAACTAAACAGAAAATTTGACATCAAAATAAAAAAAAAAATAAGAGAAACACAAAAAAGGTAAATAAGAAAGATAGGGATCTTATTTTTTTTCTTTAAGGGCCTCAATAAGGCCTTGTTTATATTTCTATATAGAAAAATGTTATTTGTAACTCTCAAAAATTGATTTCACTTTTATAGTAGTTAGAAGAATTATCCATAGGCAGAGATTGGGGTACTAAGTGGTTTAAAATCATATATAAATAAAGAAGAAAGAAAGAGGGGGGGAGAAGATGGCACCAAGAGAAACTTGAAGGAATACACAAAAAGGCATATGGGAATGGGAAGGGAAGAATGCAACTATAAGGAAAGGAAGAGAATGCTAAAAGGTAATACTCAAACCTTACTCTCAGTGGAATCAATTCCGAAAGGGAAGAGCATCTAGATCCATTGTGGTATCAATTTCTATCTTACCCTATAGGGAAGTTGAGAGGGAAAAGCTAAGGGGAGGGGGGTAGGAGGGAGTTAGAAAAAGGGGGGAAGGAAAGAGAGGGGAAAGGGAATTTGATAGACCCTAAAAAATAAAAGGGGAAAAAAAGGGAAGGGATGGAAAGGGAGAATGGGGAGGAAAGCAATACTAGGGAGGGAGAGAGTTGTGGGATAGCTTAAAAAAAAGAAACATAAGAGAGGAATAAGAAGGGAGGGGTGTAAAATAAGGGTGGGAAATAGGGGGAAAATAGAACATTGGTATAGAAGGAAATAGTGAAAGAGGAAATGGCAGGACAAGGAGAAAAAAATCAAAATGTTGGGGAATACACAGGTAATAATCATAACTTTGAATGTGAATAGGATGAACTCACCCATAAAGAGGAAGCAAATAACAGAGTGGATTAGTAACCAAAATCCTACCATATGTTGTTTACAAGAAACACACATGAGGTAGGTAGACACATACAGGTTTAGGGTCAAAGGTTGGAGAAAAATCTATTGGGCATCAAATGAGAAAAAGAAGGCAGGAGTTGCAATCATAATATCTGACAAAGCCAACGTAAAAAAACAGGTCTGATTAAAAGAGTCAGGGAAGGTAATTACATCCTGATAAAAGGCAGTATAGACAATGCGGAAATATCAGTCTAAACATGTAAGCACCAAATGGTATAGCATTCAAATTTCTAAAGGAGAAACTAGCTGAGTTGAAGGAGGAAATTGATAGTAAAACTATACTAGTGGAAGACCTGAACCGTCCTCTATCAGATCTAGATAAATCAAACCAAAAAATAAATAAGAGGTTAGAGATTTGAATGAAATCTTAGAAAAATTAGAGTTAATAGATATATGGAGAAAAATTAATAGGGAGAAAAAGGAATACACCTTCTTTTCAGCACCACATGATACATTCACAAAGACTGACCATGTACTAGGGCATAAAAACATGGCAAAAGAGCAAAATTAAAAAATGCAACCTTTTCAGATCATAATGCAATAAAAATAATAATTAGTAAGGATACATGGAGAGGCAAATAAAAATTAATTGCAAATTAAATAATATGATTCTCCAAAATTGATTAAAGAACAAATCATAGAAACAATTAATAATTTCCCTGAAGAAAATGACAATGATGAAACATCCTTTGAAAATGTATGGGATGCAGCCAAAGCAGGACTAAGGTGGGAATTTATATCTTTGAGTTCATATGTTAATAAATTAGGGAGGGCAGAAGTCAAAGAATTGGGCTTGCAAATTAAAAAACTAGAAAGTGAACAAATTAAAAATCCCTAGATGAAAACTAAATTAGAGATCCTAAAAATTAAAGGAGAAACGAATAAAATTGAAAGTAAAAGAACTATTGAATTAATAAAAAGTCTAGAATCTGGTACTTTGAAAAAAACAAATAAAATAGACAAAGTACTGATCAATCTAATAAAAAAAAAAGGAAAGAAAACCAAATTAACAGTAAGCAATATGAAAAGGGAGAACTCACCTCTAATGAAGAGGAAATTAAGGCAATCATTTGAACTATTTTGCCCAATTATATAGCAATAAATAAGGCAACCTAGGTGACATGGATGAATATTTACAAAAATATAAATTGCCTAGATTAACTGAAGAAGAAATAGAATACTTAAATAATCCCATATCAGAAAAAGAAATTGAACAAGCCATCAAAGAATTCCCTAAGAAAAAATCCCTAGGGTCTGATGGATTCACAAGTGAATTCTATCAAACATTCAAAGAACAACTAATCCCAATACTATGCAAACTATTTGACAGAATAAGCAAAGAAGGAGTTCTACCAAATTCCTTTTATGACACAAATATGGTACTTATTCCAAAGCCAGGCAGGTCAAAAACAGAGAACTAAAACTACAGACCAGTCTTCTTAATGAACATAGATGAAAAAATCTTAAATAGAATTCTAGCAAAAAGACTCCAGCAAGTCATCACAAGAGGTATTCATTATGATCAGGCAGGATTTATACCAGGAATGCAAGGATGGTTCAATATAAAAAAAAAACTATTCACATAATTGACCATATCAACAAGCAAACCAACAAAAATTACATGATTATCTCATTAGATGCATAAAAAAGCCTTTGACAAAATACAACTCATTCCTATTAAAAACACTAGAAAGTATAGGAATAGAAGGGCCTTTTCTAAAAACAATAAAGAGTTTACATCTAAAACCATCCGCAAGCATCATCTGCAATGGAGATAAACTAGAAGCCTTCCCAATACGATCAGGAATGAAAACAAGGATGCCCATTATCACCTCTATTATAGCATACGGCAGTGGCCACACCTGGGCAAAGGCTTAGACAGGCCGGCCAAACCTTGCGAGGGTAGTCATCAGGTCGTTGTTAACCCCTGGTGAACCAAGGCTTTGCTCACCCAGCATGTGAAGACTGCCTCGGCTAAACAGACGGAAGAAACCAATAAGAAGGTTCAACGGCTGAGATGGCGACGCAGTAAAGCACTGTGGAGTGCTTAGGGCATGTTGGAGCACAAAGGACAACACGGCCATCCAATGGAGCTGAGGAAGTCTCCAGGTGTAATGATTTTTCGTGCCACTGGACCCAGGCTTCCAATGCCGAGAGAGTGGGACTGTCTCTGTGCATTGACTTTTCCACTTAAATCTCCTTCACGCACAAGTGTCTTTGTGCACACTCATCTATATACCATATGTGAAAACGCACAAAGACAATCATCATTCTCGGTTACTGAGAGACTACTACTACTACTACTTTAACACTGTACTGGAAACACTAGCAATAGCAATTGGAGAAAAGGAAATTAAAGGCATTAAAATAGGTAATGAGGAGACCAAGCTATCACTCTTTGCAGATGATATGATGGTCTACTTAAAGAATCCTAGCAGGATATAAAATAAACCCACATAAATCATAAGCATTTCTATATACTTCCAACTCATCCCAGGAGCAAGAATTAGAAAAAAAAATTCCCTTTAAAATCACCATAGACAACATAAAATACTTAGAAATCTAACTGCCAAGACAAACACAGGAACTATATGAACACAACTACAAAACACTCTCCACACAATTAAAACTAGATATAAATAATTGAAAAAGCATTAATTGCTCATGGGTAGGATGAGCTAACATAATAAAAATTATAATCCCATCCAAACTAATTTACTTTTTTAGTGCCATACCCATCAAACTGCCAAAAAACTTTTTAACTGAATTAGAAAAAAAACATAACAAAGTTCATTTGGAAGAACAAAAGATCAAGAATATCAAGGGAAATAATGAAGAAAAAATGCAAAGGAAGGTGGCCTAGCATTACCAGATCTTAAACTGTACTATAAAGCAGTGTTCATCAAAACAATATGGTACTAGCTGTTTGTACCCCAAAGAGATAATAAGGAAAAAGACTCATACAATAGTATTCATAGCTGCACTGTTTGTGGTGGCAAAAAATTGGAAAATGAGGGGATGCCCTACGAATGGGGAGTGGCTGAACAAATTGTGGTATATGTTGGTGATGGAATACTATTGTGCTAAAAGTAATAATAAACTGGAGGAATTCCATGTGAACTGGAACAACTTCCAAGAATTGATGCAGAGTGAAAAGAGCAGAACCAAGAGAACAATGTATACAGAGACTGATACACTGGTAAAGTCGAATGTAGTGCACTTCTTTACTAGCAGCAGTGCAATGATCCAGAACTATTTGGAAGGACATATGAGAAAGAACACTATCCACATCCAGAGGAAGAATTGTGGGAGTAGAAACACAGAAGAAAAACAACTGCTTGATCACATGGGTCGATGGGGATAAGATTGGGGTTGTAGACTCTAAAAGATCACCCTAGTGCAAATATTAATAATATGGAAATAGGTCTTGATTAATGACACATGTTAAACCCAGTGGAACTGCATGTAAGATATGGAAGGGGGTTAGAGGGAGGGGAGGGAAAGAACATGAGTCTTGCAACCATGGAAAAATATTCCGAATCATCTAAATAAATAAAACTTTCAAAACAAATAAATGAATAAATAAGTGGAGAAAACCAAGGCCTGGAGAGGATGAAATAACTTGCTATAAATCATATACGAGGCAAATGTCAGAGCAGGATTTGAACCCAGGTTCTTTTATTCTAAATCTAGTACCCATTTCCATCATATTGAGTTTCTTGTTTATTTCTAAGAAAACCATACAAATGTGTAATTAGTTCTATCAACCCTAGTTTCAGGACTCTGTTTTGTACCTCCAAATCCTTACTGGAATCACATTTTCTAGAGGAGATGTCATTGCTTTCAAAAAAAATAAAAGTGTTCCTAGTATTTAAACTTTTTACTTTTTAAACAATAGTGGATTGAGGTGGTGTGGCTGTATGAGTCAAATGAATGATATGAATCTGAGAGATGCTGTGAGGGTACCAATTGGAAGATCTACCAACTGACAGGATATATGTGAGTTGGAGGCGAATGAGTTAAAGATAATGTTAAGGCTCTGAACTTGGGATCCTGTTAGAATGGCAGTCACTTTACCAATTATTGGCAGTGTGACTACTGGCAAGTCATCTAACCTCTCTGAGACTCACTATTGGTCTGCAAAATGGACATAATACTCCTACATTTACCTCAACAATTATAAGAATTGATAGAGAGAATGGATGTAATAGTACTTTTCAAGTAATATGCCTATAAAGATGCTGACTTTTTTTGCAGAGTTTTTTAAAACACTTGTTGATGAAGGAAAGAATATTTAAAAAAGATCTTTAAAAGTGAAAACAAAATTTAATTTTCAAAAGGAGTTGAGCAACTCATCAACTGAGTTGTGCAACGGGGCTCTTTGGAAATAAAAAGGCAATTAATTTCTCAAAGTCCACAACACAGTGAAAGGTGGTTGCCAGTTCAAGGCCAACCTACTCAAAATGTGAATGTTTTCAAACAAGCTGCCCTGTGTTCTACTCAGTCACCAGGAAAGAAGAGCAAAATGTACAAGAAAAACAAGATTTGAAAACAAGTATCTTGGCTAGATGGTGCCACTTTCCTATTCAGGAAAACATAGCCATATGGGATCTATAATCCGTTTAAGAAGCATTAAAACGTATGCTTTCACATACAAAACAAACGTGTTTATCTATGACATGTAAAATAGAGAATTCAAGATTACTCCCCCCCCCCAAAACCCATCTTTTTAATTGCATGATTCTGTCAAGGGTGCTGTCATCCTTCCAAAATCTCAGTCATTCTTTATTCTTCAATCCTCTCTCTCACACACTTCCATGTCCAATCAGATGCCAAGTCTCATTCAGACTACTGTGAGAACTCTCACATCCTCCCTTTCTCTCCCCTCACACATAGCCACCACCCTGGTTTTATATTCCCATCATCTCTCACCTAGACGATTGTCATAATAGCTTCTAACTAGTCTCCCTCCTCTAGGCTCTCCCTTCTCCAAACCATATTTCCCATATTCCCAAATGCACTATTTAAAAAAAGCACAGACCCAATCTTGTCACGTTTCTTCTCAAAAAACCTCCTATCACTCCCTATTATTTCTAGAATCCAAATGACAATTCCTCTGTTTGGCTATGAGAGCCCTTCACCATCTAACCCCAGGGCATCTTTTCAGATGACTTAAAACGCTACTTCAATCATTCCACAGTTCAACAAAACTTATAATCTAAATATAGTGGAAAGAACATGGGCTTTGGAGTTAGAGGGAATGTATTAGAATCTCTCCTTTGATGCTTACTACCTGGAGGATCTTGAACAAGTCACTCCATCTCCATGGGTCTTGGTTTTCCCATCTGAGTAAAGGAGAGGAATGGACTAGATGACCTCTTAGGTGTCTCCTAGCTCTGAATTTCTGATTCCATCAATACTTTCCCCATATGACATTCCATTTCCTGTCTCTGTCATTTGGCATAACACCATGCCTGAGATGCATTCCCTCCTCACACCTAGCTTCCTTCAGTTCATTAGCTCTAGTGCCCTTTACTATATGAAACTTTTCCTGGTTTTTCCTTCTAACTACTAGCACTTTTCCCCAACATTACATTTTGCATCCTGTAAATGCACACATGACATTTCCATGTTAGGTGTAAATTCCTTGAATCACATAATTTCAGAATTGGAAAGGTTCTCAATGACCATTTATTCCGACCCATAACTGAAGGCAAATTTCTACTATTGACATCCTTGACCAATGGTCATCCAGACTAAACCTAAAGACCTCTAATGAAGAAGAGCCCCACCACCTTGTTCCAAGACAGCTCCAATCTACTTTGATTACTCTAATAATTATGATCAAAGTTTTACCGATAAGAAACCACCTCTGAAACTTTTAGTCATTGATTCTAGTACCATCTTTTGAGTCAAACTAAATGAATCTAACTTTTCTTCCACATGATTTGATGTGACAGCTATCATGTTCCTTCCCAGCTCAAGTGTTCTCTTCTCTAGGCTAAACTCATTTCCTTCAACTGTTCATCTGAGATGGCCTTAAGGCCTTCTATCTGCTTTATTTTCACTCTTGGGACACTCTCTAGCTTATCAATATCTTCTTAAATGGTGGTTCCCAGAACTGAACTGAATACTCAATATGTGGTCTGACTAGGGTAGAGTTCACCTTCTTATTCCAGGAAAATAGTTCCAAAAGTTACTAAACTGTGCATACTCTTTGACCCAATGATACCATTTTGAGGCCAATATTCTAAAGAGAGTAAAGGAAGACAAAAATGACTCATATGTAAAAAAAAAATATTTATAGAATCATTTTTTAGCAGTGACAAAGAAGTGGATATGAAGGGAATGTAGATCAATTGGGGAATAGCTAAATAAATAATGGTATATAAATGTGGTAGAATATTATTTTGCCATAAGAAATGATGAAAAGGATGGTTTTAGGGGCAGCTAGGTGGATCAGTGGATAGAGAGCCAGGTCTGTAAATAGGAGGTCCTAGATTTGAATCTTACTTCAGACACTTCCTAGCTATCCAGCTCTGGGCAAGTTACTTAATCCCCATTGCCTAGCTCTTACCACTCTTCTACTTTGGAAACAATACACACTATCAATTCTAAGATGGAAGGTAAGACTTAAACTGTAAAAAGGGTAGCTTCAAAGAAACCTGGAAAGATTTGTATGAAATGATAGAGTGAAGTTAAAAGAACCAGGAAAATGATTTAGAATAACAAAAACTTTACAGCAGCTTTGAAAGCTGCAAGTTCTCTGATAATAAAATGATCAACCATGATTCAAGAAGGCCAAAAATGCAAAATGTTACCCACCTTCCTGACAGAGAAGTGATGAACTCAGGATGCAAAATAAGATTTATTTTAGGAGATTGTCATATGAATATGTTTTTCTCAACTATTCATTTTTGTTAAAAGGGTTGGTTTGTTTTTCCAGATTGGGGTGGAGAGTGGAGGATGAAGGAGAGTAGGTAGGAGGGAGAAACTGAATTTGCTTGAAAATTTATTAAAGAAAACTTAGTTGTTTTTTTTTTTTAAGTCAAGTACAGATCGTTATGGAACTCCACTTAAATGATATTGAATCATGAATGACTACTATATATTGAATCTAGCCATTCAATCAGCTCTGAAGTGTTAAACTATATTACTATCTAATCTACCTCTTTTCATCTTTTCCACCAGAATAGTCCAAAATAATTTTTCAAATGTTTTGTTATGATGTAGTTAAGCTCTCCTTGCATAAAGGAAACATAGTCTAGCATGACCTGTTCTCAGAGAAACCACGCTAGCTTAGATCATGCCATCATTTTTAGGAGATGTCTATACATCCTTCTAATGATAGAGCCTATGAGTTTCTTAGGAATCTAAGGCAAATTCACTGCCCCATAGTATGAGGGCAGAGATTGCTTTGTATATTGTCTTTGTATATCAAGTATAGTACCTCATGTGTTATAAGCATTTTTTATAAATATTTGTCTATGTGCTGCCTTTCTTTCCTCAGAGAAATAAGAGATAGCAGTGGCAGGATGTTGTATATGCTGTACAATATGGTAGCTTTGTTAATTTATTGTTTGTTTTTCTTGGATATATAAGGAAAAGTTTATTGAATAAGAGTGAGATATACTGGAAGGGAGCTGATCCTATACGGAAAGGCATCTCATCCAGCCATCTTCTGGGAAGTCATGTCTTACATTGGCATATTGCTCTCTACTCTCCTTTCTCCTCTTCAATTAGAATGGCTAGTCCTCTGTGCCAGACCTGGAGACTATAACCTCCCCACTTCCTGAGGCATTAGGAATCAATCTATTCAGATTTAGAATTCTGCCTATAGTCTAGGATATTCTGATTTGTAAATGTAATGAATAAGTGAAAAACTCACCTAATCTCTTGTCTTTCTTCCTTCCTTCCTTCCTTCTTTCCTCTCTCTCTGTCTCTCTCTCTCTGTCTCTCTCTCTGTCTCTCTCTCTCTGTCTCTCTCTCTGTCTCTCTCTCTCTCTCTCTCTCTCTTCCTTCCTTCAACTGATGAATTTATTGATTCAAACTTTAAATTAAAAAAAAAACATACTTAACTGAATTTCAAAAGGTCTAATAAGGAACTTTCACCAGATCACAGAGGGAGTGCTGCAAGGGGCCTCAGAAATCATTTAATAAACCTCATCCTCATCTCATAAATACCCAGACTGAGGGCCAGAGACATTAACTTTCTTGCCAGAGATTAGCAAAGAGAGTAAATCGCAGAGTCTGGATTCAAAACTAGTCAGATGACTGATGCTGCAACATACTCTACTGTAACCCTTCTCATCATCAAATTCTATTATTGCATTCACAAGAGATGCTTGATACTGTCATGACATTTCACCAAAAATTACATTATGGGAGGTGAAATGATAAAAGGAAAATAAAGGATGAGCAAATTAGGGGTTCTTAACCTTTCCTGTGTCAAGGATCCCTTTGGTAGGCTGATGAAACCTATAGATCTCTTAGAATAATTTATTTAAATGCATGAAATAAAATATATAGGGTTACAAAGGAAACCAATTATACTGAAACAGAGTCATTAACACATTAAAAAAAAAGACTATCTTAGGAATTTCTAAAGTAAATAAAATGACAGAACTGTAAAGAATCTCAAATCAATCTGATACTGCCTTGTATTCACCAATGAGAATGCAAATGTAACATTATCCTATCAAAAAAATCTGCTCCACTTAGCAGGCTAAGATAAGAAAACCTGTACCTGTATTGTTCACATAAACCTTTCTGTTCCTCCTTGCTCCAATGATCCCTAAACAAAAGTATGGCTTCCCTGTGCATCTCTCAAAGCCTTCTTTTATTAAATTAGATCTTCAACCCTAAAAGAAAATTTCACATGTCATTTGAGTCAGTTGCCCCACAGAACAAGGGCTCAAGATGGGGGAGTAAAGGGAATAAAAGAGAAGTTGTTCTGAGCTTTAAAAAAAATTTTGGGGGGGAAAGTTTAATTAGATAGTGTACATTCCAAAGATATTTCAGGATGGACCTTCACATTTCCTTTCCACTTCAAGGTTATTTCAAGAGGGAAGGTCATAGTCAATAGGGATGAGTGTTTGTTTTTACAGTGATCTTTCCTGCTCTTGCCCCCTAGTAAATATGAGATCAATTAGTCCAGATAGGATATTCAGGAAATTCTTCTCTTTATCTAATTTCAAATCCTTCATGCTAAAGTTTAATTTCATCTCCCTGTGTTATGGTTCCCATTAATTTCTCCCCTTAGTTGTCTCTGCTCCAGCATGAACAATCTCAGTTTTCTTTTTGGCTCATATCTTTCTTGAAATAATTTGCTCCTAAATCTTTTAAAATAAAGATGCCCAGGGGGAGTAGCTTGGTGGCTCAGTGGATTGAGAGTAGAGATGGGAAGTTCTGGGTTCAAATCTGCATGACCCTGGGCAAATCACTTAACCTCCATTGCCTAGCCCTTGTCACTCCATTGCCTTGGAACATGGGTATTATTTCTAAGACAGAAGGTATGGGTTAAAAAAAAATTTTTTTTAAATAAAGATGTCCCTATCCTTTTTTGTTATAAAGCTGCAAATAAGCTATTTTCGTAATTATTCTACTCTACTGACAAATACAACATTTTTCAAACACGAGAATAGGAAGAATAATCTAATTATACAATAAATCACCCAAAGTTATCTTTTAGATATGGTCCTCCTGTAGAATATTTGTCTCTGAGCATAGAATAATAACCAGATGAATAGTAGTAACTGCTTGCTTTTAACTAATGTGTAATTAGAAAATCTTAAACCCTTGGACTTCATCTCCCAGAATCCTTTTCCCTTCATCCCCATAGCAGTTCTTAAGTATTGTTTATATAGTTGTGTATATCTGCCTTTCTCACTCTCTTTTCCTGCCACCCCGGCTATTTTAACTCCCTCTTTGCTCTAGCTTTCATTTTCCTTTACTTCAAGTTATCATTATTAATAAATCTTACTAAATAGAATACTTGGGGTATTTGGATATTAAATTTTAATCTTACACCATGGTCTTTAAAAATCTCTCATGATTCAGCTTCATATATACTTGATTCAACCAAATGGGAGTATTCTCCATCCCCTCTATCCCCTCTTATTTCTAAGTCATTGCTTGGGCTACCTGTCCACAAAGGCTCTCTAGACATTGCTCTGTGATAGCCAACTCTTCCTATACAGGACCTCCCTTCATTCAGAAGCCAAATCAGATGCGATGCCACTTTCTTGCAATAAATCTTCCCAGCCTGGCCTTCTGCCCCCATGGAAGAAAACTCAATGAAAGTCTATTAAAAAAAAAAACAAAAAAACCTCCTTGTTTCGAAAACCTGAAAAATTAATATTTTTTTCTCTATAGTCCTTTTCAGACTCCCCTAAAAAGCTCCAATAAAAGGTGGGTGATAGGACAAAAAACAAAGGGTTTCTTAGGTTAATGAATTAAGGCACCAAAACCTTTTTAACAAAGGACAAAAAAAAATGGATGGACTGGAGGAATTCCCTTTGTTTAACTTCAGAAATTAACAGGAATTGTATAGAGGAGACTGGGATGATGGGATGGAGACTTGGTTAACTCAATAATTCTAGAATGTTAAACCAAATTGTATTTTAACATATTCTTTCCTTGTTCAAGATTCTTACAGATGTTATCTAGAATTGTACCAGTGCAAAAAGTCATTTGGAGAGATATATTTTGGATATCTTTCTCTCCAAACTAGAAATTATTTGGATAGAGATTAAAGACAAATAAAACTTTCTGGCAAATAAGGCAAAGTCACAGAGTATAGGATTTGTATTTGTGTTTTTCTTGGACAGCTATATCTCCCTCTTCGAATTTCCTATATAATTCCTCACCTAGCTCTTGTTGGCTTCTATCAACCTTAGCTCATGCTTATTTGTGGAAATGTCTACCCATCTTTTGCATTATAAGTTCACTGAGTACAGAGTATATGTCATTTTTAAATCTTTTATTTCCAGTGCCTATAGCACAGTGTCTTGGCACATAGCAGGTCTTTAATAATTTGTTAAGTTGAAAGGAATCCAACGGGAAACATTTACCAATTGTTTTTGTATTAAACTGAGCTTGCCTTGTAGTTTTCAACATGAAGAAACATTTGACACCTGTTAGAGAAGAAAAAGATGTCAACAGGGTTTTTTAAATGTGAGACTGGGGAGCAGCTGGGTAGCTCAGTGGATTGAGAGCCAGGCCTAGAGATGGGAGGTCCTAGGTTCAAATTTGACCTCAGACACTTCCCAGCTGTGTGACCCTGGGCAAGTCACTTGACCCCCATTGCCTAGCCCTTACCACTCTTCTGCCTTGGAGCCAATACACAATATTGACTCCAAGATGGAAGGTAAGGGTTTAAAAAAAATAAAATGTGAGACTGCATTACGATTATGAAGAGAGTAGTGAAATTATATAGAACAGGTAATTAACTAGGTCTGAAGGGCATCTGAGATGGTATTTTTAAAACCATCCAATTAAAATGAATTTCCTAGAGAAACATCTAGCATGTTTTACCATGAAAAGTCTGAGGTCTAAGCTAGCAGGAGTAACACCTAAATGAAATAAATAAAACCCAAGAGTAATGCCATCTCTGAAGCTAATTATCAAAAATAAGCCAGAGACAAAAACTATGTGAGCCCATATGGATGCAAAGATTTCATGTTCCCTTTCCTCTGGGTTTCTTGAGTTTATGACCGGAATACTAAATTTATGTACATTTAACTGGATTTTATGGACCTCAAAGTCCAACCAATTCAAAGACCCAATTAAAAGAAATTTTTTATTTTAAGGACCTCAAAGACCCAATAAAAAGAACTTTGAGTATAAAAAGAGCTAAAGAGGGCAGAAAAAAGCTATGATAAAATAACTAGAGATAACATAGTATAGTGGATAGATAAGTGTCTTTGGAGTAAGAAGAATCAGGGTAGGGGGCAGCTAGGTAGATGTGGATTGAGAGCCATACCTAAAGAGGGGATGTACAGGTTTCAAATCTGGCCAAAGATACTTCCCAGTTGTGTGACCCTGGACAAGTCACTTAATTCCCATTCTCTAGCCCTTACAGCATTTCTGCCTTGGTGTACTCCTGCTGGCATTTCATGTTCCCTTTCTTCTGGGTTTCTTGAGTAGATTACTCAAAAAGTAAATTTCAGAACTCCTAAAGTGAGATGGAAATGGAAGCTTATCATGAAGCTCTAGGGCTCCACTCAGCCAATGTCCAGTCCTCTCCTTTGGATTGGGATTTTGGTCTACTGGGGAAGAGCTCATTCATTCATACAATGATTTAAACCATTAACAGTGGCCTTATTCATTTATTATTTTCTGTCCCAAGGGCTGGATTATTCCTTTGCTCCAGATTAATCTGATAATTTCACCTAACTTTATTCATTAGACAACCTTCTTACCACTGGATTTGTTGTATTCCCCATTAAAAACCACCACCCATTATCACAATACATATGCTTCCCTCCCTAAAGCTATCATAAATTAGTCATTTCAAACAGTGGTTATAGCAAGATAAACCCTTCCTAAAGGCTGACTATTTCTAATGACATCTATTTAAATCAGGAGGCCATATCTTTTTATTTCCCCCCACAGAAGGGAATATGCAAATTGTAGTTCCTTGCAAAGCAGGTTAATTGCTTAAAAGAAATGCAAAATAGCAACTAAGCATTATGACAGGGAGAACTAAAAGACATATTCATCGTTTTCAGTCATACCAAACCACAATGCTTTCATAATAGAAATGCTCACTTTGAGCTCTGGCAGTGTTCCTCCACTGCCACCCCCTCTGTTTGGACAAAAGCCTTGGTTTGGTTATTAATAGATTTGTAGAGAAAGATGATGCAAAACCCAGCTGAAAGCACGTTTTTCTTCCCCTCATCCAATTCTTCTTGGGATAGGAAACAACAAGCTAGCTTCCATTTAATTCTTTGCCTCAAAATTACATACTAAAAGATTTCAGTTAAGTTTCTCTTTTTAGGGAAGCAATTTTAAGCCAACAGCTCTCTTCTCGATAAAGATATAAATGGCAACAAAGCAGCTAGCTGAATTCTCTAAGCTGGGAAGACGATTCGATATGAACCCTTGGAAGGGCAGATCTTGAAGGTATAATTGAAGGAAGCAGACCTTACATATCTAGTTCCTCATTAACACTGATCTCGGAAATAACAAGGCAAAGAGGTTTGATTAAAAAAAAAAAAACAGACCAACAACACCGCCACAAAAAAACCTGAATTTCAGAATCCACAATTTCAGAATCCGCCTTAGGAACAGTAACTTGTTGGCCAAACTTGTAATGGTCCTCCTGCTCTCACAGATAAATCAAGGCTTCTTGGGAATTCTATCTTCAATGTGAAGCCTACATTTGACACAGGTGATCACTTCCTCCTGGAAACTCTCCCCTCTCTAGCTTTTCATGACACTGCCCTCTCCTGGGTCTCCTTCCTTATCTGAGACATCTTGGGTCTCCTTTGCTGGTAGCTGCGGGTGTTCCCCACCATGATTTATCTATTCATTTACTCATTCATTTTTGTCTCTACACTATGTCCCTTGGTGATATCAGGAGCTCCTGTGGGCTCTTCTATTCAGATCTTTATGTCCAACCCTAGTTTTACTATCCCTACATTTTGACATCTCTAACTGGATGTCCCAAAGGCACCGCAAATCCTTTATTTCCAAAACAAATGTCATTAGCTTCCCCCCCACCATGTCCTCTTTTCCAAACTTTTCTGTTATTAGCAAGACAACCACCATCCACCAACCACCATGGAGTCTCCTAAACTCTGCATAAGCTCAACGCCTCACTCTGAGGCACCCAACCAAATCTCATCATTTCTGCCTTCCCGATATTTAACATCTGTCTCCCTTCTTCCTACTCATAAAGCCACAACCTTAGTTCAAGTTTTCACCTCTCCTTTGGATGACTGCAACAGCCTTCAAATGGTCTCTACAATTTTTCCAAAGCATTGCTCTGACGTGCCACCTTTTGCTCTCAGCCAGTTCCAGGGGTTCCCTCATCACTTTCACCATGAAACTGGCATGGCTCCCTTTTGCTGTCTCCTTCCAACGACCCTCCTCAAATCCTGCCATCCATTGAGTGACTTTCATTTCTGTGCCTCCTCAGCTGTCCCTCACACGTGGAATGCTCCAGCCCCTTCTTCTCTCTTTCTGGATTTCCCTGGCTTCATTCAAGATTCAGCTGAATACCTACCACATTCTGCAAAAAAAGGCAATTTCTGGTCCTCCCAGCTGCTAATTACCCCCCCCCCCCCGTCTTATATCTGACTCTGTATAGATCTTACATACCCCTACTTATTTACAAAGCATTTCCCTCCCCTAGAAGACATACTTCTTTGAAGGTAGGGGCTGTTTTTGCCATTTTTTGTATCTATTGCCCACAGTAATCCTTAACTTAACTTAAAAAAAAAAAGCCAGCGCTGGCTGACTGCCACTGACTTGCATTTTATACTTTGTCTTGATGGGTAGCACTGGCCACTTTCAGGAGGAAGTTCACTGTCTCAGCAAATGACAGAAAACAAACCCCATCCACATCTGCAACTAGTAATCTAAACTCTGAATCACAGAGCCTTTGCATCCCTTGGCCAAGTAATGGCCTAATTTCTTTTCCCAATTCAGGCCCCTTATCTTCTTAGGTAAGCCACAAATAGACACCTTCAACACTTTGCATTCAAAAATGTACTTGGGAAGCAGAACACCTGCAAAGAAATAAAATCATCACCTGATGCTAGGCTTGGCATGATGCCCTTCCAGGCTCAGGACACAATACAGAGCCCACAGAAACCATCTGGTGCAATCTTCTCTTATACTATTACTGTCGGGGCTGTGTGGTTAGAATTTCTGAAAGAAGATTTTCTTTCACTTCTTGAAAGCCTGGTTTTAAATGAAATTCAGAAGTCAGCACTACAGAGCTGGAAAGGAACAAAGAACGGAGTTCCAGCAGCCTTGATTGCCTACTTAGACTGAAGGACAGTCAAGGAACACGGGACCAACACTTCAGAGATCTGGAAGCCAAAATTTGACAACTACTCATTACCAAACCCGGACACAGATAAAACAGGAACACGAGGCTATTTCACTTTGATGGGACCCAGAGTGTCTGCTCCCCTAAGCATGGCTTCTCCACATACTCCACTTAGAAAGGAACCAAGGAGACAGAGCTTTAGCTAATACAGACAATATCAGGCTCCCACACAGAATCTGTTAATGTAATTTCATGATCTACATCTAAAGTTGAGACATAAACTGTGGCACCAGAAATGCATTTAAAAATATATGATTGTGCTTAAGATCTCTCTACTGCAAATATGAATAACATGGAAATGGGTTTTGAACAATGACACATGTATAACTCAGTGGAACTGCTTGTTGGCTTTGGGAGGGGCAATCGCGAATCATATAACCATGGAAAAATATTCTAAATAAAAATTAAAAAAAATATATAAATGAAGCCTTTCTTGGTCTCCCTCCTCCAAATACATAAAAAAATAAATTACCCTGACATTACTCTGGACAGTAAAATGACACTCCATCAGCTAGATATAGCCCCATTGGCCAATACCTAAAAGATTTCAGTGGTAAAGGGAATAGAAAGAATCCTGGACCTGGGCTTTCAATAGGATATGAGTCTAATGTTACCTGGGACCCTGAGAAAAGAAGCAGTGACATATCCATAGACATAAAATTCATATATCAGAGGAAAAATTTGAACCCAGGTCTTCCAAGGTCAATCATTAATCCTTTAGGCTATGATCCCTCTTAAAAGACTCCATGATATCATAAATGACATACTAACCACCATCTTCTCTAAATCCACATATTCATTCTTCATTTTTTAATGGAGAATTGGCCAATGAGAGCCTAGTCCTTAGCCACATGAATAACGTGCCCTGACGGATGTAGTCCATCACCTGTTCGTCAAGCCTGCTTCCAAGCATCTTCCCTTCAAGGTATGTTCAGAGGAAGGCTTTTGAATGGCTCCTGAGTCAGAACTAAGTATTCCTACAAAAGGGATTAATGGGCCAAATTCAACTCTTTCTCTTTGACTTCCTTTTAGTGAGAAAAACAAAATGCCCAAAACCTCCAAGTAAGGAAGAGAGGCTTAGAAAGATGGAGGAGATGGACTTGTTGGAAAGCCAGTGTATGCACCTATCAGCCAGAAGGACTTTGGGGAAGGGGTGGGGTAGAGAGTTGGTGTCAACAGCCATCTCAAGTGAAAAGATGAACTCTAGATGGCCTTGCGCATTCCATCTTGAGAGTTAGGTAGGGACCATACCAGAAAGTCCCACACTTGAAACGGGCTGGAGATATAAACAAACAGAAGAAAACACTGAACACAATAAAGAAATACTATGGATTAAGAGAAACCAAGACTAATGGTGTAACTTCACCATGAGTATTCAAAGAAAGAAATGGCTTCATTCCAAGGACTATAAGAGTAGCTGGAAGAAATGAAGTTGGATATTTAAAAACATGAATAATTGAAATCAGAGTTCTCTGGAAGAAAAAAATTAAAGAATAAGTAGCATAGAACAAAAGAAGGAAACTTTTACACAAGTAGCGCAATCCCTGCAAAACAGAATGAGTTAAAGTGATTCCAGGAGATAAGAAATATGAGAACAAAGTCAATGACTAAAAAAATAAATAGAAGAAAATTAAAGAAGCAACTTACCTGGCAAACAGTTCAAGGAGAGATAATTTAAGAATCATCAGGCTCCCTAAAAACCATGACCAAAACAAAAAGCTGAACAATATATTTCAAAAAATCATAAAATGGTCTAGATCTAGAACTAGAATCAAAATGAAAATAGAATATATCAAATATTTCTTGAAAATTTGTGAGAGGATTCCAATTCATAAGCAATGAAGCATCCATTTCTCCATGATGGCATTTGGGATTTATTCAGTCACTACCCCTTCTCCTTGTCCTCTTGGGTTGCTTACTTTTTATGAACTTGTACAAAAATGTGTGAATAAAAAATTAGGTAAGCTCATGTGTGTACAAGTGTCCACACAGATTTCCTTCTTAGATAAAAGACTCTAATTTAGTCAATAGAAAATCAAAACTCTGCATCATAAGTGATGCATACTAAAGGCTTCATTCTCTAGTCCCAAATAGTTGGCAGTAGCCTAGCATTAAACCATTTCTGCTATTAATGATTAAATGAGTTTAATAGCTATTCTTCACAACAGAATACTTAAGTTGGTCCCAAGCATGCTAATAAATTCTTTGCTGTAGACACTAATTTTCTCTGCCTCATAGAGGTTCAATTACTTCTATGTGAATGACTCACAAATCCATAATCTCTCTCCTGAACTGTGATCCCATAATACCTACTGCCTACTGAACTTCTCCATCTGAATGTCTTGGAATGAGCAGGTCCTAAAATTGAACTTTTCCTTAAGATCCTATACTTTCTCCAAATGTCTCCCTTTAGGATAATACTTAACTTCTAGTTACCTAGGTTCTTGGGGTCATCCTTAATTCCTCTCTTTCCTTCAATTCCCACCATCACCAAGCCTTGTTCATTTGACCTTCCCAACTCTCAAATATGCCCTTTCTTTCCATTCATTTAGCTTCATCCCCTCAAATTACTTCAACAGTCTCTTAATGGGTGCCCCTTTCTCCTTTCTCCAATCTATCCTTCACTTGGATGCTAATATGATTTTTCCTAAATTACAGAACTTACCACAACACTCCTCTTCTCAATAAGCTGAGGCTGGTCTCCAGTGAGTCCAGGATCAAATACAACCTCTTCTTATTAGAATTTAAAGTCCTTCCTAGGCATTCAATAACTTTCCAGTCTCATTTCAAAGCATCCTTGCCATTCTTAGCAATACATTTTCTAACTCTGTAGAATGCACCCCTTCTGTTTATTTGCTTCCAAGAATCCTCCTTCCATCCTTCCATACATTTGCTCCCCTAAATTGCCTTATATTCATTTTGTACTATTTTGTACCCATTTACAGTAGGGAAATGTTTCCTCCTGATAGCATGTAATCTCCTTGACATCAAAGATTGCTTCTTTTTCATCTGAGTGCCCTGATTTCCAGTAGGAGTTTAATAAATCCTTGGTGACCAAATAAGCGTACTTTTTTGCTGCTCTGAATTCTCATCAATGGGGCAGCCAAGGTGGCTCAGTGGATTGAGAGCCAGGTCTGGAATAGGGAGGTCTTGGGTTCAAATATGGTCTCAGACACTTCCTGGCTATGTAACCCTGAGCAAGTTACTTAACCTCCATTACCTAGCCCTTTAATGCGCTTTTGTCTTAAAATGGTTATTCAGTATTGGTTCTAAGACAAACAGTAGAGTTTAAAAACTCCCTAACATTTTTTGGAGCACCTTTGGAATTGCCCTCAAAAGTTGAGTTATTTTTTGTATATTTTCAGAGGTGACAAATTTTCCTCCTTTGAGAATACATTTCATTTTGTGAAACATGACAAAGTCATTCAGAGCCAAGTCCAGTATTTGGCATGAATGGCCAAGCTTGGGGATGGATTTCTGAGATTAAGAAATAATACAGAGTATCGATTTTAAGAAACAAAGGACTCACTAGGATGAATGTTATCTGAATGAACAAAGAGAGAGTTTTATGTTGGTTTACCTGTATCTGCATTTTCATAAAGCAGATTTATAGAAAATTGTTTCTATAATCCTTTAATGCTAGTCAGCAATGAGGCTATAAGCATTCTATCCTATTTAAAATAAATCTAACGGGGGGGGGGGATAGGGGGGTGGAGGGCAGGAGAAGGGAAATTAAAAGGAATCCTTGGGAAAAGATATTCTCTATGCAATTACAATATTCAACATTTAATAAACATTTATTAGGAGTTTTCTTGTGCTATGAGGCCCTGCCCTCTAATAGCTTATACTCTACTAAAAAGGAAAACACTGTGCACTTCGGAAATTGTAAATGAAATAGAAGTGACTTCTGAGGTCCTGCAGGAAGTGGCCCTTGAGCTGATATCTGAAGGAAGCCAAGCACTCAAGAGATAAAGGTAAGGAGAAAGTATATTCCAGGAATCAGAGAATAGTCTAAGCAAAACCTGGAACAGGTGGAATTATATGTATAGGGAATAGCATATAGAGACAGACAGAAAGGCAGACCGATCTGTATCTATGCAAATGTCTGTGTGTGCAAGCATATGAATATATTGGGCAATGGGCTTGGAATCAGGA
This sequence comes from Monodelphis domestica, assembly GCF_027887165.1. Classification (NCBI taxonomy): domain Eukaryota; kingdom Metazoa; phylum Chordata; class Mammalia; order Didelphimorphia; family Didelphidae; genus Monodelphis; species Monodelphis domestica. Next base: position 18,211,121 of record NC_077231.1, on the reverse strand, counting down.
AGACTCTTCTTTAGGATTTCCTATTCAGCCTCAAATTACTAGGGAAAGTCACTGAATGCTGTTTGCTTTAGTTTTCTCCTCTATAAAGCAGCCTAAAGAAGGAAAGGACAAGACACTCTAGTATTTTTACCACAAAAAAAAAAACCCAAATGTGGTCACGAAGAGTCAGACATGACTGAAAAACAACTAACCAAATGATAGATACATGGAAAAATGGATGGATATAGATAGAAAGATAGATAAGAGACAGACAGACATACAAAGAGATAGATGGACAGAAAGACAAGCAGAGAGACAGACAGATGGAGAGACAGACATGCAAAGATGAATAGGCAGACAGAGAGAGAGACAGACAGATAGATGGATGGACAGAAAGACAGACAGAGAGACAGATGGATGATCAGACAGATGGACAGATGGATAGACAAAGAGAGAGAAAGAGATAGATGAACAGAAAAATAGGCAGAGAGACAGACAGATGATCAGACAGATGGATAGATAGACAGACATATGCATAGATAGATAGACAGTCAGACAGACAGACAGAGACAGATAGATAGAAATACAGATAAACAATATGCTAGGAACACCAAAGGGATCTTGTTCTTGGCAAGAAGGGTCACCTCTTTACCAGAGCCTGGGGAAATGGAAGCAAGGGTGGGAGATGCCAAGTGATTCTGATCTGAAAAGAAGGGTTTGAAAACAAGGATCCACAGACAATTACCTCCATTTTCTCAGTAAAACAAGAGCCAAAGTCCATAGATTAGAGGGTGAGGTTAAGGGGAGGTGTTGGAGGATTCAGAAGAGAAGGCTGAGAATCACTTCTGAAGGACATGATAGATATAGAAAATCCTTTGGGAGGCATAAAAGGATGGCTATGCCAAAATCATGGTCCAGTTAAAGTTGGATAACATGAACCAATGGCATACGCACGCGACTTCCCCCAGCTTATTTCAGCAGCACTTGAGAAGGCACGGAGGAGGCAGATAGAGTAAATTCTACAGTAAGGTACCAATTTGCCCTTTATTGCTTAATTTCACGCTTCTATTGTGATCCATTTCAAATTCTTTACTAACTGCTGAACAGTCGAATGAATGAAGATTCTCTCTTTTCAATGCAGAAATTTGGTGCACAAACTTAAAAATGACTCAAGGCTTTCAAGTGCCTGACTTTCCTATGTAATGACCCAAACATATCAATCAAAATCTCCAGATTAAGGGACTACCATGTTCCAGGCACTGTGCCCAAGATGCTAAAGCCATCAATACAAAGAATGAAACAATCTCTACTCAAAAAGAGCTTACATCTTAATGGAGAGCTATCATGACTTTTTTTTTAAGTGCCCACAGCATGAGCACTGTGCTCAGGACTGGGGAAAACAAAGGAAACAAATTAAATGGGGGATGAAATACTGAGAAAGGGGGCAAGGGAGTCCAGAGCAGTGTAAAGTTGAACTGTTAAAAAAATATATATTTATTTACATATATGTACATACACATATATATGTCCAAATAAAAGAATGGGAACATATATCTGTTATATATATATATAAGACATATCTATATAGAGGAAGGAGGGAGAGTGAGAGTGAGAGCAAGAAAGGGTGGAGGAGGAGGAAAGTGAAGCTAGAGAATCAGCGATTTGGTAGAAGACCATTCTGTAATCTACCTGGGGGAATTGTTTCTTTTTTCTCTCTTTATATTCCTAGCCCTCAGCTTAGGGTCTGATATATAGTAGGAGCATAATAAATGCTTTCTGTTTGGTTTCGTAATTCAGACTACACATCACACAATAGATATTTGCTCTAACTCCTTGCCAATAAATCTTAAATTTGCCAGAGCTTACCTAGAGATGAGGTAGCTAAACAGGGGCAACTAGGTGGAGTGGTGGACCTGGAGTCAGGAAGACTCATCTTTATGAGTTCAAATCCAGCCCCAGATGCTTATAAGGTAGCTGTGTGATGCTGGGCAAGTCACTTATCTCTTGTTTTCCTCAGTTCCTCATCTGTAAAATGAGCTGGAGAAGACAATAGAAAATCTCTTCAATATCTTGGTCAAGAAAACACCAAATGGGCTTATGAAGAATCTGAAATGACTCAAAAACACTGAATGGCACCAACAAAAACCTAGAGATGAAAAGAAGGGGGGAAAAAGGAGCCCACTGAAAAGAGCCTCAGCTGGTCTCTAGAGGCAATATTGCAATAGGCAACAAAGGATTCCTGATGGGAATGCTCCTCACATATCTACACTGGGCAAACAGTTCAGGATGGCTAACACTATTCTCTCAAAGTCCCCAAGGAATTCACTCTGAGTCATTTGGGTCGATTAAGCCCATCAGAAAAGATACAGGTTTGAAGTGCATTTTCTCTTCCTCAACACTTCTGAAAAGAATCCAAGTTCAAAAAAGCCTGACTGCTCATTTTAGAGATCTTTCAGAACTTTTAAGGCTCTCAGCAGAAAATTATGAGCTTCCAATAGCACAATGCCTTCAACATCATACTTAAAACTGACAGCCTTCTCCCACCAGAATGTCATGAAGATTGTTTCAGTAGGGCAGGAACAGCCCTGAGGTCAGAGTAAATTTCTGTCACTGGGGAAGGATTCTGAAGCGTCCTTTCCCCATTAGATTGTCAAGTACACAAGAGAAAGTAAAAAAACTGTAATTTGACTTAGGCATGTCCTACGGATGGATCAAAACATTCCAAATATCTTTCAAAGCCCTTTGGTACCCATTTTCCCCATTTATCCTATTTCCTGCTAATCCCAAAAAACAGGCTAAAAGGGCAAATACTAAAATTATCAGCTGATTTCAGCCATGGTTCACTCAAAAAATCATTGGAGAGGAACCTCGCTTCCTCTTTTTATAGGGTTGCTAAAGAAAAGGGGCACACTTGCCATCTAGCTGTGTGACCCTGAGGAAGACACTTAACTTTGTTTGCCTCAGTTTCCTCATCTGCAAAATGAGCTAGAGAGGGAAATAGCAAACCATTCCAGGATCCTTGCCAAGAAAACCCCAAATGGGGTCTGAAGAGTCAGACCTGATTGAATGGACTAAATAATGACAATATCCTGACAATGCTATGAGTGGAGGAGCAGTGGGAAGAACATTTAGCCTTGAAATAAAAAGCTCTGGGTCTGAACACTAGCTCTGCCCCCTTTACTAGGTCACTAGCCACTCACTTAACTTTCCTCATTCTCACGTTTCTTCATCCGAAAAAATGGAGAGGCCACCATTGACTTAATATATGTAAAATGCTTCATAAATTTTAACCTGAAAACTTCAAAAATGGTTCCTGCAGGACAGAAACCGTCTTTCGTCTACTCCCCTCCCCCCCCACCAATACTCAGCACTTAGCACAGTACATAGTTGGTGGTGAATAAATGTTTACTGATTGATAAAGTTCTAGAACAGAGGTAAACCCTGTGTGTGTGTGTGTGTGTGTGTGTGTGTGTGTGTGTGTGTGTGTGTGTGTGTGTGTGATGGACTTCTTTTGATAATCGGATAAAGCCTTTCTCGGAATAATGTTCATAAAATATATCTAATCTATAGAATTACAAAGGAAACCAATTTATATGAAATATGATTTTCTAGCTAGCCAGCTGGTTTTGAAATTCACTCAAGGGCTTTAATCTAGAGGAAATTCCTGTCCGGAGTAAGTAAATTTGTTCTAGATGTTCCTCTATTAAAAAGAAAGTTGGATGCATTTGGTATGGTTCCTACCTCATGAAAGGTGAAGTACTTAATTAATGGAGGCTTTGGGTCTTCAATATTCTAAACCTAGTGTTTCACTTTCGGTTGTTCTATTCTGCTTTTAATCTTTTTTTTTTTTAACCCTTACATTCTTAGTATCAATTCTAAGAGCAGCAAGGGCTAGGCAACTGGGATTAAATGACTCACCCAGGGTCACACAGCTAAGATTTGCCAGATTTAAACCCAAGATTTTCCATTTATCCACTGTGCTAATTGCCTCCTGCTTTAATCTTAATGCATTATGTAAAGGAAAGCATGGAGGACCTGGGTTTAAGTTCTAAATTTGCCATTTCTTTGGATAGATGATTTCATCCAATGACTCTGCCTCTCTGAGGTTCAGTTTCCCCAACTATAAAATGAAGGAACTAGACAAATGGCTCTAAGACCCTCTCTTGATTCTAAATCTTTGATCCTATTACTTTTTTAAATTCAAAGCTATTTTATTTTCCCGCTAACATGTAATAATAATTTTCAATATACATTTTCCAAAATTATAAGATCCAAACTGTCTCCTTCCTTCCCCCCACTCAACTCGGAGATGGTAAGCAATTTAACTTGGGTCATATATGTATTATCATACAAAACAAACTTTCATATTGACCCTATTACTTTTAAGGCCCAGGCTTGAAAGAATTTGCTATTTATTTCACATGAAAATGTCTGGAACTCTGCTGGGTTTGTACCCCAAAGAGATAATAAGGAAAAAGACTTGTACAAGAATATTCATAGCTACACTCTTTGTGGTGGCAAAAACCTGGAAAAGGAGGGGATGCCCTTCAATTAGGGAATGATTGAACAAATTGTGGTATCTGTTGGTGATGGAATACTATTGTGCTAAAAGGAATAATAAAGTGGAGGAATTCCATGGGGACTGGAACGACCTCCAGGAAGTGATGCAGAGCGAGAGGAGCAGAACCAGGAGAACATTGTACACGGAGACTGATATACTGTGGTACAATCGAATGTAATGGACTTCTCAGTTACTAGCAGCAATGCAATGATCCAGAACTATTTGGAAGGACATATGAGAAAGAACACTATCCACATCCAGAGGAAGAATTGTGGGAATAGAAACACAGAAGAAAAACAACTGCTTGATCACATGGGTCGATGGGAATAAGATTGGGGATGCAGACTCTAAAATGATCACCCTAGTGCAAATATCAATAATATGGAAATAGGTCTTGATCAATGACACATGTAAAACCCAGTGGAACTGCATGTTGGCTAAGGGAGGGGGTTGGAGGAGGGAAGGAAGAGAACATGAATCTTGTAACCATGGGGAAAATATCCTAAATTAATTAATTAAATAAAATTTCAATTAAGAATGTCTGGCACTTAATTTTTTATTAATTTTATTATTACATCAATAAATAATTTAATTGACTGATGATATTGATAATTTAATTGATTAGATCAGTTAATTATTGTTTAAAATAATAATTATGTTAACACTAAGTATTGACTGTATGGTTCCCTCTTAGGAGAACTACCATAGGAATTCAGTGTGATATGGTGGAAATCAAGCTAGATCTAGGTTCAAATATAACATTTCCTGGCTATACAACACTAGGCAAGCCAGCCTCTATAAGCCTCAGTTTCTCCATCTGTAAAATTGGCATAATACCTACAGAGTCTACCTTTCAGAGCTGTTGCAAGGATTGAATGAAATAATTCAGTTCTAAAGCAGCATTCAGATGTTAAAGTCAGGGACCAAAGCTTCTGCAGACAAATGAAGAGGAAGCAAGGTCCTTCAGACTTCCCCTACCTAAGCTCTTGAGAAATGGAAGAGCATGAGACTTGATGAAGGCTGGGCAGACTTAGAACAGTCATAGAGTTTTGCATGGGTCTAAAGGAAGAAGAAGGAAAGAAATGATCACTGTTGGCTGAAGGTGTGGCAAGTCAGTCCCTGGACTTCTGGGACAACCAGGACTGGGGCAAGAGGTGGGCAGCAGCCTGCCTTAGCCTTTTATTTGATGACTGTGTTCAATGGGCAGGAGCCATTTTCCCAGGGAGAAAACCATGAGGAAGCTGCAGGAGAGTCTCTCTCCAACTGCCATGCCCCATCACGTATGCCCATCTGTTATCAAGCATCCATGTACAACTCGTTTCCTTTTTTGGGTTCTAAGCTCTTCCTTTATACTGACTTTGCACTTTCTTCACATTAATTTATGATTGACCAAGAAATGTGTATTTCCTGCCTGTCCTCAGTCACATGCAGAGACTACAAACAGGGAAGTCTCTGGCTCTTTTGGCTTCACAGAATAGAACTGGTTAGGAAGTTGCTTTTCCATATTAGTGGGTTGGTGTTTCCTGGAGATGTGATGAATTGTTCATTTATTTTATTTATCTTTTATTTTTAAAATATCTTTTATTATTACTTTATTATTTATTTTTAGTTCTATTTTAATTTATGTTTATTATTAACTTCCCAGTGGAAATACTTTAAGCTAAACTGAAGATCCCTTATTTGATTCTGGAATAATCCAGAATCCCCCTTCCCCTTTTTAAGTTTTATCTTTATTTTATTTTAATAACAATTTTCCACATAAGTTTTCCAAAGTTACATAATTCATATTGTCTCGTTTCTTTCTTCTCTCTCCCCTCCTGGAGTTGGCAAGCAATTCAATCTGGGTTGCACATGTATTAAATGATGATTTAAAAAACCCCAATCCTTACCTATCTTAAAAATCAATTCTGGATATTGTTTCCAAGACAGAAGATTGGTGAGGTGTAGGCAATGTGGGTTAAGTGACTTGTCCAGGGTCACATAGCTAGGAAGAATAATGATAATTTTTAAAAATTTCTAATCCCAATCATAGAAAGAAGAGGAGGAGGGGAAGAAAGAATGGCACAGATGCCTTATAGACAAATCATTCATTCTAAGAGGGAAGTCGATTTTTTAAAAAGGTGGTTACCAGGAGAAAAAAAACAACTCATCTCCAAGCTAATCTGTGGACAGAGCCAGGTGAGGTCTGGGAGGATTTGTTGACTCTGCTTACTCCCAAGAAGGAGTGAAGGAGAGGATGGAAAGTAGCCAACCAGCCAACCTCACCCAACACAACAATTCTAGCACATTACATAGCATCACCATTGTTATAATGACCCAATATTCCCAGACCCAAGATCTGGAGCAAGATAATTTACTGGGAAATGGGTGGATAATTTACTTGGATTCTTACATTAGAAAGAACATTCCACCCATGCTTGCTGTGGATACAAACTTTTCTGATAGCAATGAGGAATTTAGGACTCAATTAATAACAAAGTGGGTTAGGTGTGTTAAGCTAGACTTGCAGAACTGAGTTTACTTTGGGGTTTCTGACTGATATTAGAAGTTCCTGCTCAGGAAATGCTGCAGGAGGAGGGGAAAAAACTATGGAACTTAATTTTCTTTCCTTCAATAGGAAATGGCTGGATGATTCTCTTTTGTTATTTTTCATTTAATTTTTCCCCAATTACATGTAAAAATAATTTCCAACATTTTAAAAAGTATTCTGAGTCTTGAATACTTTACCTCCTTCTTCCCACCTCCTATGGTAAGTAGTCTCATATAGATTTTACATGTGTAAACATGCAAAATTTTGTTATTAAATTATTATTTAAATTATTAAGAACAAAAATCTGGGTATATGTTTTATTTGACTAAATATATTTGTTCAAAGGGATTTGTTAGGCTCTTCTTTTTCCAGTGGGGGTAGGTGAGAGGAAGAAAAAAATAGATTTTTAAGTAAAACAATTAATTAAAAAAAAGAAAAGAAATTATTAAGGCCACAGATGTACCTCCTACAGCTTCTTTCTTTTTTGGAGATTTTGCTAATCTGAAAAATCTGTATATTTATCTACCTGCAGAGACTATAAAAACAAGATAGGAATAGTCCACCTCAAGGGTCTTCTGGCTTGGAAAATAGAAATTGCTTATAGACTCTAAAGCGAATTTTCCCATAAACTGAAGCCTCCCTAGATGTAAGCCTATGTTCACACAGATACATACACACAAAGTCACAAAAATTCTGTCTCTCAATCTCTGTCTCCATCTCTTCTCCTGCCCACCTTTCTCTGTCTCTCTCTGTGTCTGTCTGTTTTTGTGTCTGTGTTTCTGTCTCTCTCTCCCTCTCTCTTTCTATATCTGTCTCTGTCTCTCTGTCTTTGTCTGTTTCCTTCCCTTTTTCTCTCTCTCTCCAATAGCCCCAAATTGACAAAAGGGCAATGATGCACACATTCCAGTGACAAAGAAATTCCAAAACCCCTCAAGAAATATTAGTTGGGCCAAAATCAGAGCCAGCTAAAAATCAGGTTTAGAATTCCTGACCTACTCAAGAAGCTTCTTATCCAGAAAATATCCAAGTTTATGGATGGATTGAATTGATTTAATGCAAACCTTTAACTGCAGGCACATTTCTCCCCTTAAATTGCGTCGTTTCTTGTTCATTTCTAGTATAAAGTACGTCCTTCCTTTTCCTTGTATTTGTTAGTTCTAAAAATAATTGTTTAGGGGAAAAACCCACAGACATTTCTGGACTCAGAATGGGTTCAACTGATTTCCTTCTGGAATGGCCTTATTTATTGGCAAACAGAGTAAGCAAACTTTCCCTTGGAAGTTGCAATGTGATGGCCCCAAGGGAAGAGCATTCTAAGGGAGATGTACTATTTTCTTTAAAGTCCAATCTTCTGTGGCCATGGAATTTCAGCCAAATGGCAATGGCTCAGGGCAGTTGGGTGGCTTAGTGGATTGAGAACCAGGCTTAGAGACAGAAGATCCTGGGTTCAAATCAGACCAGAGGCATTTCCTGTTTGGAAGGCCCTAAGTCACTTAACCCCCACTGCACAGCTCTTCCATCTGGGAACTAACATACCACATTTATTCTAAGATGGAAGGTAAAAGAGTTTTTTTTTTTTAATGGCCATGGCAATGATTCAGAGGATTGTAGCATTTCAGAACTGAAAGGAGCTCAGTGATAATCTAAACAGTTTTTTATTTATTAATTTATAATTATATATAATAGTATTATAATTACATATTATTATATTATATTAGTATATTCTATTATATATTTATATATGTGTTAAAATTAATATCATTGTATTATAATAAATATATTTATAAAGATAAATAAGCATAGTATGTGATTAATATGTTAATTTTATTAAAACTGTAAGAGTTAAAATTTAGGAAACTGAGGCAGGTAGAAATTAGTTTCTCTCTGCTAGAGGTATTATATTTTTATGAGGTTTATTAAAGGTTAAGGATTAAAGAAAATACAAAATAAGAAAGCACATGTCTAGGCCCAGAGAGGCCTAAACAACCTCACTTACATCATGAAAGAGACATGTCTGTTGGGAAGCAGAAGTAGGAAAAAGACCCCAGTAGCCTTTACAACCAGGTTAAATACCCCATCTTGCTCTTGGCCCAGGTGAGGTTACAAGGCATTTGGGGAAGCAAGGACTCCTGGGAAATGGAGTCCCGAGTTCAGGTCTCCATTTTTACAATACCTAACATAAATATTTAAATGTCTATAAATAAACATATAAGTGAATATATTATGTTAGTAATATATTAATAATCTATTAATTTTATTAGCATACAACAAATATACAAATAAATAATATCAAAATATATATAAATATAGATTATAATTACATATAATATAGAGTGATTATTTATAATATTATGTATTTAATTCTTGTTAAAAGTTATTTTCCTGGAGGCGGAGTTAAGATGGCAGTGTAGAGGCAGCAAAAGTTTTGACCTCTGGAAACTCTTCCTTACCGATTACAAACTGAATGCTCCTAGGGTACTGGGGGCCATCAGGTCACGACGCCTTGACAGAGTCACTCATGATCGCTAAGGAGGCCACAAAGTGGCCCTTGGCAAGATGTGATTGCCCACTCTATCCCCCTTGTATGACCTCTCTCATCAATGCCCCTTACCTATGAAATTGGCATGATTACTATACCACCTATTCTCAAAAGGAATAATGCAAGAGCAAAATACCTGTACCCTAATTCTCTAAAACATCACCAAAAGATTAGACCCTCAAATCCTATCCAAAAAGACTATCATGGGTTAATTTTTATTTAGGTACATAATTCCCAGCAAAATTGCAGCTACAAGCCAAGCCCAGAACTTTCCCACTCACAGAAACCTATTCTCATAAAGCCAGCACACAAATCAAACATAGAGGCCCATACAATAAGTACAAGTACATCAAGCTTCAATATGGCTCAATGACTTGATTTCACAAACCAGTAACTCAGGAACTCCCTAGTAAAAATGAGAAATGATCAGTCTAAATCTGAATTGTCTTCCCAGTACCCCTCAACCTCAAGGATATGATTGTTGAATTGTCTTTTAAGAACTATTGATTATTCCATTTTATTAAAAGAAATAAGTAATTTTCCTTGATTGTTTGTAAGCTTGAAACTTCTCACAGGGTAATGAGAAATTTAATATGATGAAATCATTTATCTTATATGTATATAAGAATATAGAATGTTAATCAAGTGATTTGCTAAAAGTTAATGTATCACTTTTCCAATCTATCTCTCTTTGAACATGAGCATTAGGTAATGTATCTACATGCCAAGAAAATGGGTATAAAAATAAAAGCCAGGCATGGGGATGGTGGAGCAGCTATCAGATGCAAAGCAATCCCATGCCTGTAATGATTAAGTTGTCTTCCATTTCTTATTTTCTTCACTGATCGTTCGCCACCTGTTGGGAACCCCTGGAGTCGTGAGCAAGGGTGGACTTTGCCCGTGACACTAGGGGACTGAAAATCAAACCTAATAATGAGACAGAGCCAAGGAACCCCCCTTCTGGACTCAATTCAAAAGGTACACTGCCCAAAAGATGGAATTTGAGAACACTCGGGTTTAAGGGGAAGGAAGAAGGAAGGTCCCGGGACACCAACCCCTACCTAAAGCACTAAGCCTCCAACAGCAGCAGGAACCAGCGGGTGGGCAAAGGCACTGGTACTGAGGGAGTACCTTGCGAGCAAGGCTATGCCAGGCTCAGATCACCAAACATAGGCATTGGGGAAGGAGCTGAAGAGGGAGCGCAGAGCAGGCAGCCTGGTCACAGTGGAAGAGACCCTCCATATTGCTCCAGCCTTCCAGGAGATTTTGGCCTCAGGGCACATCCAGTCCAACCTAGTTGAACTTAATCCCATCAAAAGTCTTCAGAGATCAGGGAAGGTCAAGCTCCAATACCCCTCCCTCACAGACTGCACTGAGAGATCACATGACCAAGCTCCAAGAGGAGAGACTGACAGAAAACCCCAAAATCAAAAAAATGAGAGGATTGTAAACCTTAAAATTTCTTAGACTTATGAATGTTGGAAATTTCCAAGAGCACAGACAACTGTGGGGAGTAAAGAAGAGGTAAATATGAGCAAACAACAGAAAAAGAAAAAAAGAAATTACAATCGACAGCTTCTATACAGGCAATGAACAAAGAGCAAATGGAACAAAAGGAGGCTCAAGGAACGTCAAGCAAAAACACAGAAACTCCAGCAAATTGTACACAGGCTTTGGAAGAACTCAAAATGCAATTCAAAGCACAACTAAGAGAGGCTGAAGACAACAGGGGAAAGAATTTAAAAACTAAGATAAGTCATCTGGAAACAGAAAATAGTGTCTTGAAAGCCAAAATCAAACAGCTTGAAAATGAGGCAAAAGAGATGAAAGATGAGGCAAAGGGGATGAGAGATGAGGTAAAGAGAATGAAAGATGACCTCCAAAGAAAATCAGACCAGAAGGAAAAGGATGACCAAAAAGCCAGGGATGAAATCCAGTCTTTAAGAACCAGAATACAACAACTAGAAGCAAGCAACCTCACAAGGCAGCAGGACACTATAAAACAAAACCAAAAGAATGAAAAAAATGAGGAAAATATGAAGCATCTCATTCACAAAACAGAAGATTTAGAAAATCACTCAAGGAGAGACAACTTAAGAATCATTGGTCTACCAGAAGACCATGACAAAAGAAAAAGCCTGGACATAATACTACAGAAAATTATCGAAGAACACTGTCGCGATATTCTAGAACAGTGGTTCTCAACCTTTCTAATGCCGTGACCCCTCAATACAGTTCCTCATGTTGCAGTGACCCCAAACCAAAAAATTATTTTGGTGGCTACTTCAAAACTGTACATTATGTATTCTCATTGCTACAAATTGAGAGGTTGAGAACCACTGTTCTAGAACAAAAGGGAAAAGTGGAGATTGAAAGAATCCACAGATCACCTCCGGTACTTAATCCCCAACTGACAACACCCAGGAATGTTGTCATAGCCAAATTCAAGAACTATCAGATCAAGGAAAAAATATTACAATTTGCCAAGAAGTCATTCAGATACCATAGAACCACAGTGAGGATAATACAGGATCTGGCTGCATCAACACTGAAGAACCAAAGGACATGGAATATGATATTCTGGAAAGCAAGGGAACGAGGTCTATAACCAAGAATCAACTACCCACCAAAACTGATTATATTCTTATAGGGGAAAGTATGGTCATTCAACAAAATAGAAGAATTTCAAGAATTTGTAAAGACAAGACCAGTCCTGAACAGAAAATTTGATGCCCAAACACAGAAATCAAGAGAATCATCAAACAGTAATTGAAAAAAGAAAAACAAAACAAAACAAACAAAAAAATCAAAACTTTTCTTAAGAGACCCAATAAGTTAAAATGATATGTATTCCTATGAGAAACGAGGTCATTGGTAACTTAAAAATTGTTATTATCACCTAGGCAGCTAGAAGAAGTACACCTAGAGGGAACAGTGACAAACTGTATAGGATGAAATGACAAGACATAAATATGTATATAGATATATGTTATATATCTATATACATACATATATACAACTAGAGATAAAAAAGAAGTTAATACTAAAAGAAATGGGAAAAGAAACAAAAGTGGGTAAATTTATATGTCACAAAGAAGCTCATAGTGGGAGGGGCAAGAACATCAATACACTGGAAGGGTAAAAAGGTTGGAGATAGGAAATACTCAACTCTTAACGTGCATTGAAATTGATCCAAAGAGGGAAGAACAAGTCAATCCATTGGGTCAGAGAATAGATTTGTGCCCTATAGGGAAGTAGAAGGGTAACAAACGGACTGATGGGGAGGGAAACAGTACACGGGAGGGAGAGGGTAGTTTTAAAAAAGACTGCAAAGAAAATAAGGGGGGAATAAGAAGGGAGGGGGATAGAAGGGGAAGTAAAATAAGGGTGGGAACTAGGGGGACTGATTAAAAACAAACATTGGTGTAGAAGAAAATAGTGAAAGAAGAAAATGCAGGACTAGGAGTAGAAATCAAAATGCTGGGAAATACACAGCTGGTAATCATAACTCTGAATGTGAATGGAATGAACTCACCCATAAAAACGCAAATGAATAGCAGAATGGATTAGAATCCAAAACTCTACCATATGCTGTCTATAAGAAACACACATAAGGAAGGTACCTACATAGGGTGAAAGTAAGAGGGTGGAGCCAAATCTATTGGGCATCAACTGATAAAAAGAAGGCAGGAGTCACAATCATGATATCTGACAAAGCCAAAGTAAAAATAAATCTAATTAAAAGAGATAGAACATGTAATTGGAAGGGAAGCTCACAGAGACTGAGAGCCAAGCTGTGACTTTTATTCCTCCCTTGTAAAGAGGCCATGGAATTCAAAGGACTCTCCGCCCTCACACTAAATTATATAACCCTTCTACACAAATTAATCCAGCCCTATTAGACGTTTAAATTTATCGACTATGAAACTGGAACTCAATTATTCTGGGGTCATCCCACAAAAGAGTGGTGAAACCTAGAATTTGCCCATCAGTGATTGTCTCCTAGACCTCTTCCTAGTTATCTGACCCAACAGAAGTCTGTGAAATTAGCCACCGCTCAGTCATGCCCATAGGCTCTAAGCTTTCTTTGGACCCTGCATTAACCATCAATTAAGCTACACAATAAATTTAGAATGTAAGCTGGGTGTCTGTCTAACTACAGGTCTCCTTCCACCCTCACAAACATGCTCCTGCCTGATTTGCTGCTGCGACTATAACATCCTGACCCATGAAGATAAAACTCAAGCCCTCCCAGTGTTCAATGATTAAAAATAGCTTATATTCCATCTGAAACAACCACTCTTCAGTTATAACCTTTGCCAAATCCTGTAAAATCCTGGCGTCATCTTCTCTCCAGGACTTAACATGCAGCATGTACAGCCTGTTATTATGAGCTGTTCTCAAATCTATTGTTATCTGCAGATGCACTGTGCCCATTGGCAAGGATTTCTGGTTCCTGAACACACATAATTGGATACTTATTACCAAGGCAAAGAAGTATTAAAAACTACTCCTTCAGGAGGATGGCACATCATATACTGAAATCCAGGTGGCTAGTTCATTTCATATTGATATTCCATTTTCTAATCTAATGGCTCCATGGAAAGAGAGAACTAATCTTGAAATCCAAAGACATGAGTTCAAGACCAGCTTCTGACATGTACTTTGAGACCCTGGACAAGTCAAAACCTTCCAGTGTCTCAGATAATTCTCTAAGACCATGAGTTACTGATATGATGGAAGAAGAGGCAGAGAAGAAGAGTATAAACTCCTATTGTTCACAATATAAATGAAATCATAACCCCTAAAAACCCACCAAATATTCTACCAAACCAAGGAATGAGGATTGACATTATATTTTCTTTAAGCCTTTTGTTTTAATATTCCATTGATTTTAAAAATATTTCCTTGCTGCCCCTACCCTGTCACCTCACCTGACTTCCAATCAAGCCACTATCTGTAACCAAAAAAAGTTTAAAAAGCTGTCATGAGTCACTCAACTACTTCATTGTTGATGTGTTCAAAAGCCACAATGGTAAACATGGGGAAAGTGACCTTACTTCAACTGGAATAACAGACCAAACCAAGCAAGGTCTATTTTAAGGAAGGGAAGGGAATAAGCCTTTCTTAAGTGTGTACTATGTGCCAAGCACTGTGCTAACTTCTTTACAAAGAGCTCACTTTAGACTCACAATAATCCTATGAGATGGGTCCTATCTTAACTAATCACATTCCTCATTTCCAGAGTCACTTTGGAGGAATCTAATTTTGGAATAAGGAAAAAAAGTGTCCTTTTGTGTTGTGAACTACCAGTTCAACTTAGGATTCATTCTGCATTCTTGTAACAAAAATGGTAGTTAATATTTTAAAATGGCCCCATAAGCTCTTTAATCTTCATGCTGGATGACAAAACCTCAGGTAAAGTTCAATAAAAACTATAGGCCAGCTAGATCTTTCCATTCATCAGCACCAAAAAAGAAAGAAAGAAAGAAAGAAAGAAAGAAAGAAAGAAAGAAAGAAAGAAAGAAAGAAAGAAAGAAAGAAAGAAAGAAAGAAAGAAAGAAAGAAAGAAAGAAAGAAAGAAAGAAAGAAAGAAAGAAAGAAAGAAAGAAAGAAGGAAAAGGAAAAGGAAAAAAAAGAAAAAATCACCTCTACATTTTCTATCAGACGGGAGAAAACAATAAAAACACAATTCTCAATTATTTTTGAGGAACAACTTCCAGACTTTTATCCAGAGGTCACTGAACCACAGTTACAGGTGAGTATATATATATATATATATATATATATATATATATATATATATATATATATATATATATATATATATATATATATAAGTATAACTTCTATTGGTGAACTACTCCACAACCACGAGTGTTGATTAGAATGAACTATCTACTCAAGTAGCCTAAGATTCTGAATTGAAGAAATATTCAACTGCACTTAATATGCCCTACTTGCCAGAACAACAAAGTAGTGCAGAGCACAGTGCTAGGAGCAGGCACTTAAAGATTTACTAATGGACTGAATTCCAGAAGTGAGCAGCTAATTTCTGACTTCTGTTTTTCTTGGTTTTTTTTATTGGCTTTGTTTTATTTTTTAGGGAAAGGGGGGGAAGGAAGTAGAAGGATAAATCCCATAAATCAAGGATATCTCTATTAGACATTTCACAATTAGGGTATCCATTGGATGACTGAATTCATAAAATGGAAAGATACACTTGGAGGGTCAAGCTCATTAGTTATAAAACACCTTCGTATAAATTAATCCTGTGTAGTTGAGGTAGGGAGGAGTCCTCTGACTCTTGAAAGACTTTAGTGGGTGATCAGCATATACACTGTTCCTTCCTCTCACAGAGAGACAATTGAGCTTATTGAGTAGGGGGTAAAATCATGAAACTTTTATGTTAGGATCATCACTTTGGAAGACGAGTAAAGGCAATTCTATATTTTACTTTGTATGCTTTTGTAATTTTTGTATATTGTCTCTTCCATTAGGATGGGAGCTCCTGGACAGAATGGCCTATGTTTTTACTTTATATTTTGTATTTCAACAGTGCTTGGTAGATAGTAAGCATGCAATGTGTTCTGAATGTGTGAGAAAATGGAAGAAACTGAGGGGATTAGGACAGCAAGTAGTTAATTATGGGAATTGAATGAACCAACTGGCTCCATCTTGTAACTCAATTTTGGAGCTAGTTTAGTTCTTTTTCTATTCATTATTTTCTATTCACTGGTCCAAATTTTGTCTTGGAAACTGGACCACCTATAACTACTATTTAACCAAGGACCTAGGTTAAGTTGATCTGCAACTCATCCAGATTCCAAGACTGAAGTGGAGTTTTCTCATAATTGCATATCATAAGTGACTCATCTGTCTTATCTGAAAACTGGTCCCATTCTGATCAATCAGTTCCTGTTTCCATGTTCCTGTTTCCAGATACTCAGGCAGGAGTGGAATGCTACTTTTCCTGAATTCATTCTCTCCCTTCTAACTTGGAAAATCCCTCATCTTTCCTGCAATTGGAAAACAGATTTCGTATGTTTCCTTTTAATTAACTGGTCTTATTTTGTTAATTGTTTTTTATGTGGAAAAGTCTTTGGAGCCTAACTCTAAACTAGGGGGAAAGGGGGCTTAGACCTGATTTGTAAGGCAACTGGCATGCATTAATTAATAAATCAGTATGCTCAGAAAATCAAATCTTTGTTTCCTTAGTCATTTCATCTTTTGCTTGTCACATGTATTTAATCCCCCCCCCCCCATACTGTCCCTTCCATTAGAATGTGCGCTTCTTGAGGGAATGGGCAATTTTTAAAAATAGAATTTATTTTTCAGTATTTCATCCCCTCCCTCCACTCCCCAAATCATACAAGACATCAATCCAGCAAATAAATATACATCTATATATATAATATTAATAAATAATAATATATTATATATGCTATATAACATAAATTATATGTAAATTTCTGGTATTTTTGTTTCTCTATTCATTTTCTGGAGGTGAACATTCACAAGTTATTCTTCAAATATTAAATCTGTAGCTTTATATAATGTTCTCTTGGTTCTACTAATTTCACTATTCATTATCTCACATAGTCCTTTCCAAGTTAAAAAAAAAATATTAGTCTGCTCATTGTTTCTTAGAATGCAGTAGTGCTCCATTGTAATCATATACCATAATTTGTTTAGCCATTTCCCAACTCATGGACATCCCTTTAATTTCCAGTTCTTTGCCATCACAAAAAGAGCTGCTATAAATATTTTGGAACATATAGATTCTTTGACTTTTCCTCTGATCTTCTTGGGAAATAGACCCAGCAATGGGTTGTGTGATCTCAGAGTATACACAGCCATTCCAAATTATTCTCCAAAATAGTTGGATCCGCTCACAGTTCCACCAACAGTGTACTATTATCCTCACTTTTTTACAACCCCACCAAAATTTGTCATTTTGCCTGTTTGTCATTTTAGTTAATTTGATGGGTGAGAGCTGAAACTTCAGAATTCTTCTGGTTTGCATTTCCTTAATCTGTAGTGATTTCGAGCCATTTTTTCATGTACCTATATATAACTTTGATTTCTTTATTCAAAACTGTCTGTTCATATCTTTTGCCCATTTATCAATTGGAGGATAAATAGTCCATGTCTTTACAATTTTTTGTATACTCCAACAACTTGTGGTTTCGTAAATGTTTACTGAATGAATGAATTTAAAAAACAAAAACCATTCCAGATCCCTCTTAAAGTACTGTATTCTTATTGAACTTTTTACATTCTCCCTAGTACTGCTAGACTAATCTCCCAGTAAGCAGGGCCCAGAGCCTTGTCTTATTCAATGTTCCCATAACCTTCATAAACAATAGTAGCTGAACCAGATAATCTGCTTTCTATCCTCTTACCATCTAGCTGGCATTAATACAGTGGAAAGAAGGGTTTGATTGAAGGCTGAGAAGGAAAAAAAGCTTAATTCTGTAGCAAGGGACACAAGAGCAAAAATATTAAGAAAAACAAGGGGGCACTAGGAAAGAGAATGAGGGAGAGCCCATTGTTGGAAAGAGGCCTAAAATGAGATGTGGGACAGTTATCACATTTGTCTCAAATCATAGGCCAGTGAAAGTGGCCCTGATGGTAAAGATTATACAGTTCATTAATTTAAAAAAAAGGGGGGGGTTTGGTAACTAAAACACATTATTCTTCTAGCATTCAAAGTGAAGCCATTTCATTGAGTAATATGTTTTTTTTTAAAGGGCTAATTAACTCATTAAAAAAAAATCAGTGTTAGAATAGGTAGTTAGACCAAAAGCTTCAATCTAAGGGAATCCCCTCAGTAAATAAAGGCAGGATAGTTAACTAAGAATCTGGCACTCATTTTTGGTCCCTGGATATGGAACCCATATAGCATATTTCCCTCAGAAAGTGAATTTAGCAACAAAATTGGCAGCTCTATGCACCAGATTTTGTGCATATTCTGTTCTTTCTATAGAGGGAGTTGGGTAGTTGGGTCAAAAAAGGATAATAGAGACCCACAATGGTGTAGGACTGAGAACTCTAAGCTTAGAATCTGGGGGGTTGGGATACTGCCTTAACATGGCCTGGGGGCCAAAGTGGTCTGTCTACCTTCTGTTTTTGTTACCAAAGAAGCTGACCCTGTATCAATTATTTGATCATATGAAAATTACTTAGTATCTTGGAGCCTCAGTTTCCACCTCTGTAAATTTCACTATTTATTATACAGGGTTGTTTTTGTTTTTTAAATTTTTTTAAAAATTCTTAACTTAAATTTTTTTTTCCGATTATACACAGAAACAATTTTTCTGATCTTTTGCAATTCCCTCTCCCACTCTCTGAGGCAGTAAATAGTCGGGACCAGTGCTTCATGTAATGCACATTGCCATATTTCCCATGCTGTGACAGAAGATACATATCACACAAACAATGAAAAAACTCATGAAGGAAATAAAGTGAAAGACAGAGGGGCTTTGGATCTTTAAGAATAAAATGAAAATATACACAAAATTCTTTGTAATCTGCATATACAAGTCAATTGGTATAATAGTAATGATGGAAGGAAATTTTGTTTAATCTAAAGAACACTCAATCCTGAGATGCTTTGTTGATTTGCTGAATCATATTGTTTTTGAATGGTGACACTGTCAAAGAAAGGAATGGAGCAACCAACCCATTTTCTTCTGTTGGATCCCTCTTTGGGAGAAACTGGGTTCTATGGAATAAAAATACTTAATTCTATTTATGCTCATCTTAAGGATAAAATTGGGGATGGGAACGGGTAAGGAAAAGGAGAAGAGTGTATCCTGGTTTGGCCTGATTCAAGTTTGGAATGAAATGAGACCCTTATGGTCCATCTAGTATCTAACAAAGGAGATTCAGCAATACATGGAAAGAACATTCAGCAAGAACACAACGCTGATTCAGTGCAGCACAGCTCTCCTGTTTGCATGAGCTGTTGGGCCTCTTCCATTTGGAAATGTGCCTCAAGGCTTGGGGATCCCAAAAATAGTGCGTATGGCAGACTCTTGGACAAGGGAGAGTAGGAAATTAGGTATTTGGGGCCTTGGTCTTCTAGACCAATTATATGTCAAAGATGGTGTCATTCTCTTTTAGAAAAAAAAAAAAGCCTACCTTACATGGCAATGCCTTTTGTAGAAGGTCCTCTTTAGTGATTCTGGTCACAGGAAGCTTTTGTTCAAGATGAAAAGATGTTATATTTATCTCAAGATCTGTGTCATCAGAGGAGCCAGAGTCCACCACCACCAAAACCACTGCCATCTTGACCACAATCCCTCCTCAGACCCTAGTGGAGGCAAGCCTAGGACGGAGAACCTATGAATCTTGAGAATCACAGCATTCCCCCATATTATCAGACCTTCTTCCAACCTAGTCCCTTAAGTCATTATTGAGGAGAAAAATCATTGTGGAGAAGGGACCTGCCTTTCTCACAATAATATCTAGCATTTATATGCACCTATTATGCTAGTCACTATACTAAGCGCTTTACAAACATCACATCTGATCCTCACAACTACCCTGTGAGGTAGGTATTGCTATTATCCCCATCTTACAGATAAGAAAACTAATGCAAAGAGAGGTTTAAGGATTTGCCAGAGGTTACATTGCCATTAGGCTTTGTGGGTTTTAAAAATATTGTTGGTGGGGTACTGCATCCCCCAGCATGCCCCAGAGGTCCCTCCCCCTTACTTCCTGACATGGGATTGGTCTTGAAAGGACTAATCCTGTGCTAGGGAGGGACCACGTCCCCTGCTTCTGGGCATGGGATTGGTCTTGAAAGGACCAATCCTGTGCTAGGGAGGGACCACGTCCTGCTTCTGGGCATGGGATTGGTCTTGAAAGGACCAATCCTGTGCTAGGGAGGGACCACGTCCCTGCTTCTGGGCGTGGGATTGGTTTTGAAAGGACCAATCCTGTACTAGGGACGGGCAGGAGATTGATCTATATAAGGACCATTCCGGGGCCAAGGTGGGGCCTTGGAATCAGATTTTTGATTTGGGGATTTAGATGGGCTCTAGTAAGTTTCAGGCTGGTGGAATTCCGGTTTTCTTCCAATTAAAGGTTTACAGTTTAAAATAGAAAGTTTTTTTTTTTCTTCTAAATTTGCATTTGCAGCTGTACTCGTTAAGGCTGAATTTGGACCCAGGCCTTTCTGACTCCAAGTTCAGCCTTCTATCTATCGGATCACCTACCTGCCTCCATCACCACCAGCAACAACTACTTGTCAACCATCCTGGGCATGTAGCAGCCCCTCCCAGACAACCTGTTCATCCAGCTTCCAGTTCAGTCCTCACACCCATTCTATGGAAAGGCTGCTCCTGCGGAGGTCAATCATGTCCACCAACTGCCCCCCCAAATGTCACTTCCCAGGGCAGGAAGCCCCGGACTAGTTTCCAGGGGAGAATAACAAGAATTATTTTACTGCGGCTACTTAACAGTTTTTCTGACAATGCCAACTGGAGTCTTTTGTGTTTGAATTTTTTTTTAGTTCTTGGAGGAAATATATCCTGTACCTGATTTCTCCCCTCTATGCTGAACATTCTTCTACTGCATTTTAAGGAGAAACCCTAAGCAGGAGACAGACCCAAGTGGTCAGTAATCGTCTCTGGGGTTCTAGGTTGACAACAGAAAGGGCACATCAGCTCCCCTCACTCCATTCCACTCTTTGGCAGTCAGACAACCCTAGACTTAACCCAGACTGTGTGTATGGGAACCAAAGGGTCCCTTAATGGAGAGGAGAAAGCCCGAGGCGCAGCCCCCCAGGCCCAGCTGACGTTCTTAATGTTCAATAAATAATGATGGAAGAAATAGATGATGTTTAGCTTGAAAAAATGAGATTTTGGGGAGAGTGAAAGTGATTTGAATAGGATAGATGTCTTCACAGACCTCAAAGATTTTATAAAGTAGTAACCAGTAAAGATATTTGGTACTGGTTAAAAAAAAATAACAAAAAAGTGGATCAATGGAATAGACTAAAAACCTGTAATGGTAAAGCTTTAATTAAAGGTGGAGGCAAAATGCTAAGGAAGTGGATTTCAGGCTTATATGAGGAAGGCATTTCCACTGATTAAAACCACCTAAAAAAAAAGGAAAAGACTAAAGAAAAGTAGCGACCTTCCCATGACTAGAAGAGCGATTACTGTATCATAGTTCCAGAGTTGAATAGGGCTTCATAGGTCATTTAGTTTAATTTCCTCATTTTACAAATGAGGACACTGTGGAAGATGATTTGCCCAGGATCACCAAAGCAGAGCCAGAATCCAAGTCCTCTGATCCCAAACCCAATGGTTCTTTCCATGGCATCCTGTGGATTCTCAAGGTATAAGCGATTCCTGCAGAGAGTAAGGGAAATCCATTGACTTGCAGGGCTGGCAGGTAGAGCATTAAACTGTCCCAAGGTCTTCTTTTATGGAGGGCTCTGAATGTTTACAACTTTCCATCAGCATCAAGGCCTGGTTTGGACTCCACTGAACTTCATGTCCCAACCTGGGTTCCTCCTGGTCCCCCAATCCCCTTTATGGATGCTTTTTTTGTGTGTGGTTTTCCTCTATTAGACTGTAAGCTCATTGAGGGCAGAGATTTTCTTTCTTTCTTATCTGTATTTCCAAAATTTAGCATGGTGCCAAGCATCCAGTAGGCAATTAATGTTAAGTGACTAAAATGAGGAAAATGGGCTGAATGACTTCTAAGGTCTCTTCTAAACCTAACTTATCTAACAATTTTTAAGTCTTTCTTATTTTTTTAAACCCTTACTTTCTGTCTTGGCATAAATTCTAAGAAGAGTGGCAAAGACTCTGAGATTAAGTGACCTGCCTAGGGTCATACAACTAGAAATTGCCTGAGATCAAATTTTAACCTAGATCCTCCTGATTCCAAGCCTGGGGCTCTATCCATTGTACTACCCAGCAGCCTCAACTCTAAGATTCTATGATAATAAATTAGAAAGTCTTGGTCTTATTTGTCTAATACTTACAATTTCTTTTTTTCTTTTAAAATATTATTTTATATCCATTTAAAAAAATTTTGAGTTCCAAATTCTCTTTATTCCTCCCAGTTCCTCCCCTACCTACTGTGAAAGCAAGCAATATATCAGTTTACATATTACACAGTGACTTTTAACATTCTGTCCCTAATTGGGCTACGGCCATGGGTTATGCCTATGACACATTTTTAACAGATGCTATCAGAAAAGCTGCAAGGCACTACTGTCCTAAAGGAAAAGATATTATAAAAATGATAGAATTAAAATTCTTTTAACTATATTATTTGACTGTTTTTATCAGAGTGGTTGCTTTTTCATTCTACGAAATTCAAAAAAAGTGGTAAGATTTCACTCTCAAACTGCTCAAGAAATGAGGGGAAAACAGCCCTTCCAGACCTCAAAATATTTTATAAAGTGGTAACTGGCAAAGGCATTTGTACTAGTTAAAAAAATAATAGAAAAGTGGATCAGTGGAATAACTCATGATTCAATAACCCCTCAAATATAAGTTATCTATGTATAAAAGTCCCCTATTTGTCTAGAATTGCTGGGAAAACCAGAAAACAATCTGGCAAAAATTAGGGTGAAAACATCTTCTACCATATGTTACAATTAACTGACAATGAATATGTCATCTGAGTATAAACTATCATGTCATAAAAAATTTAATGAGAACTACATCATAGACATTTCACAGCTATAAGGTGATAAATTCTTAACCAAAGTTGATAAAGGCATTTATAAAAGATTAAAAAAAAATTCAGTAAGCTAAAAAACTTATGTGAAAACAAAGTAAAACATTTTTAAAGGGAATTTTTGTACATTTGTACAAAAAATATTTGTAGCAGCTCTTTTTGTAGTAGCAAAAATTTGGAAATTGAAGGGCTGCCCATTCAATTGAAGGGTGGATGGCTGAACAAGTTGTGGCATATAATTATGGTGGAAGACTACTGTGCTATAAGAAATGATGACCAGGAGAATTTCAGATAAAAACTTGAAAGACTAGCATGGACTAGCAGAGTGAAGTGAGCAGAATCAGAACACTGTGTGCAAATAATGGCAACACTGTATGATGAATAACTATGAGTGACTTAGCTATTCTCAGAAACACAATGATCCAAGACAATGACAAAGTCAATGACATGGTGAAAAATGCTATCTACCTCCAGAGAAAGAACTGATAGAGTCTGAAAACAGATTGAAGTATACCTTTTTTCACTTTATTTTCTTTGTGGTTTAAAAAAAAAAAGCATCCTCTTCTATAATATAAGGAAATAATAAATTAAAATAAATAAAATTCCCAGATTTTCTTCAGAACAATAACAAAACAAGACAAATAGGATAAAGGAAATGAGTGGAAAAATACCAACTATCTCTGAGAAGGTATCCAATATCTGTAGCAACTAACAGAAATTATGTAAGACCAAAAGTCATTTTCCAATGATGTCAAAAAAATAAAAAATAAATTCTCAAAACAACTGCAAACTATTAATAATCACATGAAAGATGCTTCAAATCACTAATGATAAAAAATGCAAATCAAAACAATTTGGTGACTATACTTGGAAAACTGGCAAAAATGGCAAAAGTAAAAAACCGATACCCTAATAAGTTGTTAATAGTCCAACAGTTCTGGAGAGTAATTTGCAATTAAGCCCTCAAAAAAATAACTAAAATGTCCACATGTTCAGACGTAGAAAAATCTACTGTCAGCCATAGATTCCAAGGAGAAGAATTATCAAAAGAAAGGTTCCAAACATACCAAAGTATTTTCAGAAGCACTTTTTCTGGCAGCAAAAATATGGGGGGGGGGATTAGATGCTCATCAATTGGGGAAATAATTAAAGAAAGTTTGGCATATGTCAGAGAACAAGAAATAACTTACATGATTTGGGTAGCTACCTTTTGTTCAAAAAATTCTGTAATTGTTTGGATTTCTGTAATCTCTTTATCTCACTCTGGAGTCTTTGAGGCTGTGTTACTGACTTGTCAGGGTTTACTATTACAAATATTTGACTTGCTTTTCCTTTATGTTAGATAAGAGGTTTAATATGGATACGTAATTTTACTGAAGTTCTCTTCATCAAAACTGTTCCTTTTTATAATTTTGATGCAAAGATTTCCCCCAGTTGTTTCTCTTTTAATCTTTGCATCATTGGATTTATTTGTACAAAAACTTATTTTGAGGTTTTTTATATCTTTTATAACTCAAGACCATTACGTCTTGTCTTAAACTCTATTAAAATGACTCTTGTTCTACACATTTTGGACATGAAAAATGAGGGAATTTGCTTTGTTTGATATTTATTTTAAAAATTTGGAGTTTTATTTTTTACAGGGGTAAGGCGGAGGGAGAGATAAAAACACATAATTGGAAAAATTAATTTAAAAAACACGTACATCAGAAATTAACCAGAACTCTGCACTAAAGAGAAATGAAATGGTGCCCCAACATTCTTTGGAATTCAAAAACTATAAATTATTAACAGCCCTAGAAATCCAGATATGAGAGAGACTGATTTAAATTTAAATTATCTGATTCCCTGGTGGGAACTTCAGAATCAATGAGATCATGGATTCATTTGAGAATTAGCAATAGATTTTCAGAGCTTGGTAATGGGAGGTTCATCATATCAGATAAATTACAATAAAAGTGAAGGCATAATTCCAACTAGCCTCATCATTGATTCAATGAGAAAAGGAATGTGATAATTTTTGATAATAATAAAACAGTATAATGGGATATGTAACAATTTATAATATATAACAATAGAATTAATATAATAAAATAATAAATTATATAACAATATGATAATTTAATAAAATTTGTGATTTCACCAGTATAGGGAGCTCCCAGTGGGATAACTCCTTCTATCAGTGCAAATCAGTACTATTTTTTTTTAAACCCTTACCTTCTGTCTTAGTATTAATTCTAAGACAGAGGAACAGCAAGGGCTGGCAATCAGGATTAAGTGACTTGTCCACAGTCACACAGCTGTAAGTGTCTGAGGTCAAATTTGAAACCAAGTCCTCCCAACCCTAGGCTTGGCATTCTATCCACTGTGCAATCTAGGTGCCCCAAGATCAGTTCTTCTTTTGAAACTTAAGTCTTAGAGAGTTGAATGGGATACTGAGAGGTTCAGTGGCTTCCCCATGACCACACAGACAAGATGTTTCTGAGATGGGAATTAAAACCAGGTCTTCTGGATTTGAAGGCTGACCCTCTACCTACGAGGGCCATACTGCCCCCTCTGTTCAACACAATTTTGTCTTTTCTTATCTATATACTTCTGGGAGAATGTAAAATGCTTTCAAGGTTAATTATAGGAATCATTATGAACTTCATAAATTGAGATAACTGTTTTAATTTTCTCTTTAAAAGGAACCATCTGCTTCCTCAAGGGATATTCTCTAGACCAATTAAATTCAGAACAGAAAAGGTCTTCCACAGTCATTTCATAATTAATATTTGCAGACAATTAAGAATGTGGCTTCCAAGTTTATTTTAATAAACGTGGTGAGAGTGGGGAAAAGGGTGAAATAGAGAATGGGCTCCCTAAGAGCCCAAGAGGAAGCATGGGGAGGCAGACAAGACAGAGCCAGGATGGAGTTCTGCCTAACACAATCTGGTGGCGTTACCAGGGGCAAAGCACTTAAGCCTCTAACTATGAGCCTGAATGGAGGAAATTCTACGCCCAGCATGGATACAATCACCAACACCCAAGCCCCAAAACACAGACTACAGGGACACTGAAAAAGAAACCCACTAAGCATTTCTGGGTTCTCTCACCAAGTTAAATTAGATCCAAAGTCATAAGCAGCTTGTAAACAACTCTGAGGTGGTCTGGAGGAAACTGTGAATACATAAAAACATGAAGCCAGAACATCCCTCTTAATTTGTCCCTCTCCCTCTATAGGTGTTGCTGAGGTTGTTTTAAGGCTCAAGGAGAAGGACAGACAAAACTAACTGCAAAGGGACGTCTAAAAGAGCAGTCAGTTTGAGGGAAGGCATTATTTAGTAATGAGGAGATAACATTTTTCCAAGCAAATTCTTAAAACATTACTGAATGGATGGATGGATGAATCATGCTTCTAAAATTGACCATCTCTCCAGGTATGAGACAATTTCCCATCTCTCCAGGTACAGGACAATCTATTTTGTGAAACAAACTGAATGAAAGTTTGGGCTCTGAAAGCCTAGAAATAATTCTTTTTAGAGCCAATGTTGAAAATCATTTGTATTCAGTGATTCAAAAGAACATGATAGAAAGTGTTAGGTAAAAATTTCAAAGTACCAAGGATACTTGTGAGAACCGGAGGGAATATACTGATTTAATTTGGAGGGTTTTGTGTAATTCTTCCTGGAAACAACATTCTCTCAAACCAAAGCTGGTACATAAACTGCAATGATCTTCTTGGAAATATTTATAAGCTCTGTGGAAGGAGACACTCAAGTCTCACCCGTTCCCATAGCCAATCAGTCAATTGCCAAATCTTGTCATCTCTTCCTTTACAACATCAGTCATTTTGGTCCCCTTCTTTCCACTCCCACAGCCACCATGTCAGCCCAGACTCTCCTTGTCTGTGGAACAATTGTCACCCCCCAGATCTGGATGCCCAGTTTCTTTAATCAATCCTTCACTTTCTTCAAAGATCAGCCCAAGTGCCAGTTTCTATAGGAAATCTGATGATCTCTTAATTTATAAAATATGTCAAAGAATAAACAGATATCCATGAAAGGTTATGATTTGAGTAAATCCTTTCACAGCTTGTACATCAGGATGTAAGATTTTGCATTTACTCATTTTCCTTTGTAGCTTGTAAAGCATCTTAAGAGTTTGAGGCATTCCTGTGCATATATTATAAAGACCTGGAAAGAGGCCAAGGATCCTGCACAGACAATGAACTTGGCTCCAGGGCACAAACTGCCATTGGTCTGACCCAGGGCAAGCCATTTAATCCTATATGCCTCAGTTTCCTCATTTGTAAAATGAACTGGAAAAGGAAATGACAAATCATTCCATATCTCTGTCAAGAAAATCTCAAATGGGGTCATGAAGAGTTGGATATGCCTGAACAAAAAAAAATCTTTTCTCCATCAATGAGCCAGAGAGAGAGTCTTAAAACAACTCTGAGGTACCACCTCACACCTAGAAGATTGGCTAACATGACAGAAAAGAAAGTAATGAATGCTGGAGGGGATGTGGCAAAGTAGGGACATTAATGCATTGCTGGTGGAGTTGTGAATTGATCCAACCATTCTGGAGGGCAATTTGGAACTATGCCCAAAGGGCGATAAAAGACTGTCTGCCCTTTGACCCAGCCATAGCACTGCTGGGTTTGTACCCCAAAGAGATAATAAGGAAAAAGACATGTACAAGAATATTCACAGCTGTGCTCTTTGTGGTGGCAAAAAACTGGAAAATGAGGGGAAGCCCTTCAATTGGGGAATGGCTGAACAAATTGTGGTATATGTTGGTGATGGAATACTATTGTGCTAAAAGGAATAATAAAGTGGAGGAATTCCATGGAGACTGGAACAACCTCCAGGAAGTGATGCAGAGTGAGAGGAGCAGAACCAGGAGAACATTGTACATAGAGACTGATACATTGTAGCACAATCGAATGTAATGGATTTCTCTACTAGCAGCATTGCTAGAAGAGGGGTGGGGGAGGGGAGGGAAAGAAAAGAATCTTGTAACCATGGGAAAATATTCAAAATTAATTAATTAAATAACATTTTCAATTAAAAAACAAAAACTGGGGAGACCTTGAACCTCAGAGTTAGGTATATGCCCTTTACCTAGTTGTTGCCTATATTTGGATAATGGCTGAATAATGATCATAAGTTAAGGTGAAGTCTCTCATCAGAGGATACAACTGCCTACAAAGAGTTACTGAAGGGAAAGACTAACCCTGGAGAGGTTGAATGTACCCCCAAATACAGCCGTTCAGGTAGCAGGTATTTAGTAAATGTTTATTGACTATCAGTTGACCACTGTGTTCTCCTACCTCTGCCAGGATGATGACTGACCCTCAGAGAACCCAAAGGAGCAGAAGTAAAACAATTTCTGTCCATCTCAGGGAAAGATTCTTGATTCTTTCTGAAAGAGCAGCCACCAGTAGCCCAGCTGAAGACTGCCACTGAGCCTGGATATGGAGAAGGGCAAAGGTGCAAGAAGTCTCTTGAAAAGGCAGGAGGGCAGACTCGCTTGCCAAGGCAGCTTCCAAAAAATGTGGGGACTTAACCTAGGAAGTGACAAAACTCCTGGACTGCACAGAATAAAACTGGCAACACCACATCTTTGTCCTGAACTTTTACTCTGGACCCCCAATCAGGCTACCTTTCTTTGTTTGAAATATTGTTTTTGTAAACAGTGTTAACCACAGGTATTCACTTACTAGCCTGTTTGGACATAAAGAGAATTTTGTTGCTGGGAGGAGACAAATAGGGTGGGAACATCCCTGACAAGAAAGATTTAGACTCTGAGCTGTTTTACCCAAACACTCTCTCTTAGGCTTGTAGCTCAACAACAAAAACAAAAGAACAGGTCAGATAAGCCTAGAGTCAAGAAGACAAGGGTTCAAATTCAGCCTCAGACACTTAACATAATAATAGCTGTGTGATCCTGGATCTCTTACCTGCACTGCCTCGGTTTCCTCAACTGCAAAATAAGAAGAATAATAGCTCCTAAGTCTCAAGGTTGTGAAGTTGAAATGAGATAATACTTGTCAAGTGTTTAATAAATGTTTTTTTTTTCCTGTCTCTCCTTTTATTACAACTTACCAGAGCCAAAAAGGTCCATTCTGAAAGATAGATTTTTAGATAATGAATGTGGATTGAGGAAAAATAAGAATTATTGCTCACTGTATCACCTCAGCACTGCTGCATAAGGATTCCCTACAGATAGTTCATGTCCTAGGCAGAAGAAATCCCATCTTTCTAATTTTGAGCATCACCAATCCTAGCTCTTCTCCTTTAGAAGAAATATTGGCCAAACTGGAAAACATCTAGACTCAGAGGGAGATGGAGCTGATAAATGAGGTTTTATCCTAAAACAGAAGGGGATCTTTGGAAGAAAATGGGTATCCTATGTATTAGAAAAGGATACTGATGTGTCAATTGTAATAAATAGGATACTGAGGAGATATTTCTAGTTGTAATAATTAGATACTCTGGCTGACTAGAGAGATACTAGGGGAAACTTCAGAGTGCCTAGTTTTAATGGAGATAGAGATACTTTTGAGAGAGAGATGCTACTAGAGGGGATACTCTGGGGTTGCCTATTGATCACTACTGATGCCTAATAGATCAAGATATTTCCTACCCTCCACCCTTCACCTCCCAGTTTTCCACCCACACCCTCCTGCCACCCTTCCCCTCCCCCCTGTTAGTCAGCCACCTTTCTATGTAACTCAAAGGTGAACTGTGAGGTTTAGAGAAGATACTTTCCCCATCTTTCTCAGGTAAGGAGGTTTATTGGGAAAAACAGGACAAGGATGGAAATTGAGGTGAGAGGGATAGGGTTATCCCTAATCTATAAAGAGGGTTAGGAGGATTTTAGGAAATGTCAGTCCTGTCACAGCTGTGACACAAAAATCTGTCAGGGAGATGGGAGGACAACTGTTTAATCTTCTTTCTTCTTCCTTCAAACTCAAATCTCAAATATACAATCAGTTCTTCACACTCTAAGCCATCAACAAAAGTTAATTTCTTCTTAGCCTAACTCCAGAACCCCCCCCCCCAAGGGTCCTTCAGCCTAGGACAGAAGCTAACAGGGGGTCCAGTTCAGAGCTTCTTCTCCCTTCAGCCCGGCTTGACTCTCCAACTGTCTTTCCTGGGAACATTCTATTTGGAATGTTCCTTTTTTGATTGACAGCTGAGGTCCTTTACTTTGTTTTATCATGCTTGAAATTCTCTCTTCCTTCAATGGGTATCCTAGGAACATATGTACATCAGTTCTTTCCAGCTCTAAATCTCTCCACTTTGGGGATTTCATTGGCTGTCTCCCCTGCCTTGAATTCACTCCCTCCTTATCTTCTGGCTTCCTTTAAGTTCTATCTAAAATCCCATGCTCTTCCCAATCCCCCTTAGTGTTTGCATCTTCCCTTTGTTGATTATCTCCAATTTATCCTGACTTGCTATTAAGCAACAGTTATGTGGTGCCAGAGTGCCAGACCTGTAGAGTCGGAAAGACCTCAGTTCAAAGTCAGCATTAGACTTTTGTTAGCTGGATGACCCTGGCCAAGTCATTTAACTCTGATTACCTCAGTTTCCTCATTTGTAAAATGAGCAGGAGAAGGAAATGACAAAAAAACCCAGTATCGTTGCCAAGAAAACCCCAAATGAGATCACAAAGAGACACTACTGAAATGATTGTACAAGAAATATGTATAAATATATACATATACATGTATCTATTGAATAGATACAAATATATAAGAAAATGAACCATTCTGCAACAACAAGAAGGCAAGCCACTTCACCTCTAGGTGCCCCATGCAAGTCTTAAGCCTATGAATTTGATCAGCTGCTTAGGACTGAGTCAGTATTTGGAAGGGGAGACTCTATACTCGAATACCATTGCACTGAATCTTACTTAGTGTCAAAGAAAATCATTTGGGTTAAAACATCCGACATGGTATAGCATATCTTGGCTTGTTCCCCAGCTTTCTTCTGAGAGGAGCTATGTCTTAGTATCTCTTCTTTGGTATCTTCATTGGTTTTTCTTTTCTTTTAATTCATTTTTTTCTTTAATCTTTAACAAATAAGAACATTTCAGTATACAAAGCAGAGGAAAAATCATTTTACACGAAATTGTCATATATCCTTCATTTTACCGACAAAGAAACTTGAAGCTTAGAGGGTGCTGTACCCAAGATCATATCAATTACTTTCCATTTTAAGATCAATGCTGTATACCAATTCCAATTTCAGAAGACAGGAAAGGGTTAGGCAATGGGGATTAAATGACTTGCCCAAGACCACACACAGCCAGGAATGTCTGAGGTCATATCATTTCCCAACTTGGCTTTCAATCCATTAAGCCACTTCGCTGTCCCTGGTACACTGATTATTGATGCCTTCAGAGATAAAGATTTATTTTCTCCATGAAATAACATTACCCACTGCCACAAGTTCTGTTTCTGGTGGGCACCAGCCAGAATTCCAATAGCTGCTCATTCAGAACCCCTAAGGAGTTGAGTTTACATTGATAAGGAAATAATAAGAAACATCAACCACAGGCTCCAAACAGTTGACAGATTCATTTCTAAATTACTCGAATTAAAGAAAAATGACAGTGAAAGTCATTAACACAGTTTAATTCCAAAGAAGAAAATTAGATCACTTTGAAGGCATATTTCTTTATAATATTGCTAGCAGTACTAATTATAAATATCTCCATACCACTTAACACTAAAAGTGAAATCACTTATCTGCAAATGTATTCAGTATTACTATCACCAAGGGGAATTAAATGATTATAGATGACATTTTCCAAATAACAGGGACCCATGATAAAGAATCTATGAGGAGGTTAAGAAGATCCTTATAGTAGATAATCAGGTAAAGATCAACTTTGGAGTAATGGGTTTGAGAATCATTAAATATGGGGGATCCTCCAGTCTTCTCTAATCTTAGGAAGCCAACTACGCTACCTCACATGGCCATACTGTATATCCCAAAGTCATCAAAAGCCCAGAAAAAGGTTTCATATACGCAAAATAGTCATGGTAGCACCTATGGTGGCAGCAAAAAAAAAAAAAATTAGAATCCTACTAAGTCCCAATGACTGGGGGAGTAGTTGAACAACCATAGTAATATGGATTATTGTGCAATAAAGAACAAATATGAGAAATTCAGAGAATTATAGGCAGATGAATAAGCAGAAGCAGGAGAAAAGTATATATATCTTCTATAATATAAATATTATAACACTTAAAAAGCAGCCAAGAAAAATAACTACAATGACCAATTTTGGACTTAGAAAACAAGATGATGAGTGAAGTCCAAAAAGCAGTAGCTCAGAAGTCAGAGGACCTGGATTAAAATCTCAACTGTGGATGCCTTATGTATAAAATAGAGGGGGGGGGGACAGACTAGATTATCTCTGAGCCCTCCTCCAATTCTATGATCCTTGACAAATTTGCCTCTTATCTTTGTGGAACAGAGAGGGTCTCTGAGGGCAGATTACAGATGCTGACTTAGGGTCATTTTGTTGAACCATTTTCCTGTCAATTTTATCCTAATAACATCTTTCATATATGCGGTCTTCTCTCATCTCAATCCGTCACCATCTTGGTATAGGCTCTTATCACCACACACTTGGACAACAGTCTTGGTGCCCTGCCTCAAGTCTCTCCCCACTCCAATCCCTCCAGTCCATCCTCCACTTAATTGTCAACTTGACCTTCCATATCACAACCCACTCCTCACTCCCCTCAACAAACTCCAGTGACTCCCTATCAACTCCAGAGCCAAAGACAAAACCCTCTGTTTAGCATTCAAAGCTCTTCCTGATCCAACCCTGCCGGCCCTTTCTTTCCAGCCTTCTTATACTTTACTCTCTCCATGTACTCCAAAACCTAGTAATGTTGGTTCCTTTCCTATTTCTCAAACAACTCCAAACATTTTCTCTGGATGTCTCCTGTCCCTGGAATATTTCCCTCTTCAGCTCTACTTCCTGGCCTCCTTCAAGTTAGAGCTAAAATTCTACCTTCTACAAGATGCCTTTTCCAATCCCCCTTATTGCTACTGACTTCCCTACTTTGATTATCTCAAATTTATCCTGTATTTATCTTGTTACTTGTTATCTTGGTTGTTTTCATGTTGTCTCCCCCACTATGCTATGAATATGACAAATAGTAGACATGTAATAATGGAGAACTATTTTTCTAATTATAAAGATGCTATTATAATTAATACAATACTATAATATGTATTATAAATAATAAAATTCCAATTCATTTGGAAATGAGAATGATTCTATAAATGACATTTCCTCCTTCCTCTTCTCCCATTCCAAATTCAACACATGAAATTTTGGGACACAGATTATATTCTTATTTTAAAAAATAGTATTAGTTTTTAATCTTTTGGATTTAACTAGAATATGGGTACGAATTAATCATTCTTCCAATAGTAAAAAACCATATGATTTTTTTGGTGAAAGAGGAAATGCTTAATAAATAGAGTATATGCTGGTTGCTGAGCTTTAAGAGTAAATAATAGTAAATTTTAAAAAGTATTTTATTAAAAAATATTTAAATAAACCAGTTTGTTAGCATCATCACTTAAACATCATTCAATCTAGTTTGTAGTACATAAAGATTTGCCCACAGATATACAAAATACTAATTTATTATGTCATTGGCTCGTTTGGTGGTGGTGGTGGTGGTACATGACATTATTTCATTCTTAACATCAATATCCCTAGGACCTAGCACAGTGTCAGAGGACACAGAGTCCTCTCTCTAGACACTCATTTTAAATTGATGAATCATTCAAGAACTCTTAAAGGAAATCTATAAAGGGATATTCAGGGTTAGCTTTGGTTAGCTGGGATACATGGAACCAGAGAGATGATTTTATACTCTGTATACAATCACAAAACAAACGTCCAGACGCCCCCTGGCAGACTTTCAAAAGAAAATTATTCTTAGGAAAGTGAGTCCTTAGCAGTTGCTGTGGTTCAATTATTTTTCAGTTATTTTTCAGGCTCTTTGTGATCCCATTTAGGGAATTCTTGGCCAAGATACTGGAGTGGTTTGCCATTTCCTTCTTCAGTTCACCTTACAGATGAGGAAACAGTGGCCAACAGGGATACATGACTTACCCAAGGTCATATATAACTGGCAAGTGTGTGAGGTCAGATTTGAACTCAGGAAGATGAATATTCCCAACTCCACACTTACCACTCAATCCCTGTACCACCAGCTGCCTTGTATAATTGCAATGACCAACCCTGACCACAATGAAAATATGAAAAAATGCTCCTCCTTCCTTTGGGTAGGGAGATTTGGGTAGGCTACAGATTTAGCTACCTACAGCTGCTATATTGGTAGGTTTTGCCCATTTTCCTTTGTAGCCCAGGTTGAAGAAGAAAGACACATCTAGAAATGACTCATATCAAAACAGAAAGGCTCCAAGAAAAATGTGTTTTTTATGATAACTATCCACAATATGGAAATTATTTCAGTAAATAAAGATGCATAAATATCTTGTTTTGGTGATATGATCAATTTCCAAACCTCATGGCAAATGTAGGCCCCCAAATAACCCAATTATTAACTTTTGGAAATAGCAATCTGTTGCTATGAAGTCACAGCCAAAGTCCTCACAGAGAAGCAAGGAGGATGGGAGCCAAATATCCCCCCCCCCCCCACACACACACATACACAACCCGCCATTGTTAGAGATGACAAATTGTGTACATACTGTGTTCGTGATCCAAACCGCTGGTTCACCTGGTTTCTCTGACTTCTAGCCTGGTTTCAAACTGGAACTTCTACTTGAATGCCCAATATACTCTTCTAGTCCCCAGGTACGCCCACCTCCTACCAGACCCATGGGGGGAAAGGGAGAAAGTCAGTCTGGAAACAGTCAAAGAACTGCCTGGGGCACTGCAAAGTAAGGTGATTTGTGTCAGATATAAGACCAGAACCCAGATCTTCCTTATCCTATGGTCCTCTGCACCACGTATTATACTATGGATAATATACATTATACTATGATGCTTTCAGTGCATGCCTTTTAAAAATGAAACTTAAGTAGGCAGATCGATGTTAAAGTCCTAACAACAAAAAAGTAAAGCTATCCACCTCTAGAGAAAGAACTGCTAGAATAGAAATCCAGAAGAAAAACATATGGTTTATCACTTGTTTATTTGGGTAGATGATCTGGGGTTCTGTTTTTTTATAAGATATTCACTTACCAAAAAAAAGTTCTAACAACAAAAAATGCTTTTAAAAGAAGTTTTCTTGATCCCTCCATTTGTCACAGGGATCCAATTCTTCTTGGTCTAGAGAGGGATGTCCCAAGGCTGGCAGACAACAGGGAAGAGAGCACAGATGCAGGAATTATGTGCTAGATGGTGCACTCAATCTTCTAAATGAGGCAGGAGCACAAGCTCATTAAGGAGGTGTGCTTTATGGGCAGAGCCCCAAATGCCCAACTAAGCTACTTACCAGTAAAAGCCTTCAAGGTATACTAAACACCTTTGAGAAGCAAAATTAATTATGTTTTTAATAAAGTAACTCCTCTTAGGTCAGGGGTTCTTGACCTTTTTTTATCCTAGAACCCTCTAGCAGTCAGTCTGGTGAAACCCCATGCACCCCTTCTTGGAATCATATTTTTAAAAAATGTATAAAAACAAAATATAGAGGATAACAAAGGAAACCAATCACTCTGAAATGCAATTCTCAAAATCCATTTGTGGATCCTGGCTAAGAACCCCAGCTCTTGATATTGTTTCCCCAATATCTTAGATATCTTACTACAGGTATTCAGTTCAAGGAATGCCATCAAAGAACTGTGGGAGTAGAAACACAGAAGAAAAACAACATGGGTTGATGGGGATAGGATTGGGGGTGCAGATTCTAAATGATTACCCAAGTGCAAACATCAATAATATGGAAATAGGTCTTGATCAATGACACATGTAAAACCCAGTGGAATTGTGTGTTGCTACGAGAAAGGGGTGGGAGGAGGAGAAGAAAAGAACATGAATCTTGTAACCATGGAAAAATATTTTAAATTAATTAATTAAATAAAAATTTCCAAATTTAAAAAAAAGTGGAAAAAAAAGAAATGCCATCAATTTTTACTAAACAGGGTATAATTAATGAATCAGTCTGAATGGGAAAGAAGATATGGAAGAATAATCTAAATTAAGCAAGGAAAGATGAGTAACACCAGATCATGGAAAGCCTAAAAAGGCCCTTTGAAGATGCTACAGTCTAATCCAGTGGCAAAAGTCAGCCTTGAAGATTGTGAAGAGGGAAGATAGGAGTGACAGGGTCAGATCTGTTTTCTACTTTAGGAAAACTCATTCTTGCAACA
Source organism: Monodelphis domestica (assembly GCF_027887165.1). Lineage (NCBI taxonomy): Eukaryota > Metazoa > Chordata > Mammalia > Didelphimorphia > Didelphidae > Monodelphis > Monodelphis domestica. The sequence goes on along the minus strand of NC_077231.1, from coordinate 18,174,435 downwards.
TCCAATACATCAGCACATTAAAGAGCTTTCTTCTCACATCAGAGATGTTGAAGACATGACCCTGTCTGCAAGATATTTTTATCCCTGCAAAACAAGCACCATATAAGTTCAAGGTATTGATTAAAATGACATCAAGAGCACAAATTGCTCCCTATATCAAATTTCTCAGCAAAACCAAATAGGTTATTGGCTCTGCACCAGATGGGCAGAACAGCTGTTAAAGGGGGTAGGAGAACTCTGTCCCCACCCAATAATGAACTAACTGTAACAATATGAAATAGTCCTTTTACTTTGGAATGCTTGAATATGAAATATCAGTCCTTTTGGATGTCTGGTCATTTCCCTTCCTCTTCCCCTCCATTCCATCCTGTCTCATACCTAGTAGAAAATAGTCACTTACCTCATAAGACATCCTACATGGAAAAAAAACAACAACAACAAAATCTCAAGGTTTCCTAGAATCATCACAAACTTCACCTAGATTAAGCAAAAATAAAAACCACAGAAATATATATTTGTAGACAAATGCTTGAAATCATCACTTTGTTGAGTGGAACCATAACTAACTAGCATGGCCATCTAGTTATCTAAGCATCATCAAAGACTTTAGCTAGAATAGACTTTTCTTTATTTGACTTAGAGGATTCTAAACAACCACAAATTAATTTGTTTATTTGTAAACTCAGTAAGTCTGGTTTTTCCATGTAGCTCCAAGATGGAGATTTTCCACCAAGTAAAAGGTTCATATTATAATTATATTGGAGTTTATTTTTTTTAACTCTTAGAATTGATACTCTATGTAAATACTAATAATATGGAAATAGGTCTTGATCAATGACACATGTAAAACCTAGTGGAATTGCTCAGTGGCTACAGGAGGGGAGGGGAAAAAACATGATTCATGTAGCTATGGAAAAATATTCTAAATTAACTAATTAAACAAATAAACTTAAAAAAATTTTGGTACTCTATTGATTCCAAGAGTGGTAAGTGTTAGGCAATTGAAATTAAATTACTTTCCCAGAGTCACACAGCTAGGGATGAGACTCAGGTCAAATTTGAACCCAGGACTATCCCATAGTTCATTTACCATGCTAATTTCAATTCTGGAAGGAAATTTTTAAAAATAAAAATGAGGCTATTTTTTAAAAGAGTACACAACTATCTAGGAACATTATTCAGAGATCAGCATTCAAGAGTTTTTGTTTGAAATAATTAACTGAATTAATTATTAAGGATAATAGTACCCTTAATAATCAGTAAGTTGAGAAGAGGGGAGAATTTGGGCAAGAGAGATGTTTTATTTTGCATATATTATGTCACCTTTGGAAAATCTGGTTCAAAATTTCCAGTAGATAGTAATATGGGACCCATATCTGTAAGCTCCTTGAGAGAAAGTACTGTTTTCACCTTTTGTCCCCCATTTCCAGTATATAGCACAGTATCTAGCATATAGCAGGAGATTAATAAATATTTATTGGCTGGCTATGACCAAGGAATCATGTGTATTGAGATGAAAGTGGGGGAATTCCCCATCCAAATGCTTCTTAAACATAACAGAAAGCTTTATGAATAACTTTAAAGCTCAGTATTGGGGCCATAATCATATAACTGATGTAAAAAGTTATTTACAGGATCTTATATTCAACTTGGTTACCTACCTCCTCCCCTCTACACATTGTTTTGTTTTGTTTTGAATCTTTTTTTAATGCCATTTCATGATTTAAGTCATCAAATGTTGGATCTTTTAATTTATTTTGTAAGAGTTTTATCAATGGCTCATTTTTTTTTTTAAGAAGACAAATATATGTGTGGGAAGAGGTGGGGAAATATGCAGTGCCTGGCACATAGTAGGAGTTTAACAAATGCCTGTTGGTATAACCCTGTGACTCCAGAAGACAGAAAACCCTTTGGCATTGGCACCTTCCTTGAAACTTAAAAGAGTTTCCCAGAAAACTAAGAAAAAAGTTGAGTGACTTGCTTAGAGTCACACAGTCTAGTATGTGTTAGACAAAGGACTTTAAAGTCAGGTCTTCCTGACTCCACGTCTTGCTTTCGGTTCATGCAATATACCACAATGCCTTTTTAATATCAGTTGTACATAAAGCAAATTTCCTACAGTTTCATTTTTTAAAATTAAGAATATTTTCCTAAAATTTCTCAAAATAGAAAAACTTCAACCTATAAGGTTGTTGCTTCTGCCTCCCCAAAATATGACCACATTGCTAGAAAATGAAAACATTCTATTTCAGCTAATCTTCCTCCCAGGTAGATTATTCATCTTTATTCGCAATGTGTTGTCCAAAATCCTGGCTAATACTTGATCCCAACTTCCTACTGAAGGGATAACAGACTTCTAAAACCACATTTAAATGTTCTTAATCGCCAGGTAGGAAATCCTGGAAGTCTAGAAGATAAAATACTGCCCAAGGTCACAATGTCCCTTGCAAATAACGTTCTCAGCATGAGTGTAATTAAACCACTGCTAATGGAAATCTCTTTCAACATGAAAAATATTTAGTATTTTTCACTGATGTAAAAGACCCATTGGGCTTGGAACTAAATAGGTTAACGGAAAGCCAACATGCACATTTTAATCTAAGAAAGAAAAATACACACACACAGATGGTAGCAAAATGTATCAGAAAGGCCAAATGGTATACAACGGGGGCAGAAGGGCAAAGACAAATCACAAGATGTCCAAATCTGAAGACTCCAGGTGTGCAATGCTCAAGGCAGTCCAATGGGAAAACCATCCCACCAGTCATTCAGGACATTCCATCAGTATTGCCTGAGAGCTTAGCCTTTTTCAGCAGCCAGCTAGCTCACAATGCTGACTTAATATTGAAGTGGCCGGTCTGACCCCATCCTATACTTGTGAATCTAATTAAACTTAAATACAGGAACTTTAGATTTACCCCAATTATACTTCCTCCTCCCACATGGAATACCTCCAGCCAACTAGTACCCAAAGTGGTATGAAGGTTACCAAAGGGGAGTGCTCCATGCAATCTCCTCACTCCAGGATGTTTTCTACAGCGAGGGAAACTGATGGCAAAGGTCATCCAGTCTAGCTCCTTGTCTGTAAACTAGCCTAGATTTCTGGGCTCTTTTCTTTTTCTTTTGAACTGATTCAATTTGTTTATTTATTTATTGAAAAAAATTGAGTTTACTTATTGAATTAATTCATTTAGAATATTTTTCCATGGTTCTACAAATCATGTTCTCTCCCTCCCCTCCTCCTACCCTCCTCTGTAGCCAACAAGCAATTCCACTGGGTTTTACATGTGTCATTGATCAAGACATATTTCCATATTATCAACATTTGTACTAGGGTGATCCCTTAGAGTCTACATCCCCAATCATATCCCCATCGACCCTTGTGATCAATTATATGTTTTTCTTCTGTGTTTCTACTCCCACAGTTCTTTCTCTGGATGCGGAGAGCATCTTTCCCACAAGTTCTGGGCTCTTTTCAAACCACCAATAAGAGATTCTCATCCACAAGCATTTGTGATTGGTTCTTCAAAATCTAAACTACAACCGGCAGCAATTCAATAGCTCATTTCCTTTATTTCTTATAAAAGCTTCCAGTTAAGAGTTCTCACTCTTATTATCCCCACCCCCACATCCTTTTATGATTCATTCATGGTCATGAAGCTATAAAAATGCATTGCCTATTGGGCATGTATTTCCTTTGTTCTTCCAGATGTGTATTCTAAACCTAACCTGATTGTCTTTTTTTTTTTATTTTTAAGCCTGAAGTATATATGTAACTCCACGGTAGTCTGATTAAATGTAGAAACCTAATTATACCATATGTTTCTAATCATTTTCCATATCAATGAAGACATTTTTCTTCACTCTATTTTATCATATGGGGAGACATTAAGCTATATAGAAATGCCATTTCTCTTTATAATTCCATTATCTATTTGTAATGCCCTTTCAGGAAATTGAGATCATAATGAGCTATTCTGACCTTCCCAACTTAGCAAAAAATGGATTTCTGCTATTTGCACATGTCCCTGAGCTAATAAGGCAGCCAAGTCAAGAGGGTTCCATTAGGTCTGCCATCTTTATGTGCAGCAATGATGGATGCCATACTCAAAAGCAATGAAATATAGCTATACAACCAGCTTGAGGATCATTTAAATATATTGGTATGTTCGTGTGTGTACTTGATGTAATATTTAAAAAAAGGAAGAAGGGACATTAGAATTCAGAATTAGAATACTCCTCAGAAATCATCCAATTCAAAATCATCTTACAGATGAGAAAACTGAGTAAGAGGGAGGTTAGGTGACTCACCCTGACAGTAACAGGTCTAGGATTCAAACTGTGACTCCATAATAAATGCTCTTTTCACTGTGTATCATGCTGTGTCCCTTCTATAAAATGCTCTCCAGTGCTTCATGCACGATTTTCAGCCTCCTGGTGCTAAATACATTCTGTCAAACAATTCAACAGCTTTTAAAGTTTGAGTTAAAGTCTCATTAATTTAAATTGGATCTTGACTGCCTGTTTCCTTGACTCCCATTTAAAAAAAAAATCAATTCAATTTCTGATCATTCAGATATAGAGACCAGTCTGTTAATTTTTTAAGAGAAAAAAATTAAATGTACTCAAGAACACTATTTTTAAGTATTTTGCAAAGGAGACTTAACAGAACTGATTTGGATTCATTAAAATGAATTGAGGGGAACCTGGGAAGGGGAACAGAGGCAAGGGAGCCAAGAAAAAACACAACTCAAACATTACAAGAAAAAAGTCCTCAAATACTGAAAAGTCAGCAGGGGAAACTGAAGGAGGAAAGTGAAAGAAGCCACCAAGGGTAATTCTTATAGAAATAAAACTGAGCCACCAGTCTGAGTTGCAACATTTTATACCACTCATAAATTACATGCTCATACAAAGCCACATTCATAGTTGAGAGGGGCAACCATGCCCTAGTTTTCCAAATGTCAACCCCAATTTTTAGATAGGGAATTTTGATGTTCATCTCCTGATGTTGTCTGGTCCGTCTCCTACTAGTACCCAGAAGCTCCCTGACCAGACCAAACCCAGGACAGGAAGGGTGACTGTACAGAAGGAGCAATGAGTACATTTCAATACTCCAAAACTCATAGAGCCAGAGGAAGAACCGAGAAAGAGTTAAGTTTAGAAACCTAAGGGCAAAGGCAAAGAACATGCTTCTCTGCAATGTCCTGGGGGGTGACAGACCCCAGAGCCACCAAGGCAGATAGGAGTCCAAGAGAAAGGGATAAATAAAGATCTAAAGATCTAAAGACTCTTGCCCCTTAGAGTATTCCTGCAGTAACATCCCAAATGGTCATCCTCACATCTTGGAAACAAGAGATCCTGTCCAGCCTTGACAGTCTGAGAAAACAGAGAACAGATGGTAGGTGCAGGGAGAGGGGCACCATTGAGCAAAGAGACTAACAGAATGAAGGAAGGTTTTAGCAAGAACATCATGCAAAAAAAGTAACAGCAATTGATAAAGTTTAATTGACTAGGGAGGAGAAATGAACAAAGATATGGGGGGGGGGAGGGAAGAAAGTCTTTTAAGCCAAGGGTTCTTAACCTGGGATTTATGAATTATTTGTATGTGTATTGGCTAGTTTTTAAATTTAATTTAATTTTTTATTATAATGCAAAAATTTTTTAATTTATTTTTATTATAATGCAAAAAACTTCCAAATTGGTCACTGTTGTAAGAGTGCACTCATTCAAAACCAATACTTCAAAATAAAACCATAAATACGCTGGTGTGAAAGAGTATGCTTTGATCCACAATCAACCAACTCTAATGGTTCTTTCTCTGGAGTCATGAACTATTTAAAAATATTTTGATAGGGGGCAGCTGGGTAGCTCAGTGGATTGAGAGCCAGGCCCAGAGACAGGAGGTCCTAGGTTCAAATCTGGTCTCAGACACTTACCAGCTGTGTGACCCTGGGCAAGTCACTTGACCCCCATTGCCTAGCCCTTACCACTCTTCTGCCTTGGAGCCAATACACAGTATTGACTCCAAGACGGAAGGTAAGGGTTTAAAAAAAAAATTTTTAAAAATTATTAGAAGTCAGTCAATAAACATTCATTAAGCAACTACTATGGTTCAGGAACTGTGCTAATTACTAGGTGTTCTCTCTCTGTCTCTGTCTCTCTCTTTTCTCTCTTCCCCTCTCTCTTTTTTCTCTCTCTCTCCCCTTCTCTCCCTTCTCTCCTCTCTCTCTCTATACAAATATACATATGTATAAATATATATACACAGTATTGACTCCAAGAGGAAAGGTTAAGGGTTTTTAAAAATATATATATTTTGATAACTGTATTTCAATATGATTTATTTTCTTTATAGTCCTATGTATATTCTAGAATGCATTTAAAAGCATTCCAAGAAGGGGTCGACAGGGGGTCCATGATACATAAAAGTTAAAAACCCCAGATCTAAATGAATCTTTACATAAAGGAAGATAAAAATAGTATGACAAGTTCTGTAAGGCTCCCTGAAATGATAAAGCAATCCCAAGAATCTCAAGAATAGTTAGAATGAATAATCAGACAGTTAAAAGAAATAGTAGAGAAATAAAGTCAGAAAATAGAAATCTTAATGAAGAAATCAGAATATTTAGCCAGAGACCACAAAATGTTTAAAAGAAGACAGAAACACTCATTGAATAGTAGATTCCTTGGGGGTGGGGGGAGGGGAGAAAAGAGAACACCAGAGTTGGAATGCAAAAATGCAGGGTGTGAAAGAAAAAAAAAACAGACTGGAATTAAAAAACAAAACAATAGATTGGAAGAACAAAATAGCTCTAGAAACCGATGTTGAACTTAATGATAGGATAAGATAATTCAAGATAAGTCGTCCAGAAAAAGATCATGAAAAAGAAAAACTTAATATTATGCTTCAATAAATCCTATTTTTTCACTGTTTTTCACAGTGTAGAAATAGTACAAGCAGATCAGAAAGGGAGGTCAGCTTGATATAGTGCAAAGAATGATGGGTTTGGAGTCAACAGCTATCTAGATTTGAAACCTGATCATAAAAGTACTAATATCAGTAGGCTCCCTTAAAACACAGGGCAGGTCCAAACGCATCCTCCTTCCCTCCTTTGAAAGAGATTAACTGTTCCTCAAAAGAAACAAAGCTATCCTAGGGAATTTGGGTCTTATAAAATGAAAAGGCTCGATTTGGCGACATCGGAGTTCCTTTCCATTCTTAAAAAATCTCTGATCCTCTAAGTACAGCTCACAAGAATCCACAAATTGGCAACAGAAAGGAACATGATGTTTAATTCACCAAGAAACACTTTAATCAAATCTCAAAGCTACAACAAAGGAAAAAAAAATTACAGTCAGGTTAAAAAAAACAACAACAACAAACCTTCAAATTCCATGGAGAATAAACTGCATACAGTAGGCTTTCTTCTTGTTTAGAAGCAATGAAAAGAAAAATTAGAATGTTTTATTCCAAAGAACCAAGGAGCTGGTTGGCACCTCAAATTCTATACCTTATAAGAAATAACCTAAACATCAAAGATTCTACAGTACTCAACAAACATTTGTCAATTCTGGGAATTCAAAAACAATCCAAAAGAAAGTTCCTGCCCTCAGGAAACTTATATTCTTATATTCCAGTAAGGAAAGATGGTTAGGAAGGATTATTAGGAAAGAGTCTGGATCATAGCTTGGGGATAAATAGAAAGAAAGCTGGCTTGGGTGTTCTCCTTAAAGCAAGGTCCTAGGAGGAGAGTTAGTCAGAAGGAGTAGAAAGGGCTCAGGGTACTTTTGAGACATGAATTCTAGTGCAGATATGGTCTTCCAGGATAAAATGGAGCCTGAGATATGGTAGAGGAGTCCAGATTAGAGTCTAGTGAGAAACAGAGACAAAGTTCATCTGGGACATTCTCCTTAAAACAGAGGTTCTGGAGAGAGTGAATTCAGTAAAAGTAAGAATTTTAATAATTTCCTCAAAAGAACATAAGAGGTAAAACAAGATATCCAACATACAAACTGACCAAAGAGTAGAAAATTAAGAACTTCCAGAAGATACTCAAAACCTTTTCCCTGCTTTTATTTGATACAATCTAAAAATGTTAGCAAAACCTATAAGGAAGTAAAGCCAAAAGGAGTTATAAGTATTTGCTGATAGCATGATGATTTACATATAAAACAGCAGACAACACTCCCCCCCCCAAAACAAACAAACTGAGGCAACAGTTTCAGTAAAGTTGCAGGCTACAAAATAAATCCACAGTATTTGCATACAATACAATACATTTCTATGCAATATAAAATCAACATTTCTATACAATAACAAAATCCAAAAGGCAATATTGGAAAGCAAAATCTCATTTCAAATAACTACAAAATGCACAAAATACTTGCAAATAGATTTGCCAAAAAATCTACTGAAATAATTGTGTGGTTTTGGATGTCTTTATTTTTAATATGATTATGTTTACTGTGGAAACATTCTTGGTGTGAATAATGAATTCCCTGAAGTGGTCCCAAGTATTTGACTTTTTACTATTCAAAGTAAAACATGGTCATCTGTTCCAGTCCAATAGAAATATGAAGTGTGGATTCAAATAATGCAATCTCTTAAGAATCCATCATTCCATTATTCATACAAACCTGGGACCTACCTCTATTCCTACAGTATTTCCTATTTATCATTCCAGACTACATCCATCTTTTTTTTAAAGAGGCAATTGCTTATAATTATGTAATTATTTAATTAATTTAATTACAAAAACATTAATTCTTTTTAACCTCAGGCTATCTACAAATCTGCTAAGTAGGCTAAGACTTCATGAAGGACAACGATAAAAGTCATAAGAGAACACAGGCAAACAGGGACTTTGAATTCATTATGAAGGGGAAGGAGACAACCTGGGATTTCCCCATGTATTGATTACCTGCAGATAAGGACACTCCTTGCCCTCATGAATTCCTCCTTCTGTGGGTTACTTTTTATTTATCCTGTGTGTCTTCCTCATTAAATCAAAAATTCCTCTACTACTACTGGTACATAGTAGGCACTTAAATAAACACTTATTAACTGACTAAATACTAATGAAACACTAGCCACTTCTCTAACACTCAAAAGTCTTAGAGAGTTGCCTAGGGCACTGAGAGAGGCAATGATTTGCCTGGGGAGACAGGTTTGGAATCCAGCTCTCTCCTACCACCTTACTGCCTTTCCTGTCTAGTAAATATCTATATATCCTTCATGTATCTGGGAAACTCAGCCAGAGCAGCATTAACAAAGAAAGCTAATGAACATAAATTATACAAGGACGGAATTAGCTAAACCAGAAAGCCCAAAATAGCCACAATTCATATTACTGAGCACACACTACTTCATAATCCTATTATGATGTACAAGAATTCAAGGACAAGGTTGATCTGCCTTTCTTTTTTCAACTCAGGTTCTCTAACCCCAAATCTGGTCCCCCCCTTTTTTTTACTCTCCCATGCTAAGCTTTTTACAGTGGTCAATACCTGTACCTTCTGTAAGTCGTTCTATCAACATGCATTTATTAATAAGCCCAGCAAAGAAAAATACTCGATAATGGTGTTTTTAGGTACTATTGAATCCAGCCAAAAATATTTTAAGTTTATCACTTAACCAGAACTAGTATCACATTATCATGTCAAATGTAATTATACAGTTCTTTCAATTCTAACCTTAGTTTTAAAATAAAGATTCTTCTAGAGAATGAATTCACCTGACTCATTACATGTTAAGTAGCAAGTGAGTTTTAAATTCTTGTTGATATAAATAACTCCCTCCCACTTACTATGAAGAATTATTAAAAAAAAAAAAAGGAGCATCTACTATTTTTCCTTTTCATTATTTGGGGCTTTTGGGAAACTCAGTCATGTGAAAAACGAGTTAAGAAAATTCAATTAACTGGGATGGTCTTTCCAGGCTCTCAGCATACGAGGAATGAGACTACAGAAAGAAATAATGGATGGTACAAACTTGGGCTTTCTAAAGTAAAACAGGAAAAAATTGTGCCTTCTTTGTTAACTACTCCTTATTTATGATATATATGGCTTTCTTGATATAGATTTGTTTGTATGTCTCTTTCCTTAGATTGTAAACTCCCTGATGGCAGGGATTGTCTTTTGCCACTTTTTGTGTAGAGTGTGTCACATAGTATAGGCTTAATGTTTATTTACAATAATGGTGATGATATCTGTGTAAAGGGGAAGATGTAAATGTGTGATGAATTGAATTGAATGGGATTAGGCACTCTCACTATCAACTAACCCCTCTATACACCTTAGCAAAGTCAATGGCCAATGGCCCACCAGCCAACTTTATCATGCTGAACCTCTCTGAACTTGGCAAGCCTGATTTTAAAGACAAATAGAAGGGATCAGTCATTTAGATCTTCTGTAGTTGGGTAGACCCTATCAGGGTTCACTCTCCAGAATCCAAGGTCAATCTTTTTTTTTTTTTGAAAACTTTATTTAATTAATTTAGAATATTTTTCCATGGTTACATGATTCATATTCTTTCCCTCCCTTCCCCCAACTCCCTCCCATAGCCAACATGCAATTCCAATGGGTTTTACATGTGTCATTGATCAAGACCTATTTCCATATTATTGATATTTGCGCCCGGGTGATCATTTAGAGTCTACATCCCCAATCATATCCCCATTGACCCATGTGATCAAGCAGTTGTTTCTCTTCTGTGTTTCTGCTCCCACAGTTCTTCCTCTGAATGTGGATAGTGTTCTTTCTCATAAGTCCCTCAGAATTGTTCCAGGGTCAATCTTAACATCATGATGAAGCAAGGAGAAGAGCTTTAGTGAAAGTTTCAAGACTCCATTCAATCAAACTGTTACCAGAATGGTCATTGAGATAATGGAAACTCCCAAGACAAGAAGGGAGATTCCATCCTGGAGAGCCTCATTTTAGGAACAAGTCTTAAACACATAATGATAAGGTTCTGAAAATTCAGCTTTTCTTTGGGGACCAGAGCAGTCCCCTAGTTACTGGCATTCCAATCCTTGCAATCTTGCAGCTTTGTGAGAGATCATTAGTTTCTTGTCACTTGAAATTTTCAAACAAAGATAGATGACCATCAGGGACATCATAAATGATATTTACAAGCATAGTATAGGAGTTTGAATTAGACCAGAGACTCAAATTTCTTTCTTTTCTTTGTACAAAACTGTTCTTCCCCATGAGGAATTTTGGCATATCAAATATTTAAGCTCATAATATTATGAAAGAATTGAATGTAAAGTTTTCTTTGGATCAAAGCATCTGTTTTTGTAGAGTATTTTTTTATTTTTAAGTCCCATGCAAGGTGGATTGGGATTAGTTTACATACGTAATGGGCAAATTTAGCTTATTATGTGAATACTATACTTCCCATACAAAATATGATGACTAAATAAAATTTACATTAAATAAAACTACAGGTATTCCTGCCACATCTTGACTTTCCCTAACATGATTTTGGTATATCATGGGTCAGCATAAGAAATTAAATAAGAATTTTGGGGGAGTTTTGTGGAAGCCGTAAACATGTGAAGGCCAGCAAACCACAGAAAAAGTTTAGAAACTCAGAAACATATAAACCAGATGCAGCGTATTATATAATATCAACATATTTTATCTTTTAATACCACAGATATGCACAATGTCTTTCTTAAAGTTAAATGTAAGAACCAGCAGACAACAGGCAAAGGCTAGACATGTAGACATCTTAACATGGACCTAAATATAACCAATGACCAACTACTTAACCCCAATTTTACAATAAGGTACTGTAAACACCCCATAAAAGAAAATAATTCAGATCTCTTTTCTGATATAAAGTGAGGGCCAAAATATATTACTCAGATTTTCCAGACCTTAGGGGAACTTTGAACCCCAACACCCCCAAGTGCAAGGGATGCCTATTATTTTAAGTTTTATTTGCAATATAACATCTAAAACATCTAGCATAACTCATGTTGCAGGATACTCCTTGAAAACCACCCAACTAGACCTGGATCTCTGTAAGTCTCTTCCAGATCTGAAGTTATGATACAAGCCTGCATCTATTTATTATTATTTTGAAACTGAAAATTTCAGCAATAGCTGGATACAAAGTAAAAACAAGGGGGCAGCTGGGCTAATTGAAAGCCAGACCTAGAAATGAGAAGTCTTAGGTTCAAATCTATCTTCAGACACCTCCTAGCTATGTGACCTTGGGCAAGTCACTTAACCCCAATTACCTAGCTCTTACTGCTCTTCTTGATTCTAAGATGGAAGGTAAGGGTTTTTAAAAAGTCAAAAACAGATTTGGCTCTAATAAAAATTACTAAACTGTAAGAAAGACCTTTAAAATCTGGTAGAAGCACTTTAGGCAAGTAGCTGAAGTTCAGACTTCTTTTATAATTCCCAGTTTGAATAAAAATGATTCACTCATTACATGATCTCTTTTGCTAACATTCATGAAGGCTTTGGCAATGCTCAGTTATGTATGTTAAAAACATTCAAATTATCTTTCTTTGTGCAAAAATGAGGTGAGTAACACAGATTAAAATGAGGCACACATTAAATAATATTTCACTTTGTGGTGCTATGGAAACATCTCTGGGGAAGCAGTCATTAAGAGTTGTGAAGACTTTAATCTCTGAAACCCATTTAAATTTATGGAGTTAAAATGGTTTCCCCTATCCATTCTTAATTTATCTATCAGTGATATCCTTGTCACAGTACAAACTGAAGAAAAATAGTTTGAACAAGTAGGTAAGAGGATTCAACACATCTTGGGGAAATAATTAAATTGATAGACCAAGGGAAGTCTACTTGGCTTTGGAGTTAAGAAGACTTTGGTTCAAAACTAGACTGTTATTACTACATGTGATTCTTAGCAAGTCACTTGGTTTCCTTAAGTTCCAACTTCCTCATCTAGAGGGGATAAGCCTCTATGGCCTCTGAGGGCTTTTCAGGTCTCTATGATCTTTTAGGTTCTAAATCAGTAATACAATGATCATATGCTACATGAAAGAGGAAGGAGTGACGGAAGCCTTAGGACCAACCAACTCTCTTCCCTACACATCAAGGTGCAAAGTCTAGAGTCTTCCTTAACTGGAGAGGGGGACACCTCTCAGGAGGAGAGCTGGGGCAGATAATTATTTGTACTTTCTGGTAGACAACTCTTTTCTTGCCTTTTTGCATCCAAGCAACCTAATGGAGTTTGTCAAGTCAAAAGATGGTGCCCATAAGGACTAATTGGAGTCTCATCCTCTTAACACACTGATGTAAAATTCTATAGCCAGTCAATTAAGTATTTCTTGAACTTAGAAATTCTGATCAATGCAATGATTAACTATGATTCTAGGGGAACAATGTCTCCCATTCCAGAATCAGTGATAGACCTAAAATAAAGAAGATATGAGAGAGAGACAGAGAGAGAGAGAGAGAGAGAGAGACAGAGAGAGAGAGAGAGAGAGACAGAGAGAGAGAGAGAGACAGAGAGAGAGACAGAGAGAGAGACAGAGAGAGAGATTTTTGATTATGATCAATGCAGGAAGGTTTTGCCTGATTGCATATTTGTTGCAGGAGTTTTTTCTTTCCCCTCTCCCAATGGGACATAATGGCTAGGTTAGCGGGAGAGAAAATAATTTTTTGTTCATTAAAAACAACAGAATTTAATTTTTAAAAATCAATACAAAAGCACCAAAACAAGTATTTTAAATGCCTACAATGTGCCAGATACTATACTAGATGATATATGATATATATGCATATATATACGTATATATATATTTATATACACACACACAAATATACTACTCTAGATGATAGAGATTCAAAGACAGTGCCTTCCTTCAAGGAGTTTATGTTTTCTGAGGGGAAAAAAACGCATATAAGTAAAGACAACTGGAATTCCTGGTGTCTGTCTGAATTCAGCGTCTGATTCGAGATCCTTAGTCCAGCTGAATGCATGCATCTGAGTAAGCAGCAATGACTAAGAGGCCATCTGATGCAATATCACCACTTTAAAGAATAAACCTATCATCTGATGCTTCTATTTTCACCAAGTTATTCTTCCAGCCAAATAGCAAGTACAGAACTTTATAGAGGATAAGCCAAGGACCCTATGTATGTGGCTGATAAGAGAGGAAAAAATAACTTTCAAGGCAGACTTCCAGTAAAGAGCTGGTTTCAGAAAGTCAATAGGATAAGGAAGGTGGGATGGATTTAATTTCTTTTGAGTTAAGAATTATCATTTATGTCCTTGTCTTTATGTCCTTAAAATTATAGAATTCTTTTTCAAAACTGAGATTTGGCTTTATGTGTACTAGGAAATAGTAAATGCATTCTAGTAATTCAAAAGATAATTAAAAAATCCAAAAGATTAATTGTTCTGCTGTGTATACAACTGCAGGATAAACATTTAGCTCTAACACTGCCTTCATCTCAGAGGATGAAAGACAAGGGTACAAAAAAAAGAGGTTAAGAGAGGTATGAAGGACGGCCAAAAGTATGGAACATCAATAACCCAGCACACACCAAATCAATAAGACAGGTAGCCATTTCCTGTACTGTTAAATTCAGGGGTTGGTTTAGTTCCAAGGCTGTCCTTGGATTTGTACTTAATTCTAGGACACATCTAGAAAGAAAGAACAAAGAGAAATGGGATGGGGGGGGCAGTTTAGTGGCTCAGTAGGTAGAAATTCTGGCCTGGAGACAGGAGCTACTAGGTTCAAATTGGACCTCAGACACTTCCCAGGTGTGTGACCCTGGGCAAGTCACTTAACTCCCATTGCCTAACAGTAAGGGTAGAAATAAAATGTTTGTTTTTTTGCTAAGCCCACAAGTGACATTCCTTTGAAGTATGAGCTTTATGGTTTGCAAAGTGCTTTTACAAAAAAATTCTCATTTGATCTTCATAATAAACCTAAACCTCATTTTTATAAGTGAAGAAGCTGAGTCCAACAAAGGTTATGTGACTTGCCCAGGGTCACAGAGCCAGTAAACGTCTGAGGCTGCATTTGAACTCAGGTCTTCCTAACTCCAAGTCCAGCCCCTTTATCCACTATTCCACTTCCAACTACCTGCCTCTAAATGAAATATTAAAACCTGCAGTAATCTGAAAAGTCACCAAGAATGTCATGATCTCTTCTGCTAAGAGGAAGAGGAGAAAGTGGGAAGTCTGAAGAAGAAGAAAAGGTTTAGGTTGACTATGACATGAAGAAGGCCATGAGGTCAATTAGGGCAGGCTCCTAAGACTGCCTTGTGGAGGAAAGGTCCAGTTAAAATGAGAGAATATAAATGTGAAGTTGATTCACTCAACCCAGATCTGAGAACTCCTCCCATACAACTAGATGGTGGGTAGGATTCAGGGTGAGGAGTTTGCCCAAGTATGAGAAGTGATCAATCTAATAATCCATTATCACAGGTTTATCAAGGGTCTACTGTGTGCCAGCCACTGTGCTAGATGCTGAGGACACAAGAAGAAATGGCAAGATGAAAGCTACGACATTTCTAGGGGTGGCTAAAAGAAGCATCAAGGTACAATCATGGGAGTTAAGGAAATCAATGAACTAGGAAACCTGGGGTTCAAGGGGGTATCATCTCATCTGCTGAAATCTTCTATAGGGAAGGGATGGGAGTAGAGAGAAAAACTGTGAACAAGACTCTATAAGAAGGAAGGGAGAAGGTCTGTTAGAAGATAACAGAAATAGAGGGTTCTCCTATGTTCAGAACCCTAACCCAGTTTTGGGGTAGAGAGAGTTCTGTTTTGGATATATTGATGTTGAGATGCTTAAGATGCAATAAAGGTCCAATAGGCAGTTGGTGACTCAGAACCATCACAAGGAAAGGACTGATGATAGAAAGAGAGAGAGAGGGATGGATGGATGGATGGATGGATGGATGGATGGATAGACAGATAGATAGATTAAAAGATTTATATAAAATAACTAAACCCATGGGAACTGATGAGATCACTGAGATCTCTGTGTGCGCTGAGGGGCATATAGAGGGAAAGAGGTCTAAACAAGAGTCATGAGTTATATACATAGCTAAGGAATGGGGCATGGATGAAGAGAATCAAGAGGGTAGCATCATGAAAACCCAGAGAAGAAACATATCCAGGAGGAAAAGGTAATCAACAATGTCAAATGCTCCCAAGAAGTCAAAAAGGATGAAGGCTGAGAAAATATTATTGGATTTATCTGTAAAGTGATTGCTACTGGCCTTTTAAGAGAGCAGTTTCAGTTGAATTACGAGGGTCAGATTGCTAACGGTTGAAATAAATAAAAGCAATAAATATAGACTTTTAAAAAAGGGAATTTGGCTATGAAATAGCTGTTTGGTTTCAGTGGACAATTTAAGGGGATGGTAGCATCAAGTGAAGACTTCTTTCATCTCTCAGGGCCCCACACCTTAGGGTATCTAAATGAGAAGTAACAGTAGTAACTAGCGTTCATATAGCCATTATTGCATCCAAGACACATGAAAAACCTGTAAATAGTTATTCCCACTTTAGAGATGAATAAATTAAGGCTCCAAGAGATTATGAGTTGTCACAGTTAATAAGCGTAAGATTTGGGAATATTTTAGGTCCTTCCTGACTATAAGTCTAGCACTCTTTCATTTGGGTTAATACTCAGGTTTTTTTCTATTTTGTTGTTGTTGAGTTGCTTTTCAGTTGTTTTCCATTCTTCTTGATGCGTTTTGAGTTTTTCTTGGCAAAGATACTGGGGTGGTTTTGCCATTTCCTTCTCTAGCTTATTTTACAGATGAGGAAACTGAGGCAAACAGGATTACATGACTTGACCCTGGGCTAAAATGAGATCAGATTTGAGTGCAGTCTTCCTGACTCCAGGCTGGGCACTTTATCCAATGAGCTACTTAGCTGCCCAGATTTTTTGATTGCTCTGAAATAAAATGATTCAAGTAACATTTTTTTATCTTATTCTCTTATTAAATGCCTTTTAAATGTTTTGCTCCACCTGGAAATTCGCTTTTTCTTTTTATTAGTAGCAATAACACAAATGAATAACACTGACACTTTAAGGTTTTCAAAATAACTTCCTTACCACTATTAGGATTAATTAAGCCCTAGGGCTAATGAGGATGGTAAATTTCTCATTTTACACATAAATAAAAATGAAGTTAAGAGACTTATGGCCAAGATAAGACAAGTTCTATAAGATTACAATAGAGAGTCACACTCTGTAAGGCCAGAGTCCTTTCTACGACTAGGCTGGGTTTCCAATCCTTTTTAAAACCATCCCTTAGCCCTGTCCCACCCAAATCCCACCATATTCTACCTTGATTTTTCTCTTTCAAAAATCTAAGAAATTAAAATCTGTCTTCAGGTGACAGAGACCCTTTACTATCTGCACTTGGGAAAAGAGGCAATTTATTATCAGGGTGGCTGGAAAACTGTATAACATGGCACTGATCTGTCTTCCTGGTTGGATTTGAGGGAAGAGCAATGGGGATGGAGCTTAAAGGAGGAAGGGGCCTAGGTGGTCACACTGCTTGGCCATCCCCCTCCACTTCCAGTTCCATTCATCCTAGCTTATTGGAGGGGGAGGAGGGAAGTTCAAGGCAGCCTCCAGAAAAGTCAGCTGGCACTGGCATCCCATGAGCTGATTGGCTCTTCCAAGCCCCAATCAGAGAATGTGCCAGCCAAGCATCGTGTCAGAGGGATAGGGGTTAAGGGTTAGGGGGCCGGGGGAGAGCTAATGCGATGGCCTGCTAAGGCAGGAGGCCCGGGAGCCAGTTGAAGTCTCACAGGCTGTACAAGTTCTAATGCCAGCCTCTGGCACCCGCACTTGGCGTTACCGACTCCTGAACCTCCTGTCTCCTTCATTCCACCTTCCAAATCTCCCAGCTCCAGAGTATCGGGGACCAGAGGTACAAACAATATGTAGGGGCTGGCATCCAAAGTGTCAAAACGGCTTCATGAACAAAGTGGGGGAAAGAGTGAAAACATTAAATAGCTCCATCACTAGATCTCTCTCTCCTTAATCCCCGTCGGGAAAGGCAAATCCCACCATTCATATCCCGAGCCAGTAATCCCCCCTCCCCCACCAAGCTTTCCACCGCCAGGCATTAAAAACGGAATGGCCAAGGGGCTAGAATCACATACTTGAAATTAACTTCTCCCCTCTCCCTATGCTGCGCAAGGAAAGCGGTCCTGACATCTGCCAACAGTCACAGAGGGAGGAAAAGTACAGCAACTCTCCCAGCTCGAAGGTGCGCGATCTTCCCGACTGGCATCCGCAGGCTCCCACCTCCCAGATGAGGACACCCGCAGCAGCCCACGGCGGAGGCAAGAAACTGAAGACAGGATGCACTACCCCCCCTTCCCTTCTTCCTAACTTCAACAGTCGTTTGCTCCCCGCTTTGGCCCCAAGAACAATTCCCTTCACTTCACAGCCTCAATTACCATTCCAAACCCAGATCCTTCCTCCTGGTCCAGCTGTTGCCTCCCACCCCATCATTTTCAGGGATGGAGACGCAGCGTCCTTGGAGGAAAGAGAAGAAGAGGAGGGGAATGATCAGCTTGATCAAGGAGGCCTGAGGCATGGCAGCCCCACACACAGTTTAGGAGGAGGGGAAGGAGGGGATACCGGGGGGTAAGTTTTAAGGGGGGAGGGGGCAGGTGATGCGCCTCTCGGCGCGGCGGCGGCTGCACTCACTCTGCGTAGCCCGTGGTCCAGGGCAGCCTCTTGGTCTCCTTGAGGATGAGGATGGGGCGGGAGATGTGGTCAGCGCTGCATTCGACTTCGTCCTGAGACAGCCCCAGAAACTCCGGCCGTCCGTAGGGGAAGCGCAAGGGCAGGTCGGAGCCGGCGCCCCCGCTGCCACCGGCGCAGCCTCCGCTGTGCTCCAAGCCCGAGCCACCAGCCATGATGCCGCCCATGAAATTGGCCACCGCAGATTTCACGCGAGTGAGCATGTTACTGCTCCCGCGGCCGGCTGCGGGGAGAGCGGCGGCGGCGGCGGCAGCAGCAGCAGCAGCAGCAGCAGGAGGAGGAGGAGTGGGAGGAGGAGGAGAGGGAGAGGGGGGGCCACGAGCATGCAGCCTGGGACGGAGGCGACGATTGCGCCGACCCAAAAGGAAAAAGAAAGGGGGAAGCCAGGCAACCTTAGCCTAGCCGGGGACTGCAAGCACGGGCTCGGGGCTATTTGTTGCTATTGAAGAAGGAGCGGGGAAAGAGGCCGAGCCCCAGCCACGGGCTCCCGGGGGCAGCGCAGCCGCCGCCGCCGCCACCTCCTGGTCCACTTCCGCAATGGAGCTACTTGGAGCGAGGCTGGGAACCGGCTGAAGCTGGGGGGAGGGGGTCAGGAGCGGTGGCGGCAGGTTCTCTTCCCTCCGCCCCCTTCTCTCTCTTCCTCCGGGCGCGGAACTAAACCCACAGGCTGAGCCTAAGGAGCTGCTACTGCTGCTGCTGCTCCGGCCCGGCTCCCGCCGCCCTCCCAGTCATGTGATGATCAGGCTGGAAGGGCTTGGGCAGCTGCTGGGCCGGTTGCACAAGTCCTTTGCCTAGTGAGGGGAACCAGAGGTCGGGACCAGGTAGATACCCCTTTCCCCTCGCCCTCTCTCCCTCCCCAGACCACACTGTGGCAATCCCACCCGAACTCCTGCAGG
This sequence comes from Monodelphis domestica, assembly GCF_027887165.1. Classification (NCBI taxonomy): domain Eukaryota; kingdom Metazoa; phylum Chordata; class Mammalia; order Didelphimorphia; family Didelphidae; genus Monodelphis; species Monodelphis domestica. The sequence goes on along the minus strand of NC_077231.1, from coordinate 18,154,796 downwards.
GGTTGAGAAAGGAGAGAGAACTTCAGGTGCACCGAGGGGAAGAAAGCACAGGTGGGAATGAAATTCCCCAGCGCCTGCCAAAGTGAGCAGTGGAATGCGTGGAGGAGAGGGTTGGCAATGAGGAAATGCCTGGGGAATTCAGGAAGCTTCTCAGAACGGGGGCCGGAGGGTGCGGGGAAGAGGGAAGAACCAAAAAAAAACACCCATCCCTAACTAGTGACACAAGAACCACTGAAGATTTCCTCCCAGGCCACCCTAGAATAAGATTCCCCTTCTCCATTCCCATCCCGTTCATCTCTTTCCCCAAAGAAAAACCACGTTTAAAACTCAGCCATCTCAGACCAGGAAGAGAAAAGGAGATAGGAAAATTAAAATCCAAAACCAAGCTATGCAATCACGTCTCGTGATTCTTACTTGTTTAACAGAGTAGTGCTGCACTTGTCTAATAAAACCTCCAGGCAGAGTACAAAGGGCTTTTAAAGAGTGGGAATATTTAATTTGGGGACGTTCCATAGTGGTTCAGTCTTAATTGCTCTGTTTAGCTTTTTTAACCCTTACTTTCTGTCTTAGATATCGGTTCCAAGGTAGAAGAGTGGTAAGGGCTGGACAATGGGGGTTAAGTGACTTGCCCAGGGTTCATCCAGCTAGGAAGTGTCCCAGGTCAAATTTGAACCCAAGACCTCCCATGGCCTGGCTTTCTATCCACTGAACCACCTAACTGCCCCAATGGCACAATTCTTAAAATTAAAACACAATCCACTGACGAAAGGGTATGCTTTCATCAATAAAATTCCCAAGTAAAATGATAGGATGGTTGTATATTCTCCCCTGCAATTTAACAAGCATTTTAAGTGTTCCATTTTAGATAACAAACCCCTAAACAAAAACTACCAGCTTACATTTTTGTTTCCCTTTTTTTCAAAATTCTGAACTTAAAAAACAATAAAGTGTCTCCAGAGTAGAAAGGAAAAAAAAAGATTATATATGAAGTTGCAAACTGGCTTTATTTCCAGCAAGCAAATAAATGTATTGGATATGTTTCCTGTTTTAAAGTTATATTTTAAAGTAGCTCACCCTTATATGTGGCAAGCATTATGCTAGTTGTTTTAGAATTATTCCTTAATTTTACAAATGAGGAAACTGAGGCAGACAAACAGACTTGCCTAGGGTCACAAGGTAAGTAACCAAGGGCAGATTTGAACTCAAGTTTTGCTTACTCTAGACTAAGGCCTGGATCCTCTGAGCCATATACCTGTATTTTAGGGGAGGGGACAAAGAAGGAACCTCCCTCTGAAAGGGCAAGGACGAATTGGAGATTAAAATAATGGTAGAATTGTGGAGTCCCTCCCATTTCTTTTTATAGGCTCCTCTGGTTCTCTCCTGGTTTTTATTCTTCAATTTTCCACTGACCCTTTCCCTGACACTGAAGTCCTGAGAACAAATGATTATTCAATCTGCAATGTCGCGTGCAATGTTAGTATAGCTAAAGACTGGATTCAGCAAAAATTCCATCTTTGCCCTTACCACTGAATTCCAGCCTGATACTATGGTTCATAAAGCACAGTAAATGCCATGGTGGAGTCCTTTTTTTAAACCTAAAACCTTTCCACTTCATGGTCTCTTGCATGCAATAGGCCCTTAGCTTTGCTGCAGTTGAGTTTGTTAAAAATTTGCCAAGTGCTTTTAAATTGGGAATCCAAGTAAATCATCTTTTCCTGAATTCTAACTTTGTGTGACTGTAGAAATGCTCCTAGGGTAACAATTTCACTTGTTAACACCAAGTGATTTCTCTGATACTTCAATGACATATAGATGCATATATGCTCCTATTAGAGCTAGAAAAGACCCAATGGATCATCCAATTCAACAGTGATTTACAGATGAGCAAACTGAAGCCAAGAAAGATTATGGGACTTGCCAGGGTCACACAGGTAAGTGACAGTCAGGATTCAAACCTAGATCCTTTGACTTTATGTAATTATATATTAGAACCCTTCTGTCCCTAGAATTATGGAATCCTTTTATAGTAAACTTCTCTGGGGTCCTTTGTTGACTAATCCCCAATGGAAAAGCTTCCCTGTGATTTGCAAACAAGTCACCATCTAAAAAATGCTTGCTCAATTGGATTGGATAGGCAAGAAATAAATTAACCATGTGTTAGGCACTGAGATAGATGTTGAATAAAACAAATGAAATTTCCTGCTGTCAAGGAACTTACATTTGATTGGAGTAAACAACAAATATACATATAAATGTATTAAAAGTAATAAACATGATGCCCTTTGGAGGAGGGAGTTGCTAGCAGCTGTGGGGCATTAGGAAAAGCCTCACTTAGGAAGGAGTTGATGTTTGAGCTGAGTTCTGAATTTTTTTAATTCTAAGAGGAAGAGGGAGTACATTCCAAGCATGCAGAGACAGCTCCTACGAAGGCGAGGAGATGGGATAGATTGTAACAGAAATATTTGTTGTGGTTCAGTTGTGTCCAACTCTTTGTGACCCTATTTGGGATTTGCTTGGCAAAGACTGGTGTGGTTTGCCATTTCCTTCTCCAGCCCATTTTACAGATGAGGAAACAGAGGCAAAATGAGTTAAGTGATTCACTCAGGGTCACATTGCTAATAAGTATCTGAGGTTGTATTTGAACTCAAGTCTTCCTGACTCCAGGCTCTGGGTTCTATCCATTTTGCCACCTAGCTAGCTGCCCCTATAGAAATGTAGAATTGTAATATTTAAAGTTAAATATTTAATTTTGAAGTTATGATAAATATTTTAAATCTAATAGAAATGTAGTAGACTTAGAATATTTAACATACTCAGATTCAGTAACATTAAACCCAGTAATTAAAATTTCTTTTAAAAATATTAGGCTGATCCTTAATAAAAAGATTATGTGCCCATTAAAAGGCCTGGAGATAGGAAGACTACTCTTCCTAAGTTCAAATCTGGTCTCAGGCAATTACTATCTGTGTGACCTTGGCCAAGTCACTTAACTCTTTGCCTCAGTTTCTACATCTGTTAAAAGAGCTAGTGAAGGAAATGGCAAACCATTGTAGTATCTTTTTCAAGAAAAGTCCAAATGAGATCATGAAGAGTTGGACATAACTGAAAAATCACTGAACAACAACCATAATAGGACATTGTAATATTTTTAGGTTTGTTTTATAGCTCATTGACTCTGATGACAAGGAAAATGTGACTAATTTTATCATCGCGCACTGTGGCATTTGAATTTTACTGGTGATTCTATTATCCATATAACAAGCTGAAAGCTTAATGCCATTTGAGATTTTGCTAAGAGGAATTTCTCCACAAGATTTTGTATCAAAAAACAGACAAATAACACTTCAAACCCCACCAACCCTCCCCAGATTCTATAGTCAAAAGTCCTTTGCTTAGATTCTAGCCTCCCAATGTCCCAATATTTATGTGACTTTGAACCTCATTTATAAAATGAGAGATTTAGACTAGATCATCTCTAAAGATCTTTCCAGCACAGAAATCTACCCTTTAAAATACCCCAGGCTTCTACTGGAATGAGTCAACAAACTATTTTATTTTATTAAACTCTTACCTTCTATTTTAGAATTGAGTAAGGACGATCCAAATTTGAATCCAGGACTGAGGCTAGTTTCTAGGTCCAACTATCTACTGAGCCACCTAGTTGCCATTCAAAAAGTATTTGAAGGTGCCAACAATGTGCCAGACATTGTACAATTAGCAGATGCTCAGGATGAAGAGAAAAGCTGAACACCCAGAAGTCCCAGTTACCAAGGATTCTCTGCTGGCAAGATTGCCAAGTGCCACCAGCTCATAGATGTCAGTTCCCTGAGATGCATTATATATATATACATATATATATATATATATATATGTATATATATAGTGATTCCCCAGATCCTCATGGCTTAGTCATGAACACAAGAGAGTTGGTAGGTGCAGATCGCAAGGCAGAGGGAGAACTTCCTTTTCTTTGTTTTAGTCCTGGCCATCATTTCCTCCTACAAAATGAGCATGTAGAAAACAGCAGTGCATACATGGGGGAGGGGGGAAAGGATGGATCCTTTATTTAGATATTATAGAGTCACTCATTGCTAATGGAAAGACTTGCAGCTTCTCTGTGTCATCAATATGTCTATTTTTAGGAAACTAAGAAATGGATGATTTCTCTAAGTAAACCAACAAGGAGAATGTAAGTTGAGAGGATTCAATAGCCCATTGAAAATTTGGCCAGGAGTAAAAAAAAATGAATAATCCTCCTCACCCTGACTCCCACCACTGAAGTAGGTTACTCCAGGTAGCTAGTTGGTACAGTGCCATGCTTAGAATCAGGAAGACCTCATTTACTAGCTGTGTGACCCTAGACAAGTCCCTTAACCCCCACTGCCTAGCCCTTACCACTCTTCTGCCTTGGAACCAATACCAAATATTGATTCTAAGACAGAAGGTAAGGATTTAAAAAAAAAATCTACTCAATGATTAACTCAAACCATTTTATCCATTCCTGGGATTTCCTTCAAATTCTCACTGCTCTGTTGTTTCTCTTAGCAACCTAGATGGTTCTGAATCTTAGGATCACAGGTTTGGAGCTGACAGGGATCTTTAAGTTCACCTTAATTTTATAGATAAGAAAAATGATTCTCAAGGTACTTGAGTTGTCCAAGGTCACACAAGTACAGAGTGGCAGAACTTAAATCTCCAAATCTGAACTCTTTCACTGTCGCTTTTGAGACACTCAAAGACTAATTCCATTCTATTATATTCTTTTCCCTTAAAAAAACAAAACAACAGTGTGTGCAAGTCACTTGACCCCCACTGCCTAGCCCTTACCACTCTTCTGCCTTGGGACCAATACATAGTATTGATTCTAAGGCAAAAGGTAAGGGTTTAAAACAAACAAAACCAGACCCAATAATTTGCTTATATAATTCTGTATTTGAGACTAACCTCATGGTTACCATGCATAAGATTTTTTAAAAATTGTAATTAGAATAGTCATCATAAAGGAAATGTTCAAATTCTTTTTCAAGAGTAAAAGGATCAGAGAAGGTGCTGGTTATACATTTTTATATAAAAAATAAATTTTATGTAGTAAAAATGAGTAAAAGGATCAGGAAAATGACTTATTTGTACAAAAATATTTATAGCAGCTCTTTTTTGCAGTGGCAGCAAATTGGAAATTGTGGCTGGACTTGTAGTATATGATGGTGATGTAGTAGTAATTGTACTAGTAATTGTAATAGAAATTGTGCTATAAGAAATAAGGAGCAGAAGGCTACATCTAGGTAGATAGCACAGTGGATAGAGTACCAAGTCCAGCTTGGGACTAGCTATGTAACCCTGGGCAAGTCACTTAATCCAAATGCCTATTCTTCTGCCTTATTATTGTTCTTCTGTTAATGGTTAGTATCAATTTTTTTAGCCTCTTTTCTTTTGTTAATGCCAAGTTTTACAAAACCAAACAAATCAAGCAGTTCTAAAATATGCAGAGAAAAAGGTAGTATGCAAACGATATCACAAATTTCCTTTATATTTAGCTTACTTGTCTTCATAGCTACATAAGAAATCCTGTCGTCCCTCCCTACCCTTCTTGCTTCACAAAAAAGATCTTCAGGATGGCCAACATATACATATAAATTATCTTTCATAGTTCAGTTTTCTGTTTACTTTCTGGAGTTAACATTCACAGTTTATTCTTCCAGGATTAATTCTGTGACTGTGCATAATGCTCTGCTAGGTCTACTCATTAGTTCTTCCCATGTTTAAAAAACCAGTCTGTTCATTGTTTCTTATGGTGTAGTAGTATTCCATTACAATCATATACTGCAACTTGTTCAGCCATTCCCCAATCAATGGATATCTCCTCAGTTTCCAATTCTTTGCCACCACAAAGAGAGCTACAATAACTATTTTAGGACATATGAGTTCTTTTCCTCTTTCCCTGATCTCTTTGGGAAACAGATCCAGCAATACCAATGGTACCCCTGGGTTTAAGGGTATGCATAGTTTTAGAACTCACTAGCTGTAATTCCAAATTGCTCTTCAGAATGGTTGGATAGTTCACAGCTCCACCACATTCTCTGCAACTTTTGTCACTTTGCCCTTTTGTCATTTTACCCAGTCTGCTGGGTGTGAGGTAATGTCTCAGTTATTTTGGTTTTATTTCTTTAACCAGTAGTGATTTTGAGCATTTTTTCCATACACCTAAGATATGACTTTTTCTTCATCTGAAAACTGTCTGCTCATATCATTTGGCCATTTATCAATTAGGGAATAGCTTTTATTCTTATCAATTTCACAAAGTTCTCTATTTTAGAGGGAAGGAAAGAGGGAGATCATTTAGAACTCAATTAAAAAAAATAAAATAAAATCTCCCTCCTTAGAATCAATACTGTGTGTTGTTTTTAAGGTAGAAGAGTGGTAAGGGCTAGGCAATGAGGTAAGTGACTTACCCAGACAGCTAGGAAGTGTCTGACATTAGATTTGAACCCAGGACCTCCCATCTGTAGACCTGGCTCTCACCAAAATTCAATAAAAAAAATGATTCTTAAAAAATTGTAATTAGAAAATATTTAATGAAATAAAATACACACACACATATATTAAGAGAATAAAGGGATCAAACTCAACTCCGCTTCTCCCTATATGAATGTCCTCAGGCAAATTCCTTAACTAAAAGACAGTCCCTATTCCCAAGGAATTTATAATCTAATGGGAGGGACAATGTGTAAATATATGTTGAACAAGCTCTATGTAGATTAATTGGAAATAATTTACAAAGGGAAAGCACTAGAATTCGGTGTTAGAGAAGACTTCCATTGGAAAATGAGGTTCTGAATTAGACTTAAAGAAAGCCAAGGAAGTTAGTAGTTGGAGCCCAGAAAAGGAGTGTTTCAGGAATGAGTGACAACCAGAGAAAATGTCCAGAGCCAAGAGATGGAGTATTTTTTTTTTTTCATGAAAGAGCCAGGAGGCCAGTGTCACTGGATCTAAGATAGGAGGATAAAGAATAAGAAGACTGGAAGGTAAGAGGAAGCTATTATAAAGGGCCTGGAATGCCACAGTATTTTGTGCTGATAAAAGACTTGTTCTTTCTAACTACTTCAGTGGTTCTGTGTTTTTCAAGGTGGACAGCACATGGTAAGTGCTTAGTAAATATCTGTTGACCAACTGAAACCCTAAAGAAGGGCTACCCTAAAAGAGTTTCTTCCTTCCCTTTTTCTCTAGCTGCTACCAGCCCTGAAACTAAAGAAACTTGGCTAGTCCTCCCTCCTCACTAGACTCACTGGAGTGTTGATAAATTCTCCTTTCTCTCACTTCATCCAAGACACATTTTTCAGTCATGTCTGACTCTTCATGACCTCATTTGGAATTTTCTTAGCAAAGATACTTTACCTTCTCCAGCTCATTTTATGGATGAGGAAACTGAGGCAAACAGGATTAAGTGATTTGCCCAGGGTCACATAGCTAATAATTATCTGAGACCAGATCTGAACTCAGGAAGATGAGTCCTGAATCCAGGTCTAGCTCTCTATTTATACCTAGCTGCCCATTATCCAAGACAAGACCATGTTTCAAAAAAATTCTACTGAGGAATTAAAGCAACTTAAAGAAAAATAAAGTTAGAAAAACTTCTTTGTTCACAAAGACATGGAAATTTTCTTTAATTTAGCCACAAGCCCTGTCAAGTTAGTATAAAAGTTTCCTCCATGGGCCATTTCCCTGACCTTCTCTTCTATGCTCCCTTAAATGGGTAGAAAAGGGATAGAAAACAGTTTTTATCTGGGAAAGTGAATAGAGAGGTCTTCTGGCTTATTTAAGAATTCTATTCTCAGCTGATACACTGCAAAATCTCTAACTAGGGGAATAAGGAATCATTTTTTCCAAAACAAAAGCTTTTATTTCTGTGAAGGAGTGTATTTGCATATCAATCTTTAGCCCAGTCTTGATGGCTCTCAGTCCACTGTAGGGTTGTACACTCAAAGAGAAAAGAGAAAGAAACTAGAGAACCTATTTTCTTACATCAGGTTATATAATATTACTCCATTTCAAATCTATCATATATAGATAGCTGTAGAGAAGCTGGTTTGTAATCACAAAAATTAAGGGACTTTCCCCCCTTTCAATTATAACTCTTATTTTTTTCCACTTTGAATGTAGTTAATTTATGGGTTAAACTGGATTTTGTGGGCTAGCCAGGAATCATATATAATGGTAATAATTAAATGTAAAAAGTATTTTAAAGCACTTATTAATGTGTCAGGCACTGTGCTAACCTCTTTACAAATATGACTTCATTTTATTCTTAACAACCCTAGGAGATAGCTATTATCATTAGCACCTGGAGATTGTTATTATTATTATTAAATCCATTTTACAGATAGAGAAACTAAGTGACTTGATCAGAGCTACATAGTTATTAATAAGTGTCCCAGCACTCTTTCCACTGTGGTCACCTTGTTGCCTCATAAGCTACTGGGTCAAAAGAAAGTGTTCAAAGCCACAAAAGACTGATTTTTAAAATAGAACACAGCCTAACTGAAAGTTGAGAATGGCTTGTATCCTTTTAGAACTTAGTGGATGTTCTAAATTCTGTCCAGTCCTCAGAAAACCCCCCAATTTTATAATCTATTAGAGTATTACTAGCCTAGTTTCCAGCATCATGTCTCTATTCCAGTGTGATCTGTTCTCCATCATTAAGTTATTTACAGTACCTACAAGCCTACCAATTGTTCCCTTTTTCCAAAATTCTCATGGTCAGTGCAAATTAGCCAGGGAAAATGGTTGATGGAACAGACATTGATCTAAAAACTAGAGGGTGAGGTTCTATTGCTCAGTATGTCAGCTGCTGAATCTAGCCTAGCAATCTGTTCAGCTAACAACTATTCCCTGCATAATTGTTCAATTTCTTGGAAAGATAAGTCTTCTACTCCGGTAGATATGTCAGCTGACAAGAATATACTGGAATGTAGAATTGGTTGGTTTGTACTTCTTGTTATTGGATACGTTGTGTGCCAAGTCTAAGCAAAATTAAGAAAGGGATTTTTGAAGCTCAAAACAAAATTCTAATGGTCATCCTTCTGTAGCTAAAGTGGAGTAGACAATCATAGGAATAAGTTATTTGAGTTGAGCAAGAACACATTGCAATCCCCCAATCTGCTTCATTACTCTAATTAAACATTTAACTATCCTTCCCCCCTCCAAACCTTCCCTCAGTTGTCTTCTATATTTCTTAGATTGAAATTTGTTTGCTGTTTTCTTTGTAGAGGGAGGGAATTGTTGTCTGAAATAATTGGATAATTGTTTCAATTTTTTTTTATTGTCTGGCTGTAAATTCCTGGCCTGTGGGAGGTTTATATTATATACTTAAGGGACAGCTGAATGTGGGAGTAGAGGAAGTATGTCAGACATGAAAATAAGCATTGGTCCACGTGCCCAGAAGGAATAAAGGCAAGTCAAATGAAAATCAGAGACTAAATCTTATTGGAAATGTAATATGTTACCCCTTTCTTTTCTGTTCTCTCTATGAGACATCAAAGAAGCCAAGGTCATCCACTGAATCCAGAGCTATGACCAGCCTTCTGGACTTTTGTCTTGCCAATGGACTTTGATTACCCTGAAAGAGAGAGTGAGGCTGATGTCTCTGAGGCAGGTAGACAACAAAGGAGGAAAGACAACCCTGAAAGGGCTTGGTAAGACTTCACACAAGAGATATTATATATCTGAATATATACCCTGAATATACACAGAGGTATGTTTATATCAAACCCCTTAACATCTTAAATAAAAATTAAGGTTAACATCTATTCAGTTTATTAACACACTGGAAGAAAATTCTATACTCTATATTGTAGACACACAATTCTCTACTCTGTATTGTAAACACAAACCTGCAAAAAAGAATTTTTATTAACTTATCGTTATTCTAATCCAAACATTGCTCTGCTTAGAGAGAGAAATGTCCAAACTGACAGTCCCCTCATTCCCTCAAGCATCTGCCCCCACAAGTCCTTTTTCAGTCTCAGCTTACAGAATTCTTGAATTTTAAAAGGGATGTTTCAGTCAAGATTTAGGGAGGGCTTAGAGTTTAGGTAACATTTCAGCTGATGGTTTAATTCTTTAAAAAGATTAGCAGGGGGCAGCTGGGTGGCTCAGAGATGGAAGGTCCTGGGTTCAAATCAGACCTCAGACACTTCCTAGCTGTGTGACCCTGGGCAAGTCACTTGATGCCCTTTGCCTAGCCCTTCCCACTCTTCTGCCTTAGAACCAATAAACAGCTGTGATTCTAAGATGGAAGATAAGGGTTTAAAAAAATAAACAGTCCTGAAAGACTTATGATGGGGAATGTTCTCCACCTCCCGAGAAAGAACTGTTGGAGTTGTCTTTCCCATCAGTGTACTTCTGGTTTTATTTGGGGGTTTTGGTCATGTATGACTTGGCTCTTACCACAATGACCAATATGGAATTGTTTTGCATGACAATAAAACTTTAAAAAGAATAGCAGTCACAACTTCCAGCACACTCTTATTGAGAATCATTTTTCTAAAAATTATACTTCTTAAAGGTAAAGTCACTGAGTGGGGTGAAGAATCCCTGTAATCCCCCTTTGCAAGGGAGGCTGAGACTAGTTGAGCTCAAGAGATGCAGTTCTGGGTTCTGAGTTGCAACTTTCTGAGGGCTGGAGGGTGTCCATATTAAGTCTAACACCAATATGGTAAACTCTAAGGTTTGGGGGGGTAGGAAGGGGCAAGGGTATACCTAAGGAAAGGCAAATCAGTTCAGGTCAGAAACAGAACAAGTCAAAGCTTCCATGGTAGAGTCAGGTCCATGAATGGTTACTTCACTTCCAGCCTGGGCAAGATAGGGGAACCCAGTCTTCTCCCCCTTCCACACATCCCCTTACTAACCCCCACCAAAAACACAAACCAAACCCCCCCACCTCCCCTCCCCCCCGCCCCCAGCAAACTCAAGAGATCTCTTAGTCTTCTCATTATCCTTGTCCTCTCAGGGTATGATGAAAGAGAACTACTTAGGCAGATCAATAAAGGACACCTTACCCTTGCCCAGTCACTGATCTAATGACTTCAAAGCAAAATCCCTTTCCTGGGAAAATAGAGCAGGACATTGTTTCAGAATTGATACATGAAGAAAGATGGAGAAGGATTTCTAGTTCAAATGAGCCCAAAGGCTTCAGCCCAGGATAATTTGTTACAAACAATAAAGACAATTATTTACGATGTATTAGATGAGGGAAAGAGTGGCAAGTCACTTCTAAGGATCACTGACTGATAACTACTATCTTCTCAATCTTGGAAACATTGTCTTACCATTCACTTCTCTCAGGATGCCAATTAAAGTTTTTTCTCAAGAATTCTTCATTGTGTTTCTCCATAAGAGCTAAAAACAGTTCTCTCAGGGAAAAAGTTGTCTTAGTCCTTTTTTTCCTGCACCTCACTCTTTCTTCTCTAGCCTTACAACTTGCTTTCCAGAACAACACATTGCCCTTCCTCAAGACTTTATTGCTTCTTAAAAACACAGTACCACTATCCATACTCTCTATGGGAGAGACTTGAAACTGTGATACCAATTTTCCCCATGGTCAAAATCTATTTAGTCTCCTGAAAAATCATGTGCATTTTCTGCATTGATATCATATAGAACAAATATACAAAAAAGATAGGAGGCTTCAAGTAAAGTGAAAAAATATACTAGTAACAATGAGTTAATAAATTACATATTAAATGATAGTTTATATTCTATGTAATATATAGTACAGAACATTTGACTATTTATACCCATCCTCCCAGTCTCTCAGACTCATACACTAGAAGTCATCCTGCATTCTTCACTATCTCTATCATTTCTATCATCTATCATCTATCATCTATTCACTATCATCTCCTATACCCAAACTATTGCCAAGATTCATCAGTTTTATCTTTGTCATATCTCTCCAATATACTTCCTTCCATCTCTCCTCCTCCTCTCCTTTATAACTTAGCCCCATCCTATCTTTCTAGTCTCCTTACTCTCCTATATATATTCTTTAATTCAGTGACACTGAGATCAATGAATTGGGCATGCAACTAAAAAAAAAACCTAGAATAAGAACAAATTAAAAATCTTCAATTCAAGACTAAATTGGAAACTCTAAAAATTAATGGAGCAATTAATAAAGTTGAAAGTAAGAACCATTGAACTAATAATAAATAAGAGTAGAAGTTGGTTTTATAAAAAAACAAATAGAGGATTGATTTGATTAAAAAAATTAAATAATCAGTATCAAAAATGAAAAGGGTGAACTCATCACCAAAAAAGAAGAAATTAAAGCAATCTTTAGGAACTATATTGTCTAATTATACACAAATAAATCTGACAATATAAGTGAAATGGATGAATACTGTATTTACAAAAATACAAATTGCCCAGTTTAACAAAAGAGGAAATAGAAGTCTTAAATAATCCCTTCTCAGAAAAAGAAGTTGAACAAAATATTAATGAACTCCTTAAGAAAAATCCCCAGGGCTTGATGGATTCACAAGTGAATTCTATTAAACATTTAAAGAATAATTAATCCCAATTCTATGTAAACTATTTGGGAAAATAGGTAGAGAAGGAATCCTACCAAATTCTTTTTATGTAACTAGTATGGTACTGTTACCTAAGCCAGGAAGAGCAAAAACAGAGAAAGAAAATTACAGACTAATTTCCTTAATGAATATAGATGCAAAAAGTTTAAATAAGATAATAGCACAGAGACTATAGCAATATATCACAAGAATCATTCACTATGACCAGGTGAGATTTATACCAGGGATGTAAGGCTGGTTCAATATTAGGAAAACTATCAGCATAATTGACCATGTCAATAACCACACTAACAGAAATCACATGATTATGACTGAGATAATAATCTATTGAAGAGGCAGAAAAAGCTTTCAACATAAAACAAGACCCAGTCCTACTAAAGACACTAGAAAATGTAGGAATAAATGGATCATTCCTTAAAATATTAAGTAGTATCTACCTAAAACCATAAGCAAGTATCACTTGCAATGGTGATATGTTAGAAGCCTTCCCACTATTATTTAATATTGTGTAAGAAAGTAAAAGAATTGAAGGAATTAAAGTAGGCAATGAGGAAATTAAACTATCATTCTTTGCAGATGATTTAATGGTACACTTTGAGAATCTTCAAGAATCATCTAAAAACTAGTTGAAATAACAAATAACTTTAGTAAAGTTTCAGGCTACAAAATAAATTCATAGAAATCATCAGCATTTCTCTATGTTATCAACAAAGGTGAGCAGCAAGTAATAGAAAGAGAAATTTCATTGTACCCCAAAGAGATAATAAGGAAAAAGACATGTAACAGAATATTCATAGCTGTGCTCTTTGTGGTGGCCAAAAATTGGAAAATGAGGGGATGCCCATCAATTGGGGAATGGCTGAACAAATTGTGGTATATGTTGGTGATGGAATATTATTGTGCTAAAAGGAATAAAGAAATGGAGGAACTCCATGTGAACTGGAAAGACCTCCAGGAATTGATGCAGAGTGAAAGGAGCAGAACCAGAAGAATGTTGTATATAGAGACTGATACATTATGGCACAATCAAATGTAATAGAATTTTTTTTAAAACCCTTAACTTCCCTCTTGGAATCAATATTGTGTATTGGTTCCAAGGCAGAAGAGTGGTAAGGGTTAGGTAATGAGGGTTAAGTGACTTGCCCAGGGTCACACAGCTGGGAAGTGCCTGTGGTCACATTTGAACCCAGGACCACCTGTTTCTAAGAGGTCTTGCTTCCAATCTATTGAGCCACCAAGATTCCCTCCAAACAATGCATTTTCACTATTATGAAGCAGGCACATGGAGGGAAGAAGGCAAAATGGAGAAAAATCTCAGGACATCCCATACTTTTGAGGAGGCCAGGATGGGAGGGGAGGGTAAATGAGGAGCTCATTCTAGCCTGCCATCTGGCACCTTCCTATTTTAGTTAATTAGTTTTGCTAAGAATACCAGGTGTTAAGCTGTTTCTTCTATGCTACTGCTGAGCTGTAAGTGCTGTCAGCATCCTCTAAAAATGGAGCCCTGGGACAAAGCTCTGGTTTCCCTGCCCTAGTTAGAGCTCTGGGAATACATTTAAATCAAACTAAATTAATTTAGACTAGAATAATTTATTGATAATGAAAGTTTTTTAATCCTTTAACATGCTATAATAAGAGATTGTAAAGTTGTTGCTTCTAAAGATCCTTAAAAAGAGGACATAGGACAAATAATTATTAATATATTTATTATAAATATAATAAAGTATTTCTTGAGATTAAATGATGTTAGACATGTAAATAAGTATGGTGACAAATAATTTTTTAACATAGTATAATTCCAAGTTATTTTTATATGCCATCTTACTTACAAATGATAATGCCCTATATAAATGAGATCTATGGTTATTTTCATTTTTCATCAGAAAGCTTAAACTAGTGCCAATAAGAATTTTTAAATATAATTTTTGTTTTTTGTTATCTTGACCTTGACAAGCACAAATAAACACAAGTGTTTCTAAATACAAAAATAAATAAAGAAAAGGATATAGTAATCATTGTATAGTAATCAATCAACTAATGAATATTTAAATGCCTGCTGTGTGTCCTGTTGGCAGCTGGGTGGCACAGTGGAAAGAGTGCTGGATCTGGTGTCAGATTCATCTTGAGTTCAAATCTGGCCTCCAACATTTACTAGCTGTGTGGCCCTGAGCCAATCACTTACCCTCCACTTCAGTTTTCTCATCTGTAAAATGGGGATAATAGCATCTACCTCCCAAAATTGTTGTTTGTATCAAATGAGATAATAATTATAAAACGCCATTGTGATGACTGGTCACAGAGAGATTGAGTGGATTTAGGGAAATGATTCTCCAATATTTTGTGACTATTATTTTGGATTGATTGAGTAAAATGTTGATTTTATAGTTTTCTCTGAGTTGTGTAACTATGTTTTATCATACTACAAAATATTCTTTGTTTGCCATTCATATAAATATTACTTCAAAATATCTTGTGCTGGTGAGACATCTGAGAGCATGAGAGGAGTGCTGGTTTGGACATTGTTCTCTCAAGCAAAATAATTCAGAACAGAGTTTTGGAACTTATGGTTAGAGAAGATTTGATAAAATGTCCTTCCTGAAGGAAGGTAGGATGCCCTCCAGAAGGAGATCTGGAAAGGACGTTAATAGAGAAATAATTGTTTCAGTTGAACTGAAACAGACTTTTTAATATGATTCTAGAATTATAAACAGAGAAATTAAATTCTTTTTCTCATTAATCTCTAATCTAATCTAAAAACATTAAGAGTCTATTATAGATCAGGTACTGTGCTAAAGAACTTACAATCTAAAATGGAGGTGGAGGGGTTCTGCTAGGTGGCTTAATAGAGAGAGAACCAGATTTGGAGATGAGAGGTTCTGGGTTCAAATTTTACTTCTGACACTTTCTATGTGTGCGACCCTGGGCAAACCACCAAACCCCCATTGCCCAGTCCTTACCATTCTTCTACCTTGGAACTAATACACAGTATTGATTCTAAGATGGAAGGTCAGGTTTAAAAAATCCCAACAGCGATATAATGTGGAAGACAATATACTAAAGGAGTCAAGAAAGGGGTGGGAAGGAAAGGGAAACCCAGAGTGTATTGACACAGCACAGGGCAGTTGAGTCAAAAGAATCTAGTCTCTGCCCTCTACAAAGGAAGGCATCTACTCTCTACCTTCCAGTCACAGGAAAGAGGAAGCTGAGGGAAACTGAAGAAGAGTCAGCATCATGGTGATGAGTTTATTCTAGGAGGAGCACTGTTTGCCACAGGCAAGCCAGTGGGTAAGAGTCAGTGCCTTTCTGTTTCTCAGACTCCAAATTCTCAGACCTAGATAAATATCAATATGACTAGCCAAATATTTTTTAATAGTAATTAATGACAAAGAAACATTTCAACAACATATTGACAATAAAAAAGGGCAGAGCCAGACCTGCAACTGTTGCCTTCTCTAAAATATTGGAACCACAGTCCAAAAATTTCATTCTCTCTCTCCAGCAGCCAAGAATTCTATTCAGAATGTTTTCTCCATAAAATAACAATTAAAATTATTTCTTTCAGAATGTCTTTTTAGACCCTCTTAAAGATAAATCTTTCAAGTTTCAGTCTCTAACAAATTTGTTTTTCATGACAGTTTTCAAATCTTTGGAAAGAAATTCTCTTGGTTTTCTCTCAGTGACTCCCAGAAATTCCCTTTACAGAATGACAATTAATTCTCCATGTCCCTCACAGACTTACTTCTCATACAGCTTCTTTCTCTATGATAGCTAATTCACAAGTCTCTAAAAGGTTCTTTCTTCAATGACAGTTAACTATCAGTGCCAAAAGTTCTCTTCCTTTTCCATTAAAAATGTAGTTAACAATATCCTTTGAGAGGTGACATTTAAGCTAGGATTGCATTTAATAAGTGTTCATTGAGTTGAATAGAATTCTGAAGCCAATATAAAAAAAAATTGGGGGTTGTCTATCTCCTCTCTATTATATTAACACACTTAAATTATCTGTGACAAAATATGCCATATAGAAATACCACTAGGATTTTGATTTTTTAAAAATGGACCTTTGTTTCCATGGGATGCTTTGAGGTCAACAAACGAGTTTTGCCATTTTCTACAGCCAATTAAGTCTACTCACCTATTCCTGTTCAACTTGATCAAATTAAACACTATTTGTAAAATGTGCCTCACATAGTGTTTGGCACATTTATATATACACATATGTACACACACACTTAACATATATATACTTAACACATATATTGCTTGTATTACATATTTACACATTTATACATAAATACATATACCCACATATATGTATATATAGGCTTATTTCCTTTTCCTCTCCTTCCCTTTCCCTCCCTCTTCAACTCTGAGTCCAATTCATTGTCCATCTATAGTTTTTCTCCAAAATATTCATACTGATGGACAAACGCCATAGGTTTTCCAAACAAATACACAATTTGAGTTATTGATATTCTTTATCCACTTGTTCTTTTTTATGTATATAAATTAGGCCAAACTCTTTTGTGTCATTGCAGATCTTTTGCAGGAGACTGCAATATTCCAGGGCTTCATGTAATGGGAGCATGCTATCCACGAACAGAAGCATTCCAAAGGATCCAAAGGATGCCAACATCCTTAGAAAAACCCTTTTCAGTCTGAACTCTAGATTCCCTTTATCAAATGGTGACCATTTTTCTTTCTCTCTTTCTCTCTCTGTCTCTCTCTTTCTCTCTGTCTGTCTCTCTTCTTTTCTTTCTTCTTTCCTTCTTCCTTTCTTCCTTCCTTCTTCCTTCCTTCCTTCCTCCTTTCTTTCTTCCTTCCTTCCTTTCTTCCTTCCTTCCTTCCTTCCTTCCTTCCTTCCTTCCTTTCTTTCTTTCTTTCTTTCTTTCTTTCTTTCTTTCTTTCTTTCTTTCTTTCTTTCTTTCTTTCTTTCTTTCTTTCTTTCTTTCTTTCTTTCTTTCTTTCTTTCTTTCTTTCTTTCTTTCTTTCTTCCTTTCTTTCTTCCTTTCTTTCTTCCTTCCTTTCTTCCTTTCTTCCTTCCTTTCTTTCTTCCTTCCTTCCTTCCTTTCTTTCTTTCTTTCTTTCTTTCTTTCTTTCTTTCTTTCTTTCTTTCTTTCTTTCTTTCTTTCTTTCTTTCTTTCTTCCTTTCTTCCTTTCTTCCTTTCTTCCTTTCTTCCTTTCTTCCTTTCTTCCTTTCTTCCTTTCTTCCTTTCTTCCTTTCTTCCTTTCTTCCTTTCTTCCTTTCTTCCTTTCTTCCTTCCTTTCTTCCTTCCTTTCTTCCTTCCTTCCTTCCTTCCTTCCTTCCTTCCTTCCTTCCTTCCTTCCTTCCTTCCTTCCTTCCTTCCTTCCTTCCTTCCTTCCTTCCTTCCTTCTTTTCTTTCTCTCTTTCTCTCTTTCTCTCTTTTTGTATTCTGCATTTTAGGCTTGTCAATCAAAAGATTTTTATTTATTTAGCCATAATCTATTATCAAATGGGATAATATTTGTAGAGCTCTTAGCACAGCATCTGACACATAGTAGATACTATATAAATGTTTATTCCCTTCCTTTTCTCTCCCACCCTCTTCCCTTATCCATGTCATTTCTGGCTTAGTGAGAGATGTCCATAAATGTCATAGTTTCTCTATGTTCTCCAACATGTCTCTGCCCCAAGAGTTAGGCAACATTTAGATGAATCTTGAAGAGGAAAACCACAGTATGTAAAACTATTTCTCTTGGGTGGATCTTAGGCTTTAGAGTATCAAGATCTTTGTTCAAACCAGCTTTCCATTCTTATGTTTGTGCTTACCTTAGGAAAGGAAGAAAAGAGGGAGGGTTCTAAACAGAAAAAAGACAGAAGTAAAAAAATGGGGAGCCCCATGGAAGTGGGAGTTTGGTCATGTTCCCAAATGACTTAAGTCTACTGAGCAGGAAATGCTAACACATGAGCTCCAGGTATAGTCCCCAAGATCAAGTGATTGCATCCAGAGGCAGCAGGCAGTTCAGAACTGGAATTGAGGTAAAATCAGGCCATAGGAGCAGCAGCAGGTCTCTAAGCTGTGATCACTAAAATAAGTCTGAGAAGGGTCAGAGGAATGATTAATAGTTTCTCCACAACACTCAGGAGATTTTCTCTAGAGGCTTCTTTCACAGCTGGAACCCTGGGAAATATAATAATAATAGCTCAAATGTATATAATGTTTTAAGATTTGTAAAACCCTTTATTATTTCATTTGATCCTCATAATAAACCTATTACCAAGGTGCTGTTACATGTAGAATATGTTCCATTTATACATAGGAAAAAGGCCTGACTATTATTTGGTGTCTTTTTTTTTTTTTGCTAATCAAATGACTGGTTTGGATTGCTGACTTTTGCATGATCTCGTAGAGAGAGTTTTGTATTGGTAGGGGCTCAGACAATAATTTGGATGGTAGACTACCCCAAAATAATAATATTGAATCTGGGGAAAAAATAGCAAGAAGCTTGAAATTCAGAATTCTTAGAGGTTTCAGGGCTCAGTGTTATGAAAATAATAATCACAACAATAATTTTGGAAATAATAATCATCAAGGCAAATAAATTTGCCTAAAATGTGCCAATTCTTACTGGTGTTATTTAGGAGAAAATAAAGAACTTTTATAAATATTATATAGACATTGGTGGATTTTCATGGCATCCTTTTATCTTTCATTTAAAGATATGCTTGTTTCAGATGTTAAGAGTTACTGCTGTGTTCATGCTTCTCTTAAAAAAATTATTTTAAGATTCTCAAGTCATTGATGCTGCTCTTTTTTCTCTCTTTGGCCCATCGAATAATGGTTTCATTTCTTAAATTAAAGTCCTAATAATTGAACATATTAAAAAAGATAAATATATGTATATACATATATATTCCTTTTCCCTTTCTTAAAACATATTTGTTCTTCCTGCTCAGAAGGTAGGTTTTTCCCCTTCATTTTAGGTTTGTTTTTTTTCCACAAGCTAGTTTCTGAAAAGCCTCTTTGTAGGGATGTTTTCCTTAAAAAAAAATAGTTGTTGATTTTATTTTTGTTGTTATTTTTAAAACAGGGTTTTGCTCAGAGGCCAGTGAGAAAGATAGTTGTAGTATCCTAAGGCTTTAATGTTGGAGATGGCAGATAATATTAGGAAGTAATTCGTGATATTCTGCAAAAGACATTACATTGTGATGACCTAGGCAATGTGCAGGAAACTCCTGATGTATGCACGAGGTTTGTTTGTTTTTAATAAAATAACACATTTCTGGCCTTATCATGACATTTTTTATTGCTGCCTGAAAAGGGATTTAATGAACAAAGACGGGCAATTTTTCTGGGAGGTTCCATCATAAACAACTTTTTTGAATCTGAAAACACAATTTTTTTTTAACCAAATGGTAGAATGTTCTGTGGAAGAAATGAGCATATTCTCTATGAGCAAAGAGAGAATAGGAAGTGAGTACAAAACCTGGTTCTGATTAGTGTTGTGGGTCAGTATATTTTGCTATCTGGGAATGCAGGAGAACTTTGTAGTTTGCTTTATTATATTTTTCTTTTCAATTCTCTATGAACTCCAAAGTCAATAATAGCACATTTCAGGTTTCAGGCAGCACTGCCCATGGGCATGAAAGAAATAAAAAAATCCCCAACCAGCCAATAATGTTATGCGCAGCCAAGCAATATGCCCATTAAAAAAACAACACATTAAAGTGTTTTTTGCTATCCCAGTGAACAGTGCCATGACTAAGGTCATAGTCAGAAAAATAAATAAAACCCTTGTATTTACCCATGAAAAACAAAATCAGTCCATAATGGTAGGCATTACTATATAGGATACAGAATGCTGATCAACTTTGTTATGAAAATAATGACAAAGACAAGTCTGGAAAATACTAATGATGATAATGAGAGCTAGAATTTATATACTATTTTAAGGTTTGCAAATTGATTTACACACTCTTATTTCAACTGTTCCTCTAATAAACAAGCCTTTGAGGGTTATTATTATTATTATCCTAATTTGATAAATAAAGAAATTAATGCCAATAGAAGTTAACTGACTTGTTTGGTGATACACAGCTATTAAGTATCTGAGGATAGAATTCCAAATCAGGATTTCCTCTCAGAAGTGTCCCCAAACTCCCCTTTCCATGTAGGGCCCCATGTTTTACTTCTCTTTTTTCCCCATTTAGATCCTTCCATCTTTTCTTCTTCTTTTTTTAAATTTATTTAGTCCATTAAGAATACTATTCCTTGGTTATAACAATCACATTATTTCCCTCCCTCCCCTACCCTCCCCCTTCCCACACCCGACACGCAATTTCATTGGGTATTACATGTGTCCTTGATCAGAACCTATTTCCATGTTGTTGGTGTTTGCATTAGGATGTTCATTTAGAGTCTACATCCCCAGCCATATCCCCTTGACCCATGTATTCAAGCAGTTGTTTTTCTTCTGTGTTTCTACTCCCACAGGGTTTCCTCTGAATGTGGTAGTGCTCTTTCTCATAGATCCCTCCAAGTTGTTCAGGATCACTGCATTGCCACTAATGGAGAAGTCCATTACATTTGATTGTACCACAGTGTATCAGTCTCTGTGTACATTGTTCTCCTGGTTCTGCTCCTTTTGCTCTGCACCACTTCCTGGAGGTCATTCCAGTTCCCATGGAATTCCTTCAGTTTATTATTCCTTTGAGCACAATAGTATTCCATCACCAACATATACCACAATTGTTCAGCCATTCCCCAATTGAAGGGCATCCCCTCATTTTCCCCCTTTTTTTGCCACCACAAAGAGCACAGCTATGAATATTCTTGTACAAGTCTTTTTCCTTATTATCTCTTTGGGGTACAAACCCAGCAGTGCTCTGGCTGGATCAAAGGGCAGACAGTCTTTTAGCACCCTTTGAGCATAGTGCCCAAGTGCCCTCAAGAATGGTTGGATCAATTCACAACTCCACCAGCAATGCATTAATGTCCCAACTTTGCCACATCCCCTCCAGCATTCATTACTTTCTATTGCTGTCATGTTAGCCAATCTGCTAGGTGTGAGGTGATACCTCAGAGTTGTTTTGATTTGCATCTCTCTGATTATAAGAGATTTAGAACACTTTTTCATGTGCTTATTAATAGTTTTGTTTTCTTTAACTGAAAATTGCCTATTCATGTCCCTTGCTCATTTATCAATTGGAGAATGGCTTGATTCTTTGTATAATTGATTTAGCTCTTTATAAATTTGAGTAATTAGACCTTTGTCAGAGGTTTTTGTTATGAAGGTTGTTTCCCAATTGTCTGTGGACTTTAAATTGTAGCACACCAATTATACTGGATAGCTTGGTGACCTCTAATGGACAAATCTTTTCTGGTTCACTGTCAGACTTGGTGCCATTGTCACCTTCATTTCCCTTATCATTGACCTCAGATTTCTTTGCTTGTCTCTCTTTGTCTTTGGTTGCACTATCTGCCTGTCCATTGTCCTTTTCCTTAACCTGGTCTAGCCCTTTTTCCTTGATCAATTCCTCAAAAATGTTCTTAATGATGCTTTCCAGGTTGTTATCAATAACCAGTATCTTTTCTGCCTTTTTGGGGATCACAAATATATAAATCTTCTTCAAATAGGTTAGAATCTGCAAAACAAACATAGAAATAACATAAACTTGAGCCAGAATCTGCCAGAGTATGGTGTCAGTTTGAAAAGGTAATTGCAGAATAAACATTGTTGTGTTGCCAGTGTAATCCAGTGAATCAAAAATCATGTGGGTCATTTTACTGTAAAGTATGTTGTAGACCCAGAATCCAGCAATAGCTGCCATAACCACAGCACCACAGATAACATGCTTAAACATCTTTCCTACTGTTGTTTCTAAGGATTGTGGGGTTCAGTCATTTTAGGGGTGCCAATCTGGAAAGATAGTAATTTCCTGAGGGTGTTTATTGATTGATACTGGATAACTAATGGATCAAGTTTTGCCTACCCTCCTCCCAGTTTTCCTCCCACTTCAGAAGCCTTTCACCTTTACCTCCCCCTTTCCCTTCAACCTTCTTCTAAGTCACTCAGGGTGAACTATGATGCTTTAGAGAAAATACTCTTTTCTTTAACTCAAGTACGAGTTTATTGGGGAAGACAGGAAAGGATGGAGAATAAGGTAAGAAGGATAGGGTTCCCTATTCTCTACAAGGACCCTTGGTTTGGAGGATATTGGGGAAATGGTAGTTCTGTCACAACTGTGACACAGAGTCAGTCAGAGAGATATGAGGACAATTATATGTCTTCTTTCTTCTTCTGTCAATCAGCTAGATTAGTCTCAGAGATACAAATAGGTTCTTCACCATCAGCCACCAGCCAAAAGCCTCAGTCCTTCTTCCCCACTCTGTCAGAAGTCAAAAGCCTAGTCCACCAAACCTCTCAGCCCAGTTCAGAATAAGTTCAGCCTTGCTTGGCTCCAACAGTTTTTTCCAGTAATATTCAAAATGGAATGTTCCTTTTGCCTGACAGATGAAGTCCTTTGCATGCATGTATATTCTTTTTTTTTCTCTTTTGCACTATTCATGTCCCTTGCCCATTTATCAATTGGAGAATGGTTTGATTTTTTGTACAATTAGTTTAGCTCTTTATAAATTTGAGTAATTAGACCTTTGTCAGAGGTTTTTGTTATGAAGATTGTTTCCCAATTAGTTGTTTCCCTTCTAATTTTGGTGGTATTAGTTTTGTTTGTACAAAAACTTTTTAATTTGATGTAATCAAAATTATTGATTTTAAATTTTGTGATTTTTTCTAGCTCTTGCTTGATTTTAAAGTATTGCTTTTCCCAAAGATCTGACATGTATACTATTCTGTGTTCATCTAATTTGCTTATAGTTTCCTTCTTTATGTTCAGGTCATTCACCCATTCTGAGTTTATCTTGGTGTAGGGTGTGAGATGTTGATCGCAACATAATCTCTCCCATACTGTCTTCTAATTTTCCCAGCAGTTTTTATCAAATAGTGAGTTTTGGTCCCAAAAGCTGGGATCTTTGGGTTTATCATAGACTATTCTGCTGAAATCACCTACCCCAAGTCTGTTCCACTGGTCCTCCTCTCTGTCTCTTAAACAGTACCAACTTGTTTCGATGACCACTGCTTTATAGTATAGTTTGAGGACTGCAAGTCCTTCTTCCTTCACATTTTTTTTTCATGATTTCCCTGGATAGTCTTGATCTTGTGTTCTTCCAAATGAACTTTGTTATGGATTTTTCTAATTCAGTAAAAACGTTTTTTGGTACTTCAATGCATAATGCAATGAATAAGTAAATTAATTTGGGAAGATTTCTAGTTTGTGCCCATTGCAGATGATGTTTGCTGATGGTTTTAGATAAATACTGTTTATTATTTTTAGGAAGGACCCTTCTATTCATATGCTTTCTAGTGTTTTCAACAGGAATGAGTGTTGTATTTTGTTAAAGGCCTTTTCTGCATCTATTGAGATAATCATGTGATTTTTGTTGGTTTGCTTATTAATATGGTCAATTATGTGGATGGTTTTGCTGATGTTGAACCATCCTTGCATTCCTGGTATGAATCCTACCTGGTCATAGTGAATAATCCTCGTGATCATTTGCTGGAATCTTTTTGCTAGTATCCTATTTAAGATTTTTGCATCTATATTCATTAAGGAGATTGGTCTGTAGTTTTCTTTCTCTGTTTTTTTACCTCCTTGGCTTTGGAGTCAGTACCATAATTGTGTCATAAAAGGAATTTGGCAGAACTTCTTTGCTTATTCTGTCAAATAGTTTGTATAATATTGGGATGAGTTGTTCTGTGAATGTTTGATAGAATTCATTTGTGAATCCATATGGACCTGGTGATTTTTTTCTTAGGGAGTTCTTTGATGGCTTGTTCAATTTCTTTTTCTGATATGGGGTTGTTTAGGTAGTCTATTTCTTCCTCTGTTAGTCTAGGTAATTTATATTTTTGTAAATATACATCCATATCGCCTAGATTGCCATATTTATTGCCATATAATTGGGCATAATAATTTTTAATGAATGCCTTAATTTCCTCTTCATTAGAGTCTCCTTTTTCATCTTGGATACTATCAATCTGGCTTACTTCTTTACTTTTTAAAATTAGATTGATCAGTACTTTGTCTATTTTATTTGTTTCTAAGTACCAGATTTTATTCTTATTTATTAAATCAAGAGTTCTTTGAATTTCAATTTTATTAATTTCTCCTTTGCTTTTTAGGATGTCTAATTTAGTCTTCATCTGAGGATTTTTAATTTGTTCGCTTTCTAGTTTTTTAATTTGCATGCCCAATTCATTGACCTCTGTCCTCTCTAGTTTGTTAATATATGAACTCAAGGATATGAATTTACCCCAAGTACTGCTTTGGCAGCATCCCATAGATATTGAAAGGATGTCTCATCATTGTCATTTTCTTCAATGAAGTTATTAATTGTTTCTATGATTTGTTCTTTAACCGATTTTGGAGAATAATATTGTTTAATTTCCAATTAACTTTTGATTTGCCTTTCCATGTACCCTTACTAATTATTATTTTCATTGCATTGTGACTTGAGAAGGTTGTATTTGTTATTTATGCTCTTTTGCACTTTTTTGCAATATTTTTATGCCCTAATACCTGGTCAATTTTTGTGAATGTTCCATATGCTGCCAAAAAGAAGGTATATACCTTTTTGTCCCTATTTATTTTTCTATACATATCTACTAACTCTAATTTTTCTAAGATTTCATTCACTTCTCTTATCTCTTTCTTATTTAGTTTTTGGTTTGATTTATCTAGTTTTGATAGAGGAAGGTTCATTTCTCCCACTAGTATAATTTTTCTATTTATTTCATCCTTGAGATCCACTAGTTTCTTCTTTAGAAATTTGGATGCTATGCCATTTGGTGCATACATGTTGAGTACTGATATTTCCTCATTGTCTATACTGCCTTTTATCAGGATGTAATTACCTTCCTTATCTCTTTTAACTAGATCTATTTTTACTTTGGCTTTGTCAGATATCATGATTATGACTCATGCCTTCTTTTTATCAGTTGATGCCCAATAGATTCTTCTCCAACCTTTGACCTGTGTGTGCCTACCTGTCTCATGTGTGTTTCTTGTAAAAAACATATGGTAGGATTTTGGTTTCTAATCTACTCTGTTATTTGCTTTCGCTTTACAGGTGAGTTCATCCTATTCACCTTCAAAGTTATGATTATTACCTGTGTATTCCTCAACATTTTGATTTTTTCTCCTTGTCCTGCCATTTCCTCTTTCACTATTTCTTTCTATACCACTGTTTTTTTAATCAGTCCCCCTATTCCCCACCCTTATTTTACTTTCCTTTCTCCCCCCTCCCTTCTTACTCCTCTCTTATTTTTCTTTTTTAAGCTACCCCACACACTCCTCCTCCCTAGTATTGCTTTCCTCCCCACTCTCCCTTTCCATCCCTTCCCTTTTTATTCCCCTTTTATTTTTTAGGGTCTATTAAATTCCCTTTCTCCTCTCTTTCCCTCCCCCTGTTTTCTAACTCCCCCCTACTCCCCCCCCAATTAGGTTTTCCCTCTCAACTTCCCTATAGGGTAAGATAGAATTTGATACCACAATGGATCTAGATGCTCTTCCCTCTCTGAATTGATTCCACTGAGAGTAAGGTATTATCTTTTAGCACTCTCTTCCTTTCCTTCTCATAGTTGTATTCTTCCCCTCCCACTCCCATATGCCCACCCTTATTTAATTTCCCTTTCTGCCCCCTCCCTTCTTATTCCCCCCTTATTTTCTTTACAGTCTTTTTAAACTACCCCCCCCCTCTCCCTCCCTTGTGCTGGTTCTCTCCCCACAGTCTGTTTGTTACCCTTCTACTTCCCTACAGGGCACAAATCAATTCACTGCCCTAATGGATTGGATTGTTCTTCCCTCTTTGGGTCAATGCATGGATGCATGGGAGATGCATCCATGACCAGTCATACCTTCTCAAAACATTGCTTATGCTGACACTATTGAGACAAATATGTTTGAGAGAGATTTCTGAATCATTACATTTTATTTTATTTCCTAATAAGTGTACTGCTTGAATTAGACTCCATCATCATCATCCTCACATTCTCTTCCTTCCTCTAAAATATGGTTCATCAGTTAAAAAAACAACACCTCATTATTATGGAGATTGTGTGAGCTTTGGTACTCATACTTCCTCCATAACCTCAGGTTACTCTCCCTCTCTGACTGGAGGGCTTGGAAGGGAAGCAAAAAATTCCTCCCCAGGCCTCCAATAAAAAAGGGCTCAGAAATCAAGTCAATTCTTCATTTCCCATCAGCTACACCATCATCATGTTTCTTCACATTGGGTTTCCTTTGTGTGTCTGTCCTCACTAGATGATAATTCTTTGAGGACAAGTGCATGGACCCTGGGTTTCTTTAAACACCCCAAACCCTAGATGTTTTTGATGTTAAACTAAAAACAGGAATTTCCTTTCCTTCTTTGCATTCTTGTTAATGCTGAGGAAAAGGTAAGCCTCAGCATCAAAGACTCATGGTAAGGAAAAATTCCTAAGAGAAAGACTCTTCTTGGATTCTCCCCTAGATTCCAAGATGGACACTGATACCATTGGGTTATAGCTAGGACATCTCCCACCCTTGCCCAGCATCATTTCATTGCCTCATATTTTGTCACATAGACCCCTGGTATTGTCAGACTAGAAAAAGTTCAGAACACATCGCCTCTAGGACAGTGTGCAGGGATTGACACAGTGTCAATCCCTGCACACTGTCCTCCCAGCCAAATTCAACATGAATTCCAAATTAATAAATTTCTCTTTTTATTTTTAAGCTAAGTTTTGGAGTCTTTCATTCTTGCAAAGGGCACCCATCCCAAATCCCAGGGGCTCACTTCTAGCCCCCTACAACACAAGAATTATCTTTTTCTTATTGATATCCCCAGCACTTAGCACAGTTCCTGACACTTAGGTGCTTATTAAATGTTTATTACATCATATTACAAGTAAATCTCCTGTTAATGTCCTTTGATATTCCTCTTCAGCTACCAAATGAAGCTCAAGAACTTTGGGACATCATTCATGATCCTCTATACATGACGATATTTAGATCCCCCCATGTAGCCCAGTGCCTAACTAAAGTGAATTTCTCACTGTTCTTCAAACATACCTCATTCTTTTCTTGTGAATCCTAGTAATATGACATAATTTCCCATTTTTCTTTAAGTTCTTTTCTTCAAATCATTAACATATAACAGAATGACTTTCAGGCTTGTCTAAGTGGATTCCCTTTATGAACTCTGATGATGATAGGGTTCAAAATGGGCTGATGTGTCATCTCTCCATATTTGAATGGAGGTGGTTAATCTTTGTTTAGTCCTTTATTATTGTTCATTTATGTTTATTTTTTATGCTTTTTTCATTCCTGTGAAAAAGAATCTTTGAACTTTATAGTTTCATACACTTTTGGTCTTTTCATTAAGAATGCTTGGAAGTCCACTTTTTCATTAAAGATTCATTTCCCTCCCTTTAATATTCTACTCAGTTTTTCTGGGAAAGGTATTCTTGATTGTAAGCTCATATCCTTTGCCTTCTGGAATAGTGTATTTCAACTTCTTTCCTTTGTAGTGGTCACTGCTAAATCATGTGTGTTGCTAACTGTGGCTTCTTGGTACCTGAATTCTTTCTAGCTGTTTGCAGTATTTTTTCTTTGACCTGGAAACTGAAATTTGACTATGATGTTCCTGGGAATTTTAATTTGGGGGTTTCATTCCTGAAGTGATGAGTGAATGCTTCCTATTTTCACTTTGTCCTGAGGTTCTAAGAGTTGTCGTCAGCTTTCTTTTTAATTCCTTGAAATATGATGACCAGACTCTTTTAATGGGACACAGTCTTCAAATAATCCAATGATTCTTAAATTTCTCCTTAATCATTTTTCTTTTCAGATTAGTTGTTTCTGCCATGAGACACTTTACATTTTTTAAAAAGCTTTTTTGGCTTATTTAAGTATTCTTGTTGCCTTGGGGAGACATTGGCTTCCTTTTGCCCATTCTAATTTTCAGAGAGTTTGTTGCTTTGGCAAGGATTTGTGCCTATTGTACAAAGCTGTGAATTTCCTTTTTGATTCTTTCCCATAGATTTAATTTCTTTTCTATTTTTTCTCCTCAAGTGCTCTAATTTCATTGATAAAAACATCTTTTAACACTTAAAAAAAACCTCTTGCTTTATCTCTTCCTAGAATTATAGTTGATTTCCCTCCCTCAAGCTGTGTGTTTCTCTGAAGCTTTGCTTGCAGATGTTTGTCCTACGCTTCCTTGTCACTATATTTCTTTATAGTGGTATTCTTTTATTTATTTGCTCATTGGTCCAGCCTATTTTCTGACATCGGACATTGAACATCTGACATTGGTCAGGTCTTAGAGCCTGTCTCTGCAGCACTTCTGTAGGGAAGATGTAGGCTGGTCCTATTACTACTTTTTTTGGGAGTTTTGATTGTGGTGTTCAGAATTGCAGGGACAGGCTGAGGACCTGCAAGCTTTCAGTACTCCCAAAGTAATCTGATTCAGGCCAGAGGATGATTGCTATGCCCCCAGTTTGAGCTTTGCAAGTTCTTGACCTGGGTTCCAGTTCTGAGTATGAATCAGCTCCTATCATTAGCCAGTTGAAACCTCTGTTGGAGCCAGAGAACAGAACTGTAAGCTCTGCTTCAGTCTGGGATTCTTGCTGTCTATTATTCTTTCTAAGCTAGGCTAGATGCTGGAAATGAGACCCTCTTCTCCTTGGGTTTGAGCCACACTGCTGCTGTTGTTTCTGAACTTCCTCCTTTCTCAATATACTACCCTGGACCTCCCTACCCAGGAATGTCACTCCTCTGTGCAGATCTCTTTCTTAGTCCTCCCTGGATCTGTGATCTGGAACTTGGCAGTAGGCTACAAAGCTTCCAGTTCACAACAGCCCTTGATTGGGTCCTGGGATGGGTCTGGTGGTGCCCTGTGAGGGTCTGAAATCCCCTCTTACCCTGGTTCACAGGCTCTCTCTTGACACTGCACAGCATGCTGTTGATTTGACTTCATCCTAAATGTCATCAGATCTCATTGTCTGTCTCCCTTTGCTGAGCTGGGATAGATAAATGACTCACTGATTTTTTCTGTTATCTCCCCTTCAGGATTTGGTCTGATATGTTTTCTAGGTTGGTTTGGAAGGGGTTCTATGGAGCAAAGTTCACCAGCCTGTTTCCTTCCATCTTGACTGCATCTCTTCTAGCAAACTTCTAAGATTATGAGTCTCAGAGAAGATATAGATCTTAATTGGTAGAAGGAATTTTTTATTTTTTTAAACCTAGGAGTTGCCCCTACCAGTGTAACCATAGGTCTAGTCTCTATCTCTTTCTCATAGCATTCACTATATTATTATATCTTATGTTGTGATGGTCATATGTCATGCCCATTTCTTTGCAACTGCTTCCCCCGTGACCCCAGATTCTGAGAGTAGCAGGGCTTTGCATTAGTGAATGAGATAAGAAGCAAGCCTTGGAAGTGGTTTGACTAAGCTGAAGGGGTTATCCAGCTTACTATAAGACAGAGATGCTAGGGTACCATGATGGTAGGCTTTTCTTTGCCAGGGCTGGCATTTGGATCTTTACTGTGATCCACAAGCACCTTCCACAGGAAGAGGAATAAACATGTACATAACACTATGTGCCCAGTACTTTTCTAAGCATTCAAAGAAATATTATCTCATTTGATCCCCATAACAACCCTTTGAAGCAGGTGCTATTATTGTCTCTATTTTGTAAGTGAGGTAACTGAGGCAAATAGAGTTTGTGACTTGCCCAGGGTCAGTTAGTTAGTCCTCAGGAGGACTGGATTTGAAATGAGGTCTGCTGTGCAGCTGATGAGCTGCCTCTCGGTAATGAGTCAAAAGTAGTCTACCAAGACCAAGTTTGTATCACAAGCCAAGGGAGACTTCTGTCTTATAAATCTGTGTCTTTGGTCTAGAGAAGGATCCGAGATTCTAAAACTATCTCTTGGGGTAGGAGTCCTGGGTCCAGAGTGCCTAGACAATTTTTGTTTATTCATCTAAAGACTATAAGACTTCAAATTCAAGTGTAACTTGAATTTTTATAAGATCTGTATTATATTTTCCCTCATTCCTTTGCCCATTCACGAAGGGGAGAAGACACAAAGAATACAACAAACTCAAATTGGACATTTCTTAGAACTCTGGGTTTATATACTATACTTGGTGGATATTTTCTTGTGCATTTCCCCATTGCTTTTATTATTTATATACTAAGAACAAAGTACTACATATTGCACTCAGTATTCTTGTTGAGCCTGTGGACAGTTGCTTCCACACAAATGAAATCATAGATTTGGAGGATATAGACAAGCCCATTGGCAACTTCTATAGAGGCTATGAATGATCCTTGAGGGCAGGAACTATGTCTACAGTGGTAGCACAGTTCCTGGGAAATAGCAATTGTTCAATCAATTCTGGTCCCTCTATGGCCATTGACAACTCATTGAAGATGAATGATTAAGAAAGTGATTAGGGATGAACTGAGTGACTCAAGCTGTCTTGTAATGGAGTATTCCCCTGTTGCCCATTTCCTCCTTGTGTTTTATCTATAAAAGGAATCTTAAGTGTAGCCTGGCCTTTTTGGATAGATTTTTGAGAGTTGAATTTTAGCCTTGAGAAGGAACCAAGGCAGAACTAAGACTGAACCTGGGTTCTGTTGAGAGAACAAAAGCTGCGTAATGGAACAATTACACCCCCCCCCCCCAATGAATATCGCTAGGAACTGCTAATGGCATAGTCCCCAGAGAGTGCTGCAATGGAGAGATAATTGGAGAGGCACATGCTTTCAGCCACACAGCCTTAAGAAAAGGGAAGCACATTGCAAAATGGCCCCACTTCCAGAACCTCAACCTTCTTCAAGACTTCTGAGAGTTCAGGGACTCTCCTTTCTTCATAGGGAAGAGGAAGTTCTCTAGCTGACCGGGTTAAGTGACCCAGGTTTTCAGAGAGAGAGAGGAGAGTTCCTGAAAAGTACTGAACTCCTGGAGAGAAAAGGATCACGTTTTTGGAGATAGAGGAGCAATAAGGAACTGAGCCACAATATGGAGGACCTTGTCCTTCATTGCTATTTTGATAGATTTCCTCCATAGCAACCACAAGTTTCCCTCTTATCTACAGAGAGTCTGAATTCTTAGGATATTATTATCAGGCCAGTGGATTGAATGCATCTCTGTAATGAGAGTGTTTTAAGATGCTGCCTCTCTAGGGAGCAACCTCTTCCTATTGACTTTGTTGCTGCTTTCATCTTTAAAATAATATGACTGGACAGTGTAGATCTCTTGCCAGCTGGCATCTAGAAGTAAAGGACTAGTTTGCTCACAATAAATGAAGTAAGGGTGAAAGGAGAGACCAGTAAATATTTAATAACCAGCAAGTTTATTAAATAAACTTTAAAGTGTATTGTGTATATATATATATATTTGCTTTATTAACATTTTCTCTATCATTTTTTAAAATCTAGACCTCCAATTAACCAGTAACCCAAACTCTCATTTTTAGCATTTGCTGACTTTCAAGGTATTTATGCTCACCCTGAAGATTTAACATTTGACTCAGGAGCTCATCCAAGCTAGTTCCAGCATATTCCTAATAGAGAAACTAAATGCTCCCTCTAGAAGTACATGCTATTTTTATTTTCTACATAAACTTCAAACATGGAAAAATTTCCTAAATGCTGCAAGTCCGTCTTTCTTATCTTTTAGATAATTTAAGATCTGTCTCTTAGAATCTGAAGTTTTTGCAAAGAAGTATGAAAATATACAGGGCTGAAATCAGAACCGCAGTTAAAAAGGGTCTAGACATTCAGATGGAAGTACCAACTTTAGTCTGGTAGAGAAACAATATCTCTGAGGAGTACAGGAGACAGAGCCAGGGTCAGTCATGGGGTTATGAGGGAAATAGAGTGGAGTGAGCTTGCTTATTTCCTGCTCAGGAATGGATGCAGAGATAGGCATATTATAAACACAACTGAGGTCCAGGACACATAGACCAAGGCATCTGTTAGTATTTGGTATGCAATTTGCCATTAAAAATGGAAATCAAAGTGGTGGGTGGGTTTTCAGACCAGATCATAAAAGACAATTAAAGACATCTGTAATTTTATTAGTGTAGGAAACTACCAGAGAGGAAACATCTTCTCTACCAATGCAGTTTGGTCCCTGCTCTCCACCTTAAAGTCTTAGAGAGGTTCCTGGGATGTTGAATGTATAAGGTTATACACAACCAGTATGTGTTACCATGTCATCCTAACTCTCACTGTCAAGCTATTCTATTTCTTATAACTATCAGAATTGGGGATGGGGAGAGGAATAGGTTTAGAGATAAGGATAGGGACAGAGATAAAGATAAGGAGAGGGATAGAGATTTATTGTCCAGTCCTGTCTCAGTCTTTGTAACTCCATTTGGGATTTTCTTGGTAAAGATTTGAGAGTGTTTTGTCATATCCTTTTTTAGCTCATTTTACAGATGAGAACACTGAGGCAAGCAGGATTAAGTGACTTGCCCAGGGTCATACAAGTAGTAATTATCTCTGAAGCCAGATTTTAATTCAGGAAGATGAGTCTTCCTGACTCCAGAACTGGCATTCTATCCACTGGGCCACCTAGCTGCCAAGGATAGATATAGGGATAGGGAAAAGATCTTTGATTTCAGTGGCATAGGGAATTTTTGAATGACCTACAGTTTCTACAACTTAGATTCCTAGAGAGTTGCCTAAGACATTGGGTGGTCAAGTGGACTTACCCATGGTCATGAAGCTAGTATGTAGCAGAGGTAGTACCGGAACCTAGGTCTTCTAGGCTCTCAATCTACCCCACCATTGTAACCACTATACCTAGTATCAGTAATAGGTTCTAGTACTAATTAACTCTAGGACAACATGCATTCTTATTCCTGGGTTCCAAAGAACTTCCTAATAAGCAGATGTTTAGAATTCAACATTCACAAGTTGGGAACTGCCTTATATAAAGAAAGCAATAACTTTATCCTTATTGACATTCATGTAATCCCAACTGGAATCATGAGTAGGTGTACAATTAACTAGTAGAATAGAGAACTCAATACAATATGCCTTTTATATAAGAGCTTAGTTTTGGCCGAGGCATTTGTTTTCATCACTAGAACAATACTACCTACCTGAGAAATATTTTTAGGCATGCAGAATGGCAGTTAGCCAAGGATCTCCCTCATGGAAGCACCTGGGAGATATAGTCCAAAGAAAATCGACATTGAGGAGAAACTGAGGTAATAACATGCACTCAAGGACAGGGAAAAGCAGAGACTATGTTGAGTCACTGTGGTGATTTAACCACTGGAGAAACAAAGTGTACCAGGCCAATAAAATCAAGGTTTCAGGAATTCATGGAGAGGATTGAGTTCATTTAGTCTAACTCTCAGGGATTGTTGTTGATTTCATTCAGATAGCCTAATCAAAGACAATAGGAACACTAAGTTTCTCAACAATGTTTCAGTTTAGGGAAAAGGAAGTACTATAGAAAAGATGAGGTCTGGGTCACCTTGCAGGATGACAGCATCAGTACAAAGATGATGGGGCATGTAGGACAGGCACCTGGGAATTAAAGGTACTGAAATAGAGGGAAGGCTCTAAGGACAGGGATCTCTGATTCCCTAGAAAACATATCCCCAAACCAATTCCCTAGATTTCAAAGGAAATCTGGGAGTTTCACCAACTCAGAAGTATGAGAGAAACCAAAGACAATGATAAATCTAGGAAAGTCACACGATTTCATGACCCTGTCTTGCTCTGTTGTGTAGATAATCCTTCTTAGAGGTTCTGTATATTTGTTTTTGCTTCTCCAGAACCAAAATGAATAGTGTCAGGATCACCAGCATCAGAAGAGATCCTATCCAGGATAGAAGAATTACTGGCATTGGGAAAAGATTAGAGACTATCTCCAGTTATTGTCCAAGCTGTTGTCATGTTTATTTGATGACTTCCTGCCTCCTCTTTTCCCATCATGTCAAGGGCATAGGCATTTGTGACTCTTGCAGTTTTGCTGTGCCCAACATAGACATATCCACCCCCTACTCCCTAGTTTCCCTTAGCTGAAATTTGGAATTCAGAGGCTCCTATCCTCCATGACTAAGTCCATGCTGGAAAGTATTCTCCCTTCTGCTTCAGAGCTTTGGCAACCTTCCTCAATGACACCTACCCTGTATAAATACCTTTCTCACCATTGCACTAAAAACAGAACCTGGTGGTCAGCCTATGCCTTTGTCTGGAATATTGATGAGAACTTCCTGATTGCCTGGGAAAGGAACACACTCCCACACTAAATACTTCAGCCAAATTTTGGCCCAAGTTTTAGGAGATTGACATGCATCCCTCCAAGAACTATTCCCAAGATGAACTACTGTATTGTTTAAGATGCTTCTACAACAGAAATTGGGGGAGGGAGAGCCTAGAGGACCTTTGTTTATGAAAAGGTGGTTATGACCATTATCACTCAATATTATGTATTTAAATGCTGGAATTCTGGGGCATTCTATTTTGAGATGGTGTCTTGCACTGATGAGAAACTTCAGCAGCTGGCCTTCTTTCTTCATTGAGATCTCTCCAAAGACTCCACAGCCTTTTCTAAATCCTAAACACCATATAATTCCATATAGATAGTTCTTGGTATCTTCCTGCCCAAGGCTACATGTGTTGTGAGAGTGGATCTTGAAGATGGGAGAATCTTTTGAGAGAAAAGGGACAACTACCTGCTCTCAGGGAGCCAAAACCAACCTTCTGCTCCCATCTGAACTAGAAGTGTGTTTACTCAAGTTCAAGAAGAAGTTGAAGATAGAGCTGTTGGTTTTTTATTCTGTGCTGAGTCACCCCCCAATATTTTTCAATGGCTAGTTCTAGTGTTTGTGTTTTAACTCTAGTTCAATGCTGGGTGATGAGTGAGGCTCCCTCACCCACCACTTTAAGCAGGGCTGGAGATGATTTCTGATTGTTCTTCCTTGTGAAAGACACTCTGAGAACAATGATTTTTAAAGTGCTTAAAATGAAGCAGAGTGCTTTACAAAGAAAAAGAACTATGTTCAAATAGTTTTAAAGATATTTTTAAAACCATAAATTCCATGGTTAAAAATCTTTAGAATAAAAACTGTAAAGGCTCTTAAATCATCACACCATTTATTGCCTAAAATACATAGACATCTGTCACAAAATCAGGGCAGAAAAATAAGAGGTAAAAGGACAGATTTCAGGACTGTGTTAAAGAAAGCTCATAATCCTAGACTCTTCCTTACTGGTGCTGAATGGAGTGAATTCACTGATTAGAGAAACATCTTGGGCACAGAGAATCAGAAAACTTGCTAAATGAAGTGCCTGTTTTTACTGAGATGTTATGCCTAGTAAGAGCTTGCTTACTCAAGTCCAAGGGGAATCAGTTCAGTTTAGCAGTGGAAACATCTGTTCAACACAAAATCTATGATTATTAAAGAACTTTTATGGGCAGTTGCTGAGACAGAAAGAGTACACTGAGATGTAGCATTGCAGAGTTGCATGATGCCCAATATGTGGCTTTTCTTCTCTCATACTACCTGTGCCCTGGGAGAGAGTGACCCCAAGTTATATGTGAATTGCAAAATATTTAGTTTTTCTTCATTTTCTTTAAAATGTGAACTTTATCACATATATTTTAATATATGCATACATATATGTATGTATGTATATAGCCCAATTTCTAAGTAAATTGCTATTTTTAAGAGGAGAACCTTTTCTCATTTTGAATCCGTGGTTTCATATAAATAAATATATAAAAATATAAATAGAAGCGATTTGATATTGATAACTAAATTGGTGACTAAGGGAAATGTATTGACCCTGAGACGGTTTGAGTATAACCATTCAGGAAACCTGGATGCGCCAGTGTGAGGGCAGGTTGGAGTCCGCCTGCCCAGAGAGTGAGTTCAGACTCTCTCTATGAGAGTGGGTCAGTCAAAACTTGCACCTATTTCACCAAAATAACTTTATCCGTTCACCTTGGGTTCCCAACCAGAAATCTTGCTCTGCCATAGAGAGCAGCTTAAAATTCCTCTGCCCTCATGAGTTTGGTTTGTGATATTTAAATTAATATCCAATAACTCCAAGTAATATATTTTGTAAGATTTATTAATAATCACTTGAAGTAGAGGAAACAAAAAGGCAAAAGTAAAAAGCCTGAGTAAAGAGAAGTTTTCCCGACCTTGTTAGTGGGAGAAGAGAGAGACCGAGAGGGTGAGGTTACAGAAACTTTATCTCCAAAATGTAAGGATGCAATTTGAGAATGAAAGTGGGATTCTGGGAAATGGAATTCTGGGGGACAAAATTCTAATTGCACAGGTTATTCTCAATGCCTCCCCTCTTCTCCATCTCCCACATTGCTGTATTCAAGCAAAATGAACAGTGTAGTCGATCAAGAGCTTTTTTTTTTAATCCTTACCTTCCTTTTTAGAATCACTACTGTGTATTGGTTCCAAGGCAGAAGAGCAGTAAAGGCTAGGCAATGGGGGTTAAGTGACTTGCCCAGGGTCCTACAGCTAGGAGATTAAGAGCTTTCATATATTTTTCTGGGCTTAGGAAAATTTTAAATACTTATGGATTTCTCAATCCTTAGGGAAACTCTCAGGTTCAAAAGGAGTCTACTTCCCCTCTCTGAAGGAGAAAGAATATGGTATAAGAGAGGATGAGAGAGGAAAAAGTTTAGAAGATTCAGAATCTTATTGAAAGTATTGTAGAGAGTCAATCAGAGAAGAGGGGGAAAAAAAAGGATTTCCATACATCGGTGGGAGCTCAATTGGAAAGAGAAAAGATTAACATAGTTAGATGTCTTTCTCTAGATATAGTGTATAAATAGGAAAAATTAGATGGAATTTGATATGGTATGACTGGCCATGGGAAAAGGGGCAAGGAATTCAAGGGTAGTTTGAATTGGTTGAACTGATCAAGACAAGGAAAGTCGTGAGGGATGTGAGATGGGAGCAGAAGCCATAGATTGGAAGAAGAGGGAGCTCAAAGCCCAGATTCCAAGAGTTTGTGATAGTTCTGCTACTCTGCCTACAAGAGTCACTCACTTCTACAGATCCAAAAATAGGAGGGGTAACCTTGGGAGTCAAGGTTGACATCTTCTACCAGGGAAAGATGATGACTCCTTTCAGATTTCTTAAATGTCCCATTGGGACATAG
This sequence comes from Monodelphis domestica, assembly GCF_027887165.1. Lineage (NCBI taxonomy): Eukaryota > Metazoa > Chordata > Mammalia > Didelphimorphia > Didelphidae > Monodelphis > Monodelphis domestica. The sequence goes on along the minus strand of NC_077231.1, from coordinate 18,116,990 downwards.
CTAACAGCCCAGAACATTTAAATCATTTAAAGTTGGCTTTAAACTACTTTTCTAGTTTTTATTTCATATCCCTCCCTTTTTATGCTCTACATAACTGTCAAATTAATTTAATAACTCATCCTCATGCCTGGAATGCACATTCTTCTCACCTCTGCCTGCTGCTAACCTATACCAGAGGTGTTAAAAAATGGCCTTTGGGTTACATTCCCAAATCTAAGCAAAACTATCTTAAAATGTAACTGGGAAATATTTAACAAAACTTAAAAATACATCAAAATATGGACATGACATTTAAAAACTGCCAATATGCAGACCCAGGGATCTTAAGTATGGATTAGTGGTTGCTGTTTCTATTTGAGTTTGGCACCATTGACCAATAGGAACTATTTTCCAATTCTTCCATCTGAAAATAATTTGGTTTCTACAAACAAAACAATAGCATCCCCCCTCCAGTTACATGTAAAAAAATTTGACATTCATTAAAAATTTTTTTGACTACCAAGTTCTCTCCCTCCTTTCCACCCTCCCTCTCTTCCTCTCTTTTACCTCTTTCCCCTCACTGAGACAATAACCAATCTGATATGAATTTTACTCGTGTAATCATGGAAAACATCCATATTAGTCATTTTGTGGAACCCTCTACATATTTCTATAGAGAATTTTGTCTGGATCTCTCCATTACCTATTACATTCTGCCTTAAATCATACTTATTTGTGCCATTATTCCTATTAGCATCTAGGGACCTTTAGGATGGAGGTTGAATTTATACAGAGCAGGTATTTAAGAAGTGCTTATTTTACGTTTTATTGAATTAGTCCATTTGGATTAGATCAGTATAAGTTTTGTAGATCAAGGAATATTTTTTGCACCTTAGTGGCATTCAAAAATGAATGATAAAGCTGTTATGAAGTAATTGCAGGTGTTAATTAGAAGTCACACATCTAGGAAGAGCAGTGGTAATATAAATGGGAGCCATAGTGAGGAAATGATCATAAAATAATTTCCTTTTTCTCTTTAATTAAGATAACTGGATAGCTGCAACTTCTATTGCTAACACATTTCATTTTCAGCACTATTCTCAACCCCTGAAATCTAAAGAAGACTACTTGACCTCAAGATTAGAGTAATTTTCAAGTACTCAAATCTTAAAAACAAAACAAAACAAAACTCTGACATAGTTTTTTTTTTTCTCTGCTTCCTTTTAAAAACAAATTCCCTCATTTATGATGGTAATTCAAGGGTATATTTCAAATCTTATGAAATTATTATTTAATAAGTTCCCACCTTTCCCTCTACCCTGCCATTAATGCCCAACTCTCATATTTGTTTATACCATGACTGCTGGTTCCTATTCTCTCCCACGCCATGACCCCTACACTAGGTATATTCTCTTCCTTATTTTGATCACTTGACAGGCCATCTCAATACCACACTGACTTTTTGAGGCTTTTGCCTCTTTGTCCTACCTCCAATCTTGCCTTACAATGCACAAAACTCTTTTGACTGGGTCCATCACAAAAATTTATGTTATAACTTCAATTGAGTCCTCACTGCTGCTAGGAAATCCTTTTATACCTCCCTAATGAATTCACTATCCCACTCACAGAAGTTTTCTTCCATCCTTAAATCTCCCATGACTTCCCCTATCCTTACCCTTTCAGCAGAGAACCTCTACTCATATTTCACTGAAAAAAATCGAGGTCATTTGCCCAGAGCTCTTCTCCCCTTCTCATTTCTCATTACTCGGATACCTTCTGCCACTATCTCCTTCACCTTTCTCAAATAATGAAGCAAGTCAAACCCCTCTGCTATTTATTACAAGTGATTCTGTATCCTCCAACTGATCACCTCCTTTATCTTACCTGCTTTCTCACTTAGCTTCAGCTTCTTTATATCTATTTCTCAATCACCTGCAAACATGCCCATGTCTCCTCCATTCTCAAGGAAACTTTTCATTTGACCATCTCTCTTTGTTACAGAAATCAGGAAGAACTGAGTTCAAATGTGGCCTCAGACACTTACTAGTTGGGTGACCTGGGCAGGTCATTTAACCCTGTTTGCCTCCATCTGTCTAATGAGCCAGAGAAAGAAATGGCAAAACACTTCAGTATCTTTGCTTAAAAAACCCCCAAAGTGACTACGCTACAGTGTCTTCTATGGCAGTGTCTCCTGTTCCTTTTCTCTCACTCTCTTATTCTCTGAAGTCTATGTTCCAAACTCATCCTTCACCTGAAACTGCTCCCTTCTAAGTTTCACAGTCTTTTAATTGTCAGATCCAATGACCTTTTCTCAGTCCTCATCCTTTGTGACTTATCTTTATTTAGCCTCTGATTCTATTGATTATTCTTTCTTCAATACTTTCTAGGTTTTCTTGACATTTACTCTCTCATGGTTTTCTTCTGATCCATCAGACTTCTTTTCAGAGTCCTTTGCTGGATCTTGATCCAGATCAATCCTGCTAACCATGGATATCCCATAAGGCTCTCTCTTGGGTCCTATTCCCTTCACCCTATATACTATTTCATTTGGTGATCTCATCAGCTACCAGTGGATTCAATAATTATTTCTATGCTGATGCTTCTCAAATCTACTTATCTAGTTTTAACCTCTCTGTTGACTTTCAGTCTCCCATCTCTGGCTGCCTATTGGACATGTAGAATGGGATGTCCCAACACTCAGATCCTTTCTCCTTCCAAACTTACTTATTACTATTAAAGGGCACCACTATATTCCCAGTTCTCTAGGCTCATGTCTTTCCTGCTCATCTCACTTTTTCTCACTCTCATATCCAATCTGTCACCAAAGACTTTTGATTTTATCTTCATAATATCTCTTATATATGCCATTTTCATTCATCTGGCACTGCCCCTACCCTGGTACAAACCCTTATCACCTCACTCTTGGAATGGTGCAATATCCCTCTGGTGGATTCACCTGCCTCAAATTACTCCTGCTCTCTATTGCAGGTCATTCTCTACGTCAAAGTGATTTTCCTAAAGCCTAGATCTGGCCATGTTATCCTACCCTTCTTAGTAGAGTCTAGTGGATCCCTACTACCTCCAGGATATAGAAAACCCTTTGTTTGATGTTCAAAACTCTTTAAACTTCCTGACTCACCTTTATCTTTCAGTCTACATATACCATGCACCAACTCCTCTACCTACACCTTTTTCTTCAATCCATAAGTACCAACCTCCCTGCTTTTCTTTGAAAAAAAAAACTTTATCTCCAACTTTGGGGATTTAAAATGGCTGTTCCCCATCCTTGGAATGTTTTCCCTACTTAGCTCTACCTACTGGCTTCCCTGAATTCCTTCAAGTACCAGCTAAAGCTCCTCTTTCTACAGGAATCCTTTTCTGATCTGAATTAATCCTCATGCCTTCCTTATGTTGATTAATTCAAATTTATCCTATAGATAGCTTATTTGTACACAATTGTCTCTTCCTTCAGACTGTGAGTTTCTTCAGAATAGGAATTAAGCTTTGCCTTTCTTTGTATACTTACTTGGAACATAGTAGGAGCTTAGTAAATGTTTATTGACTGATTGACATTGGAGAAGACTAGTATCATCAGTACTAAGCTGAAATAATTATCTCTGGTGCTGGAATGATTATTTGGGATAGAGATAAGGGTATGGAGTAGAGTGAGTGGGAAGAGAGAAGGTGACTTAAAAATGAGACCATTGAGATAAACATGATTAGAGATGAAACTGATCCAAACTGATATTCTCACCATTTTCTGCCCCAGTTCAAATATTAATTCTATTCTTTGCGTGTTTTCATTATTTCTCTGACCTAAATATGTTTAGAAATCTATTTATAAATGACACTGAAAACAACTAAAGCAATCTCAATGTATTTTTTAGTTCATAAACTGTATTAAAAAAAGAATGGAAAAAATCAGACAAAAATGACCATTTCATTTTTTTCTTCCAATAAATCAGCTAATCATCACTGACAAATATTCTGATTTGGTTAGATCATATATGGATCGAGTGCTGTGTTTAGTTCTGGGTGACATAGTTTAGAAAAGATATTGAGAAACTAACATTTTTGAGAAGAATGATTTTTACTAAAATAATTAAAAACCATAACATATGAGCAGAGCTGTAAGTAGTTATGTTTACCTTGGAAGTAAGTAACTGGAAACTAAAGGAAGGAGGGATCCTCACCTGGGGTGTGTCCCCAGAGAGAGATAATAATTGTAAAACACAATAAAAATTATAAGAGCTTGCACTTATACAAGGCTTTAAAGTTTGCAAAAACCTTTATAAATATGATCTCATTTTATCCTCACTGGCAGGTAGGTGCTATTATTATTATTATTTTTTTAAACCCTTACCTTCCATTGTAAAATCAATACAATATTGGTAAGGGTTGTGCAATGAAATGACTTGCCCAGGGTCACACAGCTAGGAAGTATCTGAGGCTATATTTGAACCCAGGATATCCTGTATCTATAGTCCTGACTCTCAATCCACTGAGTCACCCAGCTTCCTCCAAAAAGTAAAGGTGTAAAAATATATGGAGAGGATTGAATAGCACGGGCAGTTGGGGCCCCTTTAGATCTAAAGTTATGATTCTGTGAATTAATTTAAATAGAGTTCTTTTTTTTCCTTGAGGAGTGGAATTACACATTTGACTTTTTATTAGTTGAAGGATTGCCCAGCAAGGAAACTGTCTTGACTGATACAGATCATCAGTTATTCTGGAACTTTGTCTTTGAGAGCTGCTTTGGATTTGGAGGCACTAATGGACTTATGTACTCTGGGTCACACAGTGTTTTGTGTCCCAGGCTCATCCCTGGGTCTTCCCAACACTGAGACCAGCTCTGCATTCACTAAGGGACATGTCTTCTTCCACTTCCATTCCATTCTATTTAAAATGTGAGATTTACAAGTGTTTGATTTCCATGCAACTTTTTCAGGGTAGTAGTTATTGCCTATGAAGAGATGCAACTGGCTATGGAGTGCCCTTCCTAATAAGTAGAAAAAATAAGAGCATTTGGGTCAAAGGAAATTCTAATCTGAAACTTTACCTTTAGTACCATTGCATTTGAAACTGCTGACACTGGATACAAAGGAAAAAATGAGAGGAGATTACATCAATGCCAAGTCATGGAAGAATGATGCAAAGTGAATATAATATGCAAAGACATACAATCTAAAGAATCTCAAGTAGAGAGGAGGAATTGTCCATTGACTGAAAAAGATAACAAGCATCATTCTGGTTGAATCCTTTATTGGAGGGAGAGGTCAGGAGCATAGTTTCCTATGCCTTTCTTTACTCTAGCTTAATTTACCAAATGTTATTTCTTGAGTTTATTTTGTTCAATAATAAATTAATCTTGATGAGTGGTTAAAACAAAACAGCATAGCAAATTACTGATGGCTATATACCTTCTTTTTTCTCCCTCTGTCTGACCTGAGCCCTGGCACTGTTGGAGCAGAGATGAAAATTAAATTGAGTGCACCTGAAACATTCTGGGAATAGACAAATGGAAACAATTGTGGAGAGACAAGACCAATGCTGGACCCAGCTTGCCTACAAATCCTCTACACCATTCTCTTGGATAGAAAGCCTCGAGTTCTTGAATACCTGAGACAGAATGGACATTGACCAACTGTAGGGGCTTTGCTCTGAGTGGTTCTATTCTTTCAGGGTTTTCATTATTTCTCTGACCTAAACATGTTTAGAAATCTATTTATAAATGACATAAAAAAAAACCTAAAGCAATCTCAATGTATTTTTATAGTTCATAAACTGTATTTAAAAAAGAATGGAAAAAAATCAGATAAAAATGACCATTTCATTTTTTTTCTTCCAATAAATCAGCTAATAATCACTGACAAATATTCCGATTTGGTTAGATCACATATGAATGGAGTGCTGTGTTTAGTTCTGGGTGACATAGTTTAGAAAAGATATTGAGAAGCTAGGATTTTTAAGAAGAATGATCAAACAACCTCTGTCCCCTCAAAAAAAACCCACCTTAGACAAATATCCTTAAGATAATGTCTGGGGCCAATTAACCTTTGGGGGTTCGTGAGCAGCTTGCTACTGGGGTGGCTGGAAATTGATGACTGATCTGGGGAGCATCATGTAGTCTGGGTGAATTGATGTTATCTTCCTCTGAACTAGTTCCAACATTTTGGTTAGTTTTGCAGCAAAAATACAGATGAGGAAGGGAGAAGGAGAGGGACTTTCCTGGTAATATATGGACTATGAGTGAGGACTATGGACTATGATGCCTGTCTCCCTCCTCAATTTAATCAGTTCACATAATTAATAAATCCTTTAAACAAAGAGGAGAAAAGTCATAACACGATAAGTGTACTGGAAAGTGCACTTGGAATATCAAAATGTAGTTTAATTTTTAAAGCATTTAGCTTACACCTAAAAAGATTTCTGACCATTTTGAGCTAATTATAGCTCTAACAAATATCAAATAAATTATCTACCAATCTATTTTAAACCATTTTTAATTCTCCTAGTATAGGCCATAGAACAGAAATTATAGGAGCAATAACAATAGTACCGCAAGGGAAAAATGAAAGACAAATTAATAGCATAAAAAAGCAAAGATTAAACCTTGTACCTTTTGCATAATGATTTAGCTGGTTAACAAGGACAAAAAGAACTTACGCCCGACTTCCCGAAATTAAGTGAGCTACTATAAAACAGTTAATTTTGAACCAACTCCTCTATGTAGCAAAATAGTGAGAGGATTTTATAGTAGAAGTGAAAAACCTATCGAACTTAATGATAGCTAGTTATCCAAAACACGAACTTTAGTTGAACCTTAAGTTTAATATAAAGCATTTAAACAATTTAAGCATACCTTAAACTTAATAGTTAATCAAATGAGGGACAACTCATTTGATGCAGTAGACAAACTCAATTAGAGGGTAATGATCAATTTCATCCCATTGTACACCTAAAAGCAGCCACCAATTAAGAAAGCGTTAAAGCTCAAACACAAATTTTAATTTAATCCCACAAAAATCATCAAAACCCCTAATATTATATTGGATGATTTTATTCAATTATAGAAGACATAATGCTAAAATCAATAATAAGAATTTATTCTCCTTGCATAAGCCTAAATTAGTTAATGGACAATCCACTAACACTTAACAAAATAGTAATTATAAATATAAACCAGTCTATTACCTTAATTATTGTTAATCCAACACAGGCATGCGTTATTACAAGGACAGATTAAAAAAGAATAAAAGGGACTCGGCAACCTAAAACCCCATCTGTTTACCAAAAACATCACCTCTAGCATACTAAGTATTAGAGGCACTGCCTGCCCAGTGAATAAACTTCAATGGCCGCGGTGTCCTGACTGTGCAAAGGTAGCATAATCACATGTCTCCTAAATAGAGACTTGTATGAATGGCATAATGAGGGTTTAACTGTCTATTTTTCTCAATTAGTGAAATTGATCTACCCGTGCAGAGGTGGGTATAATGATATAAGACGAGAAGACCCTGTGGGGCTTAAGATAATAACTTAAATAAAATTATTTAACACTCCTAAGGGATTAAACTCATAAAAATTTTAAGTTAAATCTTTTGTTGGGGTGACCTCGGAGCACAATAAAACCTCTGAATGATATAACTAAGATCAACCAGTCTAAGTGCCACAAGCCAATAATTGACCCAAATTTTGATCAACTGAACAAGTTACCCCAGGAATAACAGCACAATCCTATTTAAGAGCCCATATCGATAATTAGGGTTTACAACCTCGATGTTGGATCAGGACACCCAAATGGTGCAGCTGCTATTAAAAGTTCATTTGTTCAATGATTAAAGTCCTAGGTGATCTGAGTTCAGACCGGAGAAATCCAGTTCGATTTCTATCTATACAATAATTTCTCCCGGTACGAAAGGACAAGAAAATTAAGGCCAACATTATAAACAAGTCTTACAAATAACTAATGAAATTAATCTTAATTAGTCTATGCAAAATTTTAATACTCTATAAAAGAGTCTATTAAGGTGGCAGAGCAGGTAATTGCATAAAATTTAAGCCTTGATTATCAGAGGTTCAAAGCCTCTCCTTAATATGTTATTAATTAATCTATTAATCTATATTATCCCTATTTTATTAGCTGTAGCTTTCCTAACATTAATTGAATGAAAAGTTTTAAGCTATATACAATTTCAAAAAGGACCAAATGTTATTGGACCATACAGCATTCTACAACCATTTGTGGATGCTATTAAACTATTTACCAAAGAACCATTATGACCTCTAACATCATCAATCTCAATATTTATTATTGCACCAATTTTAGCCCTAACCCTGGCCCTAACTCTCTGAACACCACTACCCATACCTCATACCCTTACTGACTTAAACTTAGAACTCCTGTTTATCCTAGTCCTATCAGGATTATCCATTTATTCAATTTTATGACCAGGATGAGCATCAAATTCTAAATACACCCTAATTAGAGCCCTATGATCCATAGCCCAAACAATCTCATATGAAGTTACATTAGCCATTATTTTACTTTCCATTATACTCATTAATGGATCATTTAAAAAACCTAATAATTACTCAAGAAAACATATGATTGATTATAACTGCCTGACCTCTAACCATAATATGGTATATTTCTACATTGGCTGAAACAAATCGAGCTCCTTTTGATCTAACAGAAGGAAAATCAGAATTTGTATCAGGATTTAATGTTGAATATGCTGCAGGACCTTTTACTATATTCTTTCTAGCAGAGTATACAAACATTATCACAATAAATGCTATAACAACTATCCTTTTTTTAGGTCCACCATTAAATCATAATTTCCATATATTAACACCATTAATTTAATAATTAAAACAATATTAACAACTGCCTTCTTATGAGTTAGAGAATCATACCCACGATTTTGACATGATCAATTAATATATCTACTATGAAAAAATTTTCTGCCAATTACCCTAGCATTATGCCTACTATTTATTTCTATTCTGATTGCATTATCAAGAATTCCTCCACAAATATAAGAAATATGTCTGACAACAGAATTATCTTGATAAGATAAATCATAGGGGTTTAAATCTCCTTATTTCTAGAACAATAGGAATTGAACCTATATCTAAGAACTCAAAATTCTATGTGTTTCCTTTGCACCACATTCTAGTAAGGTCAGTTAAATAAGCTATCAGGCCCATACCCCGAAAATGTTGGTTTACACCCTTCCCATAATAATGTCTCTGTATGTATTAACCATTATTTTGCTCAGCTTATTAACAGGAACTAAAGTAACTCTAGTTAGTAATCACTGATTAACTGCCTGAATAGGGTTAGAAATTAATACATTAATACATTAATTAATACAATACATCCCATTAATAACTTACTCTCATCACACATGAAACACAGAATCAGCTATTAAATATTCTATAACCCAAGCTACAGCTTCAATAATCCTAATATTTTCAATTATTTGCAATGCATCAATAACTAATCAATAAACCATAGTCCAAATATCCAACCAATGAGCCTCACTATTGATAACCTTAGCTCTTGTAATCAAATTAGTGTTGGCTCCTTTTCACTTCTGAGTACCAGAAGTCACACAAGGGATTCCACTTCTATCTGGCAGAATACTTCTTACATGACAAAAAATCGCACCAATCTCAATTATATATCAAATTTCACCTTTAATAAATATATACATTTTAATAATACTAATCATCCTATCAACTTTGTTAGGAGGATGAGGTAGTCTAAACCAGACACACCTATGAAAAATCTTAGCTTATTCATCAATTGCCCATATAGGATGAATATTATTATTATAATTTATCCTATACTTACACTTCTAAACCTAATAATTTATTTTACTACAACTATTACCATATTTATTACACTAAATTATTGGATAATCCACACCAGACCCTAGAATTAATTTGTAGTGGTGTTGGCCAGGTTCTTACTTTCATGAAGATCTGATTGCTGTACATGCCTTTAAAATGAGGAAACATTGCAAGGATCGGTTGGCGTAGTAAGAATTTAATTAGATGGGAGCAGAAAAGCAAGGCCAAATGGTGGGAAAGTTCAGAAAAACAAGGTTGTAAAATAGAGACAGGGATAAAACATTAGAAAAACAAGACTATAAAAGAGAAGAGGGAAAAGAAGTGCCCTCAGATCATGAAGACTCTATCCAGCAGATTGAGTGAGCAAAGAGCAGCCCTGTATTCAACATTCAGGGATAAAAATGACAGGAAAGATGGGCCACTGCTCCTCTAATTTAATAAAATGCTCCTACTGCTATTGTGATCAGAAGAACCTTAATAAAGGGGGCAGAGAGGCACAGGGACTGTACTACTGACTGCAATAATTATTAGGTTAAATTTTGCATCACCTATCCATGTCCTGTGTTATATAATGGCATCCTTTTTAGCTAAAAAAAATTCTTTTTATCCTTTGTTTGTGTGGGCCACTTACAGCATTATAATGCCCATTTTTAGGATGATTGCTAGAATTTATTAGATTGTTAGAATTTACAAGATTTTGGTCATTTTATATCTTTGCGATGTCTAATTTCAAAAGATTGCTAGAATTCAACGATGTGGGTCATTTATACCATTGAGATGCCCGGTTTTAGGATAATTAATAGAATTTATTAGATTGTTAGAATTTACAAGATTTGGGTCATTTGTATCATTGCGATGCCTAATTTCAGATGATTGCTAGAATTCACAAGGTTGCTAGAATTCACCAGATGGATCATTTATGATTTTTGGAATTCTCAAGATGGTGGTCAGCAATCTATCTACGACAAAACTAGAATATGGGACATCACCACCAAAGTGGTGTAGACCCAGAGAGAGGTGATAATTTTTGGAGAGCTGATGACCCTGAGCGCCTCTTCATATTCGGTTATACCTACTCCATCTGATGAACACTGATGGTGTTGGTGAACACTTTATTCATGACGAATGCCCTAATTCTTACTACTGAAGACAATAGGCACTAATTATCATGTTTATCCATGTCACTGAAAGATCAACAAGAAGCATTTTGAAAAACTCAGATGTTATATGGAAGATGTTCTGTTTGGTCCCAGTGCAAGAAAGAAGGGACCTACTGAGACAATGCAATGAAGGGGGAAAGGGAAAACCAGAGGAAAGACAAGCTATTAACTAATCTCTTATCTACACTCACATCTGAACTCATGGATACCACAAAGTTGGATTTTGGGGCCAATTCTGGGCTTGTGTTTGTTTTTTTTAAGGACCTAAACTGGAAGATTTATCCCCAGCTTTCCACAATTGTAAAACAAAGGGCTTGCAATATATGATTGCCAAGTCATCTTCTTGGTCTATGAATAAATGATTCTTTTAAATTTTTCTCAGTTCAGATTTTATGGTCATTAGTATTGTAGAAGGAATTGCCTGAGAGAATAATAAGTTTTTTTTTCTCTCTTTGAAGAATGTACAAGCAGATTTTATCTGGCAATCATCAAACAGGGATTCAGGCATTTTATAATTCTGTAAAATGTGTATTCACATGTATTTTATCCTGAGGAAATGTTTCTTGTTTCCTCTTGAAAGATAGCTCTCCATTTGTGCCATTATTTTCAAGGGTCACTTCAGATCAAACTGCTCTGGGTAAAGTTCTGTCTTTGTGTATATTTGTTGGCTTTTCCATTTGTTTGTCCAGGAGATTGTGTTCCCAGCTTTAGGGCTGACTTTGAAAATAAAATTATTCCACATAATTGAAAATAGTTAATTTGCTCAAGTCAGCTAAATCTAATATTGTTGGTTTCTGTATTCTTGAGGTGGAGACCAAGGGCAGACAGGAAAAAAAATGAAATGTTGTTTTACATACCGGGTGTTCCAAGAGGTAGGTGCTGATATCAATCAACTTTAACATCTTTTTTTTAAGTCCTATTCATGCTTCTTGTTTTGTTCACTAAACAAAGATAACTCTTGACTCTGACACTGAACCCTCATCTCTCTGTACCAAAGATAAGCAAATTCAAAGATAAAATAATTATATCTGAAAAGATGTGTAGCATTTCACACCTGAGATCCCTTTCCTTTCTAAAGAAGGATGGAAATGTATTTTGTTATCTTTTTTCTGGGATTGACTGACCATTAACAATTTATCAAGACCGACTCATTGCCTCTTTAGTTTTGTTTTTAATTTTCATTTTTATAGTCATTGTGAATATTGTTATTTTGGTTCTGCTTGGCATTGAGAACTCATTCATACCTCTCTAGATCTTGATAACAGAAGATTTAAATCCTTGTATTAGAAATACTCATTGAAAATACAAGTCCCTTGAGACAGTGATCTCCGTACATTATTAGATAAAGTTAGTTTTTGTCCAGAAAGGCATATATGCTTTTCCAATGATAAGGAGAACATAAGGAGATGGAGTTTTGAGGGTCTGGTGGCTTGGAAGGAAGAAGTATTCCCTCCCACTTCTCTGCTCCCAATCTTTTTTAAAATTTATTTAATCAATTTAGAACATTATTCCTTGGTTATAAGAATCATAATCTATCCCTCCCTCCCCTACCCCTACCCCTACCCTTCCTGTAGACCGCGTGCAATTCCACTAGGTATTGATCAGAACCTATTTCCATGTTGTTGATGTTTGCACTGGGATGTTCATTTAGAGTCTATATCCCCAATCATACCCCCCTCAACCAATGCAGTGAAGCAATTGTTTTTCTTCTATGTTTCTACTCCCACAGTTTTCCTCTGAATGTGGATAGTGTTCTTTCTCATAGATCCTTCTGGGTTGTTCAGGATCACTGCATTGCTACTAATGGAGAAGTCTATTACATTCAATTGTACCACAGTGTATCAGTCTCTGTGTACAAGATCTTTGTGAATGTACCATGTGCTGCTGAAAAGGTGTATTCCTTTTTGTCCCTATTTATTTTTCTCCACATATCTACTAACTCTAATTTTTCTAAGATTTCATTCACTTCTCTTACACCTTTCTTATTTATATTTTGGTTATAGGCAGGGCAGGCAGGCAGGGAAGGGCTGGGCTGGGAGCCGGTGAGCTATCTAATGACTGGAATGAGCAGCAGCTTTGCGAGGGTAAAAAACCTCGGCCAGAGAAACGTGGATCAAAAAAATGTCTAGGCACTAGCTATTAAAAGCTGAACTTAGTAGGGAAAAGAATCAGAAGATTGAGATATTTCATTTTTCCAAAGTGGTTGCCAAAACTGTAAGAGTTAAAATTTGGGGGGAAGCTGGGGCAGGTAGAAATTAGTTTCTCTCTGCAAGGAGTATTATATTTTTAGAGGTTTATTAAAGGTTGAGAATTTAAGAAAATACGAGTAAGAAAGGCACATGCTAGGTGGGCTGAGAGGCCCAATTCAATTTCACTCACATCATGAGAGACGCATCTGTCAGGCAGTGGAAGTAGAAAAGAGACCCTTAGTAGGCGGAGAACTCCTCTAAATAATAATTTGTGTTCTCGCCCAGGTGAGAATTCAGTGCAATTACAAAGCATTCTGGGAAGTGAGCAAGGACTTCTGGGGACTGGAGTCCTGGATTCAAGTCTCCATTTTTACATTAGCCTCTATCCAATTCACTGGGATTTCTGATTTATTGTTTGCTGATCCCTCTCCCTCTGTCCTGTTTGCTGTATAGAAGCTATCTATTGTAATTTCTTTCTTCTTTTTCTGTTTGCTCATATTCACCCCTTCTTTGCTCCCTGTTTTTGTCTGTGCTCTTGCTCCTCTCATTTTTTTTTGTTTTTGCCCCCCAAAACAAGAAAAAAAAACAAAAAGAAAAAGTAGGGGTCAGTCTCCCCTCTTGGAGCTTTGACAGAAGATCTCTTGGTGCAGTCTCTGGGAAAGGTTTGTTGGGGGTTCGAGCTTCCCTGTCCTCTGGAGGCTTTTGATTGGATTAAAGTCCAGCAGTCAGAGGGAGGGGTGTGGAGTCTGACCTTCACTGAGTTCTGAAGTATTTTGATGGGATTAAGTTCAGCTTGTTTGGGCTGGGTGTGCTCTGAGGCCAACACCTCCTGTAAGACTGGAGCAAATATGGAGGATCTCCACAGCTCTGGCCAGGCTTCCAGGTCTATGCTCCCTCTCTAGCTCCTTCTCGGCCATCTGTGTTCAACACTCTGACCTGGGCACAGCCTTGCCCGCAAGGTACACCCATCAGAACAGCACCTTTGCCCGCCCAGAATTTCCAGTCTTAGCACTCTCAGTGGGTGGGCTGAGGGGTCCTGGGACATTCCTTCTGCCTTCCCCTTAGATCCTAGTGTTCTCAGATTCCAGCTTTTGGAGGGGTGTACCTTTTGAATTGAGTCCAGCAGGAGGCTGTGTCTTGTTGTTAGGTTTGATTCTCAATCCCCTAGGAGCATTCAGTTTGTGATTGGTAAGGAAGGGTATTCAGAGATCTGAACTTCTGCTCCTTCTAGGTTTCCATATTGACTCTGCTTCCCCTGTCTCCCAATCTTAAAAGGAAGCATCATCTTTTTTATTATTATTATATCTTGGATAATTTTATTTATAGATTCATAGAATTTAGAATTTAATAGTTGGAAGGACCCTTAGCACCTATCTAGGGCACCTATCTTAGAACCCTTATGGGGCACCATGTTCTTCTCCAGTCTTTCTCCTTATCCTTTGATAAGGTATGACATTTGCTCCAGTTGCCACTCTCAGTTCTGCTGGGAGTAGAACACCAGAAAAAGCAATATGATCCAAAATCCCAGAACTCACCAGAAAATAAAATGTTAATTTCAAACTCAAATTTCCTTTAATGTATGGAAAAATCAAAGGACTAAATTAATCTGCTATCATCTCACTTTGGAGAATTTGTAAAATATTATAATCAATAAGATTCTCAGGAGCCATCAATTCTTTTTTTTTTTTTAATTTTAAACATTATTTTATTTGGTCATTTCCAAACATTATTCACTGGAAACAAAGATCATTTTTCTTTTCCTCCCCGCCCCCCCCCCCCCCACCTTTCCCTCTCCCATAGCCAATGCATGATTCCACTGGTTATCACATGTGTTCTTGACTTGAACCCATTTCCCTGTTGTTGGTATTTGCATTAGAGTGTTCATTTAGAGTCTCTCCTCAGTCATATCCCCTCAACCCCTGTAGTCAAGCAGTTGCTTTTCATTGGTGTTTTTACTCCCACAATTTATCCTCTGCTTTTTTAGATCTCTGCAGATTGTTCAGGGACATTGCATTGCCACTAATGGAGAAGTCCATCACTTTCGATTGTACCACAATGTATCAGTCTCTGTGTACAATGTTTTCCTGGTTCTGCTTCTTTTGCTCTGCATCACTTCCTGGAGGTTGTTCCAGTCTCCATGGAATTCCTCTACTTTATTATTCCTTTTAGCACAATAGTATTCCATCACCAGCATATACCACAATTTGTTCAGCCATTCCCCAATTGATGGGCATCCCCTCGTTTTCCAATTTTTGACCACCACAAAGAGTGCAGCTATGAATATTCTTGTACAAGTCTTTTTCCTTATTATCTCTTTGGGGTACAAACCCAGCAATGCTATGGCTGGATCAAAGGGCAGACAGTCTTTTAGAGCCCTTTGGGCATAGTTCCAAATTGCCCTCCAGAATGGTTGGATCAGTTCACAACTCCACCAGCAATGAATTAATGTCCCTACTTTGCCGCATCCCCTCCAGCATTCATTACTTTCCATAGCTGTCATGTTAGCCAATCTGCTAGGTGTGAGATGATACCTCAGAGTTGTTTTGATTTGTATCTCTCTGATTATAAGAGATGTAGAACACTTTTTCATGTGCTTATTAATAGTTTTGATTTCTTTGGCTGAGAACTGCCTGTTCATGTCCCTTGCCCATTTATCAATTGGAGAATGGCTTGATTTTTTGTACAATTGATTTAGTTCTTTGTAAATTTGAGTAATTAAACCTTTGTCAGAGGTTTTTATGAAGATTGTTTCCCAATTTGTTGCTACCCTTCTGATTTTGGTTACATTGGTTTTGTTTGTACAAAACCTTTTTAATTTGATGTAGTCAAAATTATTTATTTTGCATTTTGTAACTCTTTCTAAGTCTTGCTTGGTTTTGAAGTCTTTCCCTTCCCAAAGGTCTGACATGTATGCTATTCTGTGTTTGCCTAATTTTCTCATAGTTTCCTTCTTTATGTTCAAGTCATTCACCCATTTTGAATTTGTCTTGGTGTAGGGTGTGAGGTGTTGATTCAAACCTAATCTTTCCCACACTGTCCTCCAATTTTCCCAGCAGTTTTTATGAAATAGTGGATTTTTGTCCCAAAAGCTGGGATCTTTGGGTTTGTCATATACTGTCTTGCTGAGGTCGCTTGCCCCCAGCCTATTCCACTGATCCTCCTTTCTGTCTCTTAGCCAGTAGCAAATTGTTTTGATGACCGCTGCTTTATAATATAGTCTGAGATCTGGGACTGCAAGGCCCCCTTCCTTTGTATTTTTTTTTTCATTATTTCCCTGGATATCCTTGATCTTTTGTTCTTCCAAATGAACTTTGTTATGGTTTTTTCTAAATCAGTAAAAAAATGTTTTGGAAGTTCCATGGGTATGGCACTAAATAGAAAGATGAGTTTGGGTAGGATGGTCATTTTTATTATATTGGCTCGTCCTACCCATGAGCAGTTAATGTTCTTCCAATTGTTCAAGTCTAGTTTTAGTTGTGTGGAAAGTGTTTTGTAGTTGTGTTCATATAGTGTTTGTCTCGGGAGATAGATTCCTAAATATTTTATTTTGTCTGAGGTAATTTTGAATGGGATTTCTCTTTCTAGTTCTTGCTGCTGGGCTGTGTTGGAATTATATAGAAATGCTGATGACTTATGTGGGTTTATTTTGTATCCTGCAACTTTGCTAAAGTTGTTGATTATTTCAATTAGCTTTTTGGTTGAATCTCTAGGATTCTTTAAGTAGACCATCATGTCATCTGCAAAGAGTGATAATTTGGTCTCCTCCTTGCCTATTTTAATGCCTTCAATTTCTTTTTCTTCTCTAATTGCTGCTTCTAATGTTTCTAATACAATGTCAAATAATAGAGGTGATAATGGGCATCCTTGTTTCACTCCTGATCTTAATGGGAATGGATTTAGTTTATCCCCATTGAAGATGATATTAACTGATGGTTTTAGACTGTTTATTATTTTTAGGAACAACCCTTCTATTCCTATGCTTTCTAGTGTTTTTAGTAGGAATGGGTGTTGTATTTTATCAAAGGCTTTTCCTGCATCTATTGAGATAATCATGTGGTTCTTGCTAGTTTGCTTGTCGATGTGGTCAATTATGTGGATGGTTTTCCTAATGTTGAACCAGCCCTGCATCCCTGGTATAAATCCTACTTGATCATGGTGAATGATCCTTCTGATCACTTGCTGGAGTCTTTTTGCTAGTATCCTATTTAAGATTTTTCCATCTATATTCATTAGGGATGTTGGTCTATAATTTTCTTTCTCTGTTTTTGGCCTGCCTGGCTTTGGAATTAGTACCATGTTTGTGTCATAAAAGGAGTTTGGTATAACTCCCTCTTTGCTAATTATGTCAAATAGTTTGTATAGTATTGAAGTTAGCTGTTCTTTGAATGTTTGATAGAATTCACTGGTGAATCCTTCAGGCCCTGGGGATATTTTCTTAGGAAGTTCTTTGATGGCCTGTTGGATTTCTTTTTCTGATATGGGATTATTTAAGAAATCTATTTCTTCTTCTGTTAGTCTAGGCAATTTATATTTTTGTAAATATTCATCCATATCACCTAGGTTGGTATATTTATTGCCATGTATTTGGGCAAAGTAGTTTTTAATGATTGCCTTAATTTACTCTTCATTGGAGGTGAGGTCCCCCTTTTCATCCTTGATGCTGTTAATTTGCCTTTCTTCTTTCCTTTTTTTAATTAGATTGACCAGTACTTTGTCTATTTTGTCTGTTTTTTCAAAGTACCAGCTTCTAGTCTTGTTTATTAGCTCAATAGTTCTGTCACTTTCGATTTATTAATTTCTCCCTTAATTTTTAGGATCTCTAGTTTGGTAGGAGCCATCAATTCTGACAGAATTTTAACCATTTAAATATAGAGTCTGTTCTCTGTCCCATGCTACTTTCATCTAGACATCTTGCTCTCACGGCCCCTGCTTATTTTGCAACTCCCTGTTCACAAATAATAAATTATGCATATCAGAAATATTAAAGTTTCATCAGATTTTATCTAAAAGTCCAAACTAATCAAACAGAAATTATAAATGCCATTTTAAAATTATTTTTATTCATTTCATTTAGTATTTCCCATTTAAATATATATTTTAAAACAATCATTTATTTATTTATTCAGTTTCCCCTTCCTCTTCCTCACACCATAGAAGGCAACATCTGGCAAAATATATAGACTATCCCTTTTGTGTTTCCATTTTCCTATTCATTCTCTGGATGTGAACATTCACAAATTATTCTTCAGATATGAAATCTGTAGCTGTATATGATGTTCCCTCAGTTCTAATCATTTCACTCTTTATTATCTCATGTAGTTCTTTGCATGTTTTAAAAAAATCACCCTTCTTGCCATTTATCATGGTGCACTAATATTCCATCACAAATATTGACTACAGTTGTTTAGCTATTCCCCAATTGATGGACATTCCCTTGATTTCCAATTCTTTGCTACTATAAGGAGAGCTGCTCTAAATATTTTTTAGTAGAGTAGAACAAACATACCACAAATTTTTCTGCTTTATGGATCTACCTTCCTATTTCTTAGCCAGTACTAGATAGTTTTGATAATTCCTGCTTAATAATATGGTTTCAATCTGGTACTGCTAGACGTCCTTCCATTATGTTTTTTCATGAATTTTTTTGCTTTCATTGATCTTCTGTTCTTCCAAATGAATTTTGTTATTTTTTCTAACAGTATATTTTGGTAATTTGATTGGCATGGCATTGAATAAATAGATTAGTTTATGTAGGATTGTCATTTTAATTACATTGATTGTGCTCATCCTTGAAAAATGACTATTTCTTCAATTGTTTAGATCTGACTTTATTTGTATAAAAAGTGTTTTATAATTATATTTGTGTACTCCCTGGTATCTCCCGGGTATACTATGGTTACCCCTTCATGTATAATCCCACATGATCTGTGGTTATTTTAAATGCAATATTTCTTTGTATTCCTTTTCATAAGTCTTTGTTAATAATATATAAAAATGCTGATGATTTATGTGGGTTTATTTTATAGGCTGCTAATTATTGATTATTTATTAAGGGTTTCAACTATTTATTGATAGTTTCAACTAATGTCTTAGTTGAATCTCTAGAATCTTCCATGTATCCCATCAGATAATCTGCAAAAAGAGGTAGTTTTATTCCTTCTTTGCTCATTCTGATTCCTTCAACTTCTTTTTTATTTCTATTGCTAGAATTTCTAATACTATGTAATGGGCATCCTTGTTTCACTCCTGACCTTATTGGGAAGGTTTCTAGCTTATTCCCATTACAAATAATATGTGTAAGTTTTCTATTTTTTAAAAACTCTTACCTTCTACCTTAGAATTGATAGTAGTATTGGTTCCAAGGCAAAAGAGTGGTAAGGGCTATCCAATTGGGATTAAGTGACTTGCTTAGGTTTACTTTGTTTTCCCCTTAGGTCATAGCTAGAAAATGTCTGAGGCTGGATTTGAACTCAGAACTTCCCATCTCTGGGTATGGCTTTCTATCTAGTTGCTCCCACCTCATGTCCTTTATTCCTTATAAACCAAAAGTAAAAATATACAGCTGATATTATGTCAACATAGAGGAAATTTGTCCAATTATCCATTTCTGTGTTCATGTTCTCTTTTGCAAAAGTCTCTCCTTCAGGGTGAGGGGAAAATGAAATATTTTTAATACATGAGATCAAGAGATGTGCTGGTAAATGTCTAAGAACAGACAGAAAAATGTACAGACAAAACATGTTTAAGCTAAATCTTCATTATTATCATTTCCTCCATCACTTTCTTTGGACTAGAAAATCAACAAGACAATAAATCAAGCCCTGATTTATAGCATTTGCAGATTTCAGAAGTGTAAGTAAATACTTGCATCGAAAATTTAACAATCACCTTTTATGGACCAGTTGGAGCTGGATATAGTCCACTCCCGACACATTCCCTCTTCTACCCACAGATCGTAGCATGTTAAGAATTCTATACCAACTGTTATGGTAGGATTTGGGGTGAGGAAAGAACAAGAGGGAACATTTAAATAAATTTAAATTTATTGGTTGGAAAGGTAGGAAAGAATAAGGGGTTAGGAATAAACTTTTACTTATACTTAATTTAAAAGCTAATATCTATTAATATCTAAACTACAATATTACTAAGCTAAACATTAACTTCCCAATATCCAAGTCTCACACCAGGAGTCCAATAAAATAAAGCCAGGATCTCAAGTTAGTAGATGTCCAAGTACATCCAGGGATCTTCTCACTGCTGCTGCCAGCAGCCAGATCCAAAACCTCTTTTCTCTGCTGGTCACAGGGAAAATCCTCTTCAAGCCTTAGGTCCTTCCAGGAGAGCAGACTCTGAGATGAAGCAACCGTTGGGCAAATAGAATTTTCCCAGATCCCAAGGCTCAGGCTCCCATGTGACCCTAAGTCACATTCTCCTGTCAATCAATCTCTAAGGTTTGCATCTCTCAGCTTTTGCAACAGTTTTTGCAAACCTTTCATCCTTTATCACACAACCAACAGAGCATCATTCCCCAGCGTGCATTTCTTCTTTCCCAAGAGAGGTACCAACAGCTACATTTTCCTTTCCCTAGTTAGGAATTTTGCTGTCTTTTGCAAAATCAACCATAGTGTGCTTAACATCTGGAATTAAGCATCAGTGTTTAACAGAAAAGGATGATGAACCCAGTGTCTCAGGCAATCACAGATGCTATTCAAAGCAAAAATGAAAGAGACCTGTAAACCATCACCTGGCAGCCTACTGCAGTGACTTTGGATCTAAATTACATATGGTATATATCACATTGCTCTATCACAGCTGTACATGCATATTTATGGAACATGAGCAAATAGACATAACAGCAGAGTAAACATAATCACAGCAGCAGGAATAAAAAAAATAACAAAATATGTAGAAACATCAACATATGTGCAATTAAGCAAATGGCAAAACCATGCATAGTGAACGAAGAAATATAATGACAATAGCTGTGTGAGACAAACCAATGTAAATAAGTGTAGATGAGAAACTTTAAAAAAGCATATTCAAATATGATGAAATTGACATGTATATCAATGAATTTGTGCAATTACAAGCAAGGCTCATTTTCATGGGTAATCATTGCTTGGTTCCAGGTGTGGCCATTTTTCTTGTTTTCTCTGGGATATTGCAAGTTGGTCTCTCAACAGAAGACTAGGCTTGGTTTTCTGGTGTCTTGCTCATCTGTTCACCCCTCTACCTCATTTATGTGAAATCATGGACTGATCATACTTCTAAGAAATATAGCCCTGCAATCCAGAACCTTAAATGGGTCCATGCTGGTGATCAGGGTTACTATGTCCTCTTGAACGTATTCTCCACAGCTGAAGTACTAAGCAGAAAAGATATTGTTCCTGAATTGCTATTTTTTTTGTTTAGTCATTTATTGTTTCTGAGATGATTTCATTGTCATACCATCTTTGCGTGGCTGGAACGTGGTCCAAATTACTTTGGGTTCTTTGAATTAAGAGTTTATCAGTCTTTCATTATCTGCTCATCAACGAGTCTAACCAATTCAACTCTAGACAACAAGTAGTTGTAGTAATTATCTTTTTTTAAACTCTTACCTTCTGTTTTAGAATTGATACCAAATATAAGTTCCAAGGCAGAAGACACATGAGGACTAGACAGCTAAATGACTTGCCCAGGTTCACAAACCTTGAGTCCAAATTTGAACCCAGGATCTCCTGTCTTTAGACCATCTCTCTTATCCACTGTATCTCTTGTGGTGACTTTGGTGTTGTTTTGTCCTTCATTTTGGAAGAGGACCAGTGATATCATGGGGTATTGTCTTGGCTTGTTCCTGAATTGGATTGAAGTGAGACAGAGTAGCCAAAGTCATCAGCCTTTATTTCCTCCAAAGTCATGGGAAGTCTAGTGGCAAGGTAGAATTTAGGATGACTGATGGACAGGATGCAGTGGATGACCTTAGTATCTTCAATGTTTGACCAGGCTTTAAGGGCTCCACAAAGCCTGCGTTTGCCAACTACATAGCCATTGGAACAAATTGTTCTCATTTGCACATTCTTCCAGAGGAAGTCTTCACATTCTTCTTCCATGATACTTTAATAACTATTGAAGCTTTCTGATTTCTCACTGAATTACACTGTGTATACCTTTTAAAATAATCTGTTTCTACTAAAAAAATTTGATTTTCTTTTTTTGCTATCTCTTCCAAAGAGAGGAAAGTAAATGTAGACATCTCAAAGGATAGATAGTGCTTATATCCTCCAAATAAATAGCACAAGTTGGTAATACAAATATCCCTTGTCCGTTGTTGGGGTTAGGAGTGAGGAGCCTCCATGATCTGGAACATCAATGTAAAGTGTTTCAGGTCTCCTTTCCTACCAGAGAAGAAGTCTGAATTTTTTCTTTTTCTTTTATAATATTAAAAGATGAAATATGCTGATTATTATACAATACTACACATATATTTTACACATTTCTGAGTTTCTAAACTTTTTCTGTATTGTCTGCTGGCCTTTACATGTCATTTTTGGCTTCTGAAAAATTCCTTCAAAATTACCTTTTAATTTCTCATACTGGACTGTGATATGTTGAAACCATGATGGGGAAAGTCAAGTTGTGGAAGGAATACCTATACTTAAAAAAATCAATGGCCACAAGTCTCAAATTTATTAATATCATCTGTATCCACTTGGGGTCAATAAAATCTGTTTCTCACTAGTTACAAGATCCTCCCTTGATCCATATCTCCAAATCATTATGTAAAGCTTTCATGCCTATAGAGTGACATAATCTGGTTATCACTAATTGCTTCTTGGTTACTTTGTGTGGAATGAGTGATGGTCCAGTCCAGTACTCCATTGTACAGCTTCTCTTCTGGCATTGTTTAAATAGGTGCTTTCACGGGGCTGGCACTTGGGTCCTTTTGCATCATTTCCTTGTTTCTTGGTTTATGTTTCAGTTCTTCATCCAACATCAACTCTTGTTAGTTGTCCAAACACAGCTAAGGCAAGGAAAGTTGTTTCAGTGAAGCAAGGCTCACACACAATACTGACTTGATGTTTGTTGGAAGTCCCAAACCTCCATCTGTACCTTCATGTTAAAAAAAAATTAAATCCTGAACTGATTGAACAACAAATAAAATGAGCATTTCCATATAAATTGCAGAAGAAAAGGAAAGGATTATTAAAAAAGCTTTGAATCTCTATTACATAGAAGTTGCTTTTGTTTTTAAACACATGATTAAATTCAATATGCAATTTAGAATGCTAGTCTACTTGTCTGTGATTCTTTCTGGTCTTCCTTCTGTTCTCTTTTTATCTGGGAGAGCAAGAAACACTATTTCTAGTCTCTCTCTTCCTTTCTTTTCCCTTTATTTGAAAACAAAGATGCTTATATATATATATATATATATACATGTATATATATATATATATATATATATTTGTTTTGCTTGAATTCAAATATGTGCCTTTATGTGTGACATAACTATACATATCTATATTTATCTATATATATGTGTATGTGTTCATTCAAACAAAATAAATTCTTATACTGGCTACGTTGAAAAATGTACATTTTAATTTGCAACTTGAATCCATCACTTCTCTGTAAGGAGGTAGGTAGCATGCTTTATTATAAGTACTCTGTAATGGCGATTGGTCATTACAATGATCAGAGTTCTTAAATCTTTAAAATTGTATCCCTTTACATTGTTATTTTATAAATAACTGGTTCTACTCATTTCATTCTTCATCAGTTCATATAAGTCTTCTCGAGGTTCTTTGAAACCATTCCTATCATGATTAATTAGGGAGCAATATTTTACTACATTTATATGCCATTATTTATTTAGCTGTTCCCCCAAATGATGTTGCCATTTACTCGCAATCCAGCACCTTGTGTTCATTTATCTTTCACTTTTTTAGGTATCATTGTAACTTCAGTCTGAAGTGGTCCTTTCTTCTTCTTAAGCTAGTAAAACTCTTTAGGCTTCCTGACAGCAGGGTCTGTCTTTTCCTTCTTTTTTATCCCCAATGTTTAGCCAAGTGCCTGGTACAAAGAAGGCATTTAACAAATGTTTATTGGTTGATTGTTCCAAAGGATATTATAACCAAAGAAATGTTAGCGAAAATGAATCCGATGTTTTGGAAATAGTAAACATGACTGATAAAGATCCAACTAAATAGGAGATGAAGCTGAAATGTTAGTTATCATTCTTCTGGAATTGCTGTTCTGTGAATTCATCCAAACAGATTGAATAAGTAGTTTATTTGTCCCTCGAGCTGGATTATATTCTTTGTTACAGCCAGGGTTTGTTGGAATCAAGAATGCAGTCTTAGGAAATTCACTTTAGGAGGAATAAAAAATAATTGCTTGACATGCAACAGAAAATTTGAGCCTTTCCTTACTTTTTTATCAACTGAAATTGGAAGGTAGATTTTTGTTTTTTGTGCTCAAATGGAATATGGCAAACGAGGTTTATTTTAGGAAGACAGACAGGTCATACATGGGCTATTCTTTATACTAAAGAGAATTCTTCATGCGGAGCTAAAAGGGTTCGCTCAGGATGTCTTACTTTCAAAGAAAGCAGAGTGCCTCAAGTGTGTCTATATAAAGAGCATAGAAGATGGAATTCAATAGATGTTTTCCTTCTTTGGAATGAATTAATGTCGCTTCTGGTAACCAATACAATTGGAGATAAGTCTCACATTCCCTAAAGGAGAAGTAATTTTGAAGGCTGTTTTGTACATAAAATCTGCATCTCTCTAATGGATAATAGAAATAATCCCCAGAGTAAGAGCTTCTGCAGCCCTTTGTAAAACTGTGGTTGGCTCTTGATGTAGTTAGGATGTTTGTAAACCCTGACTTTGGAACTATTGGGACGTCAGCCATCATTTAGAGTTTTTTCATTTTGTTGTAGAAACATCTGAGTAGCTCCACCAAAATCCTTTTCTGGTACCTTGTTTTGTTAGAATGATCCGGTATTCACTAAGGGCAGGAGAGTGAAATGTGGACTCTGGCAAGATCTACCATGCTGGAAGACCTTTGAATAAGGTACCAGTAGGCCAGAGAGTGTCTACTCCTCAAGGGCCAATGAAGGAAGTATGGAAGTATGGAAGAGATCATAGCAGCAAATTATCCAGCAGTTAATAAAGGGTTTGGCCATGAAACAGAAAAAAAGGGGGGGCAATTAAGTGGTCCAGTGGATAGAGAGCCAGGTTCTATCTTCCTGACTTCAAAGCTGGCCTTAGACACTTAGTAGCTGTGTGACCTTGGATAAGTCAATTAACCCTATTTGCCTTACTTTCCTCATCTGTCAAATGAGCTGGAGAAGGAAATGGCAAACTATTCCAGTATCTGTGCCAAGAAAATCCAAAATAAAGTCCCAGAGCATTGGACCTGACTGAAATGACTTAATATAATAATAACAATCTAGTACAATGACCTACATCTTTGCAAATGTTTTTTGAATTTTATGGAAAAGAGATTAACTACCATGTAAACATGGAAAATATTTTTAAAAATTAAGACAAGAAAAGAAAATAGTTTAACAAGCAGCAACTACTGTAGTTCAGGGAATTGCCTAGCCCTTACTGCTCTTCTGCCTTGGAATGAGTATTTAGTATTGATTCTAAGACAGAAGGAAAGGGTTTAAATAAAAGAAACATAAAAGAATAAAAAAATTTACCTAGGTTCTCTGTTTCCCCTTTCTATTTCCACAATGAAAGGAGAAGAGAAAGGGGGAATGAGACTATAAGAACTGCAGTTTGTGAATCTTTCACAGATATTAATTGTTGTGAGCTCTTTGTACAATAAACTATTCCTAGAGAATCTGAGCTACATTGATATTTGGTACTGTCATGATAAATGGAACTAGAAGACCTGAACAATTTACAGGTAATGGAAGAATGGTTGATTTTCTCCTTAGAGAGATAAATGCAGGATTTGATAGTTGGTTTCAACAGGAGGCCCCAAATTAACAAGAAACCTCATAACCATGTTGATGCTTAGTAATATTGCGTTGTAATGTTTTGGATGGCATACCCATTGGAAGAAAAAAAAAGCGATGCTGACCTTGGTACCAAATTGAAGCTCTTAAAACTCCATTTTCCATGAGACTATGTGCCTTGCACATGGTAATTGCAATATGGAGGGCATTGGTGGAGGAAGAAAGATGGCACTGCAATTAGGGCCAAGGTACCATGAAGAGGCCCTTGAAGAGTGTGTTGGAGTAGTCATGGGAACCAGGTAAACACAGCACATCATGGAAGCCAAGAAGAGTGGGGACCCAGCAGATGGGTAGCAGTCTTGAGCCAAAGCAACAAGGTTAACCTCCTTTCCATATTGGAATGAGTCTTGGGAGAGATTATTTCTCAATTACTCAAAGGAAAAAGGAAGACAATTATAATTATTCAGGAATATGTAGGAGGTTGTATCTCAGTTATTTGACTCTTCGTTTTGATTTCAGTGAAGTAATTTAATATGATAAATACATCTCTCACCTTTTTCATTATAGCATGGTGGGCAACTAGATATTTAGATGATAGGATTTCAACCTCTGTGGGAAAATATACATAATTATGTAAATTATTATCTCAAATAACTCCACCCATATTGAAATTATAATAAATGTGAACCTACAAATGAGGAATGGTACATGGATTAAAAGTATAAGTAATACTTTTTTAAACCCTTACCTTCCATCTTGGAATCAATACTCTGTATTGGTTCCAAGACAGAAGAGTGGTAAGGGCTAGGCAATGGGGGTTAAGTGACTTGCCCAGGGTCACACAGCTGGGAAGTGTCTGAGGCCAGATTTGAACCTAGGACCTCCCATCTCTAGGCCTGGCTCTCAATCCACTGAGTTATCCAGCTGCCCCCAACATTTTTTTTTCAACAGGGCAAATGTCTTGATTTTTCATTTATTTATTTAAATTAAAAATATTTAATTAAGTAACATTTTTTAAAGCATAAAGATGAAGCTAATATGTCAAAAATCTGTTTCAGGGATGAAAAAATTAGAACCACTCTAATAAATAACCTGACAGGATCAAGTTAGCATATACATTGATAATGACTTTGATTAGAAGGCAAGCACAGGGGAGGACATGCTTTGAAAAATGTGATTTAGGACTAAGAAATAGAAAAACTCCACATTTTGTAATTTATTTGTACACCCTAATCCTGTGTATCATGGTAACTTAAAAAAAAATAAGTCCATTGGAAGGTTGGTAAATTAGACTGGCATGCCCAGATTTAGTCTTTACATTTAAAATTTAGAAACTTGATGTTATATGAACATATAACCCAGGAACTCAGAAAGGCTTGGACTTTGGTGATTTGATTATCATTGACCAAATGTACAAGAAGCTAATATATAAACCAGTAATATTGAGATTACATACACATATATGAGTGTGTATATAGATATATATAGAGATATATTTATTTGTGTGTATCTGTGTGTATGAGCTAGATGGCACAGTGGATAGATTGCTGGGACTGGAGTCAGGAGAAACTGAGTCCAAATTTGTCCTCAGACACTTACTAGTTGTGTGAGCCTGGACAAGTCACGTAACTCTGTTTGCCTCAGTTTCCTCATCTGTAAAATGAACTGGAGAAGGAGATAGTAAACCACTCCAGTATCTTTGCCAAGAAAATCCCAAATGAGGTCATGGAGAATCAAACATGACTGAAACTACTGAATGACAGCAAAAATATATTGAGAAATATTGGCACGAACTTGTTGCATTTTTTTCTCTGCAGGGAAACCTACTTCAGAAAATACAATTAAGATAAGAAGAGTTGTTTATCTCTATATAGTGGGCATGGCCAAGAGAAATGCATCGAGTGCTTCATAGAGATCTATGGTAGGAATTTGGTGAGTCCTTCTTCATGAAGGCAAATAAGTAAGCATATAAATTAGGAATGGGAGTGGCTCCCTCACCTCTTAGCTGTGATTACTTTCTAAATGAATATATTTTGTGGTGAGTTAGGAGCTACAATAGAAAATTAAAAACTCTAATATACACATATGTATATAAAACTTACATAAGTGAAGTTATGTTTATTAGAAAAAAATATCCAGGTGCAGGTAAGTGGATCAGTGGATCAAAATGGGAAGCCTAGAATTGGGAGGTCCTGCTTCAGACATTTCTTAGCTGTGTGACTCTGGGCTAGTCACTGAACCTCAACTGCCTAGCCCTTACACTTTTCTGTCTTGGAGTCAATATTTAGTATTAATTCTAAGACAGAAAGTAATTCTATTAAAAAATTAAAAGATAAAATAAAGCAAAATTTCAGTCGTTGGCCAGGAATATGGGAGCTGAGGGCCCCCCAAACACTTTCACTTTGCATTATTTTTCTACAATCCTAAGGCCCTACTGGTATAAGTCTTTGAGATACATATCCTCAGAGTCTGTGGCAAACCTTAGTCAATCAGTCATTTAACTCTTATTAGGTGCCTACTATGTGTCAGGCACTCTGCTAAGCTTTAACGGATTCAAAAAAAGGCAAAAGTAATTCCTACTCCAAGCTTTTGTCTGCCCTCATATGCAAAAAAGGAGCCAGACTACCTCACATGGTCAATGTAATTACTATCAGTTTTCCTTGCTCCAAGATTTGCATGATGTAGGGTTCATGTGATTAGATACTAAACAAAATTTAATTTCACTGCTGTCCTCCATCCTGAATCCCTGAAAAGATGGTTCTATCAACTGTGAGATAGAAGGGAATACTTTATCTACAACTTCATAACTTTTGTCAAAGAGTGAGGATAGATATAGATTGAAATAACCTTACAAATTTTAATCAATAATAAATGGAGCCACTAGGATATTTTAAATCACTACTACCACCCCAGAAACAACAACTGCAGTATAAAGAAATAAACCCACCCATACAAAAAAGAACAAGTGGATGAAAAACATTTATATCCCAGATGATGGATGTTTAGAGATCTTGTCTAGCCTTAAGGCTAGTTGGAAGAGAGACGTTAATGGGCAATGATTTGAGACTAAAATTAAACAAGAGTAAGAGAATTGGTTGGACTGCCTTTAAAACATTTCAAAGTTCCTTTAGTGACTCAAAACTTCTTCTAGAAATATCACTTGATATAATATTCCACTGGTGCTGTCTGACCGAAACATGGAGCACGATAGTTTCTGAAGAATTGGAACTGGATTCCATGCTCATAGAGGGCAATGGAGAAGTGCATCATGTGTGTGAGAAGGATGCAACAGATAAGAAATGAAGAACTCTGAAGAGAAACAGGAACAAAAGCTGTCATCAGAGAAATGTAGAAGAAGATAGCTTTGTCATGTGGCAAATTCAGCTGCTCCACTGGTATCTTTATGGTAGGAGAAATCAAGGAAGGCTTCCATTATATTGGGTGGCCTTTCAATCATGGGCATGGACAAGAGTTGCACAGGATGGGCAGATATGGATGGATTGTGATCTGAATTGTTGGAAGGAAAATACATATTGATGAGATCAAGGCTTCTTTTGAGCATTTAATGCAACTATATATTTGGGGTTTTTACTGAAGAGGACTTCTTCAAATTATCAATAAAAGCAATCTCTTCCTCTTAGTGATTATCTTTGAAAGTGGGTAGAGATCATTGAAAACCACATCCTTAGCTAATTATCTTAGGGATCAAGAATTGTCAACTGCTTCTTCAAAGTGATTATCTTAAACTGCTGAAAATTTAAGATGAGAAAGAGAAAAGAAAGCCAAAGCTATTTTTGCTACCAGAATCCCTTTCTTAATTTCGACATAATTTCATAGTATTTTGTAGTCCCAAAACTGAAATGGCTATATTTTAGGTGGCCACTTCCCAATGACATGTGGGAAATCTTAATTTCCTTAGTAACATCTCTATAAATCACATTCAAAATAGTACAAGTTTTTTTATTAATCCCATGCATGGATCATGGATTTCTATAAAGTTTGTTAGCTTTGCTTTGCTAAAAAAAGATTCTGAGTCTCCCAAACTAAGGACAATGGAAGGTAGATTTTCATGACATGAAAGTTTAGGAGCTTATGAGAACACAGCAGTAACCTGAAAAGGGATAGTAGTGTCTCTTCCTTCATCTTCACCTTCTTTTCTGGCTTTCTTCAAAGCTTGGCTAAAATCCCACTTTCTGATCCCTCTTAATAGTAGTGCCTTCCCTTCTGTTGGTTATCTCCAACTTATCTTGTATAAATCTTGTTTGCATATATTTATTTTTATATTTTCTTCTACATTACTGAGCTCTTTGAGAATGACTACCTCTTGTCTTTGTTTCACCAGAGTTGGACACAGTATCTGGCACATAGTAGGCATGTAATTTTGCCTCTTCAACATCTCATTGATATGTACTCTTCTCTTGTCTGATTTTACCATCACCTAGTACCGGCTTTTATCACTTCATGTTGAATTACTGTAATAACCTGCTGATAGGTCTGTCTGCCACAAGTCTCTCCCCATTCCAGTCTAGCTTCCACACAGATACCAAATTTATTTTCCTTAAAGTACAGGTCTGACCATATTATTCCTATACTCAATAAACTCCACTTGTCATCTCCAGGATCAAATATAAAACCTTCTGGTTGGTGTTCAAAGCCTATCCATATAATCTATCCATTCTCCTCCTTTCCTTAGGCTTCTTTACCTTATTCCCACCCCACCCCCATCCCTTCTATCCAGTGGCACTGGTTTCCTTGCTATTCTCTGAAGGGGGATAGAGTCAAAATGATCAAAATTTTGGAGAAGATTCCATTCTATTTGAGAATTTATGATAGATGAGGGGAAAGCCCATCCAATACAATATAAGCTCCTTGAGTGAAGGGACTATTTTATTTTTGTCTTTGAATCCCCAAATCCCCAGGCACAGTGCCTGGAAAATAGTGGAGTTCTTTCTATGTGTTTGTTGCATGAATGAATGAATGAATTTTGGGCCCCCATATTTCAAAGAGCACATAGAAAAGATATGTATGATCATATAGACTAAAATTCAATACATCCCTGGAAGGATGGGAAACTCTCAAGAATGACATTTTATTTTATTTTATTTTTATTGTCATGAAAAACACATTTTCATATTGATCATTGTTGTAAGAGCAAACTCATACATAACCAACCCTCCCCCCAAATAAAACCATAAATACACTGATGGGAAAGATGACTTATACAGTTCTTTCTCTGGAGGTGGATAGCATTCCCTGTCATGTCTTTTCAGGATTGTCTCAGATTATTGCATTGCTAATAAGTTTCCAAGTTTCCACAGAAAATCATTAAACAATATTGCTGTTACTGTGTACAATGTTTTCCTAGTTCTGCTTATTTCACTCTGTATCAGATCCTGCAGATCTTTCCAGTTTTTCTGAAATCATCTTGCTTATTATTTATTATATTAAATCAATAGTATTTCCCACTATTTATTCAGAAAGTCTCCAATTGATGGACAGCCCCTCAATTTCCAAAGGAATGACATTTTAGAGCCATTAAAAGACCTTTAGAGACATATTAGAGAGAAATAATTTTGAAGAGAAAAAAATGTCTAAAGATGCCAATATGGATGGACAGAGAACTCATTGACTAAAAAAAAAATTAAGTCATGTATAGAAGATGGAAAGAAGGACAGAAAACAGTAGTTTAATCCAAAGACATGACATGGTCCTTTAATAGTGTCAGATGCCCTAAAGTTCCGAATGAACCAAAGCTGGCAAAGAATACTGAGGACAAAAAAAATAATCTTATTCTTTTAGCTCTACTGAGAAAAGCAGGGATGGGGCTACCATTAAGATGAAAAATATGATGTTAATGAATGTTGGAGAAAAGGCAGTACTCAATTCTTACATAGCTTCTGATTTTATTCTAAGGAGAATAATCTCTAGACTTGGAAAGGACAAAACAAAAATGGCTAGTAGATAAGTAAGGAGAGAGTAAGAGAGCATTTGGTTTAAGTCATCAGGCCTTAACTAAGTATATTCCAAAGAACTGGTCAATTAGTTACTGAGTCAGTGATCTTTGACAGATAGTGAAGTGGCTCAGTGGATCGAGAGCCAGGTCTATAGATGACAGGTCCCGAGTTCAAATGTGGACTCAGATACTTCCTAGCTGTGTGACCCTGGGCAAGTTACTTAAATCCCATTTCCTAGCCCTTACCATTCTTCTACCTTGGAACCAATATACAGTATTGATTCTAAGATGGAAGGGAAGGGCTTAAAAAATGCAACAACAAAAATGGAAAGATAATGAGAATGGGAAAGGCTCTTCAAGCCTGGAAAAGGGAAATTTTTCAAAAATAGGGAAGGAAATAGATCTGTATGCTTAGGCCAATTGACCTTGATTCCTGGTAAAAATTGAGACTATATTAGTAAGCATCTTGGAGGGGAAGTAGTGACTTCCAGTTAAGATGCCCCATCAGTAAGAAAGTTAAGAAAGTCAGCTGCTTCCAAAATCCCTTCACTGACCATGAAATAGCACTTAATCTCCTCCTCAACCTACAAAGTCAATGATGGAAGAAGGGAGACTAGAAATACACAAAAATAAAATCTAGAAAGTCAACTGGGAAGAGTTCAGGGCCATCTGGTGTCTTGCAGACCAAATGATCTAGTAGCCCTAAAACCTAGGAGGTTGCACTGGTTTAGACTTGTTCCCCTGCCTTCTTTGACACCTTGACCCATCTCTACCCAACTCCTAAACAGAGGATGATGTCTCTCCATCTCCTCTTTTTCTCAGATATTTCATGAGCCAATGAGGTCTGTAGACTCAGGTCATCTAAGGGCACACTTAGCTAGAAGAATCTGGGGAATCTTTTATGCTGACCCAATTTCTGATCTGAGGAACACCAATGCTTCCCTGTCCCCACAATGCTTCTAATTTAGTCACTTACTGGTGCTATCACATAGCATCCTTCATCATTTCAATTAAGTCAAAGGTGGCAGAGACATCCCACAATTCAATTTAAAAAAATTGAAGGATTTTACTACATGCTAGGTATTATGTCAAGCTAGGTATTATGCCCTTAAAGAGTTTATAATCTAAAGGGCAAAGACAATGTATGAAACTCCCTCAACTCCCACTGACTCCTGTCCCTGAAAATTAGCCCACAGTCAAGGACTTACTGCTTGGATTCCTTGTTGTGCTTCTTGCCTATCTCTCAAATTGGCACAGCTAATTTTGTTTGTTCTAGTAGATCTTTGTACTCAAGGTGGGCATGGTGGTTAAGGATGAATGTGGGGCTAGGTTTTACAGTCAAAGATATAACTCATTCTTTTCCCTGATGGGAGCTAAATTCTAATGTCTGCCCCTCTCCAGAAAGTTATTCTATTTCTCGGCTCTCTCCAAAAGCTAAAAGGATACCTTTTACTTCACTCTTCCTCTAACAACCAGACCACAAGGAGCAGCAATCTCTTCTCTAGCCCTGAGCTGTGCCAATCTTTCTCTTCCTTTACA
This sequence comes from Monodelphis domestica, assembly GCF_027887165.1. NCBI lineage: Eukaryota > Metazoa > Chordata > Mammalia > Didelphimorphia > Didelphidae > Monodelphis > Monodelphis domestica. The sequence goes on along the minus strand of NC_077231.1, from coordinate 18,083,357 downwards.
CAGCAATCCCAGCTCACACTTAGGACACTTTCACTACTCTAATCTTGGGAGGAAAAAAAAGTTAGTAAATCAAAGACAACCTGTAAGTCAGGAAAGGACTTCTGTCATGGGAATGACTTTAAAGAAAAAAATTTGGTCAGTAGATCAAGTTGAAACATAGATGAATAGGACAGAATCAATGTTATTGAAAATATTAAATTAAATAACACACTAAGGAAAGTAAAGAAATACTTTAAGCAATTTTTTTTGAAGAAAGATGAAGTCACAACTAGGAAGGCTACAAAACAATATCCAAGGGATAAATATATCCATAGGTGGTGTTACATGTATAACCCAGTGGAATTTCTTGCTAACTCTGGGAGGGGGGAAGGGAAAAGAGGAGGGAGACAACATGAATTAATCATGAAACCATGGAAAAATATTTAAAAATAGAATAAAAATATGCATGTAAGAATAAATGAAATCAATAAAATATCAGTACATGATAAAATTTAAATTGAGAAACAAATCCAAGAAACAATAATACTAAAAAACAAACAAAAAGAAAACAACTAAAGGAAATGCTGGATGAGATATCAGATTAGTAGCACAAACCAAGAGTTACAAATATTCGATTAATTTGGATTCTAAAAGATATTTAATAAGAAAAAGATTAGACACCATATTAACAATCTAAATACAGAAAATTTCCCTTAGTGATCCAGACCAAGGAACACAATAAAAATATAAAGAGAGAATATAAAGGATGCCAACAAAGAGAAAACTTACTTGCTTCACCATGACATCTAATTGTAAAACTAGAGTTAAAAAGACAAAGGAAAAGTTTATCTGGAAGTTAAGGAAGAAAAAAGAAGTTATATTTATAGTATCAATTTATAGTATCAATTACAGAAATCCTTTCCTGAGTTACAGGTTTTCTTTGATTTACTAACTTTTTTTCAAAATTGAAAAGAGAAAAATGTCAACAATTTATAAAATATGTAAGATTCTCAAATCCTTAAATTTGGACCCAAAGATTACATACCTGCAAATATTGCCATTCTATTTGAAAATATGAGAATTTAATTAAAAAGCTAAATAAAACTGGAAAGGATTTACTAATTTAAAAAAAGCCACCACAAAAGAGGTCCTAATAAGCAGTAGAAGAGGTAATCCAAAGTAACTGGATAATAAGAGTCTGAAAAAAATAATAATATACCTTAAGGCTACTATTAGTTGAGTGATCTTTTAAAATTTTATTAAAGCATTTGAGATAAAAAGTGAGTCAGAATTATCAACACAAAAGGTTAAAGAACATTAAAAAACCCAAATCTACTATTAAGAAGGCATTTAGCACAGGGGATAAACAATAATAAAAAAATTTAAAAGAGGAATAAAAAGCTAAGACTAATTTTTTAAAATTCTAAAATGGTTCTTATGCTATAGAAAACTAAAAGAATGAATAGTTTCTTTAAAATTACTTTCTGTTAGAGACTGAAATACTTATACATGTTTTGGATGGACTGCCCTCTCATTAGATTGGAATAAAATGCTAGAAAACAATTCAGGTTTATAAGAATAGGTGTGAATGATCTGAAGAAAAATAATAGATTGAGAAAAATATTTATAATGAGTTTGATATAAAAACATCTAAAATATGTAAGGGACTATAAAAACCCCCACTGCAATGATTCCTGGTTTGAAATGGATAAATTATGTAAGATATATGAATGGATAATTTTCAAAAGAGGAAATACAACTTCTTTTTGAAAATTGTTTCTTATGCTTACTAATCAACAAATGAGCATTTCAACACATATGGGAAAAAATGGGATTGTACATGAAACTGTAGACTTCTCTATAATGGAAGAAATATGCTCTGTTCAGTATCGATCCAAGTGGAGACTGAGGGAAATTATGGACATTTGAAGGGACAATACTTCAGAGCACTTGATGATTTCCTTTTACCATTTCCCATAGTCTTACTTACCCATGTGTGATAAACCAATTTTTATTACCCGGCTACTGAGCCAGAACTGAAGATGCCTACAGAAGAGTTCATTGCCTTAATTTAACCACTTAGAACTTTTCAGAAGAATACCCCCCAAATTCTACCCAACAGTAAATATCTAGGATAGCAAGCTGTGTACACACCATCTCTACTGCCACTATTGCTGTTCATGGAGCAGATAATGCCTATCTGGGATAATAGGGCATCCTGAGGGAAAGATTGGATGTAATATGTGCCAGGTGAGTCAAATCATCTCAACTATTTTCTCTTCTTAGATCCTGGTGACGGCAGCCCAGGACCCTAATCCCAAGAACCCCAGGAGTATTCTGAGACCAAAGACATTGCTTCCAGCTTGATCTTTGCAGCCCCCATCAAAGGAAACAATGCTGGTAAAGAAGGGACCACTATCACCACCACCACCACCACCAACTGATGACCATTGGCAATGCTAGATAAATAAATTCCTCCTGTGAACAATGGCATCCTTACAGACAGTTTTTCTCTCAGTCTTTCTTCTTTAGCCATAGTCTAAGGAAGCAATCCTTGTGGAGATGTGACCAGACTCTGTGACAACTGCCTCATCCCCCCAAAGTACAACTATTTAGTACTCAGAAAAGAAAGTGGTTTTTTTTTTGTTTTGTTTTTTTTCCCACCCAAATCCTTGGAATTATCAAATAATTCAATGTCAGTTTTCTACATGGTTTTGTTATGGAAAGGTTATTGAATTACCATCTATTTTTCTGCTGCACATTGAGGACCAGGTAATTTTTCCATCTGATTTATAAATGAATATATATATATATGTACATATATATGCATATATGTTAGAATGTGTTAGCAGAGACTTGTATTTCTATTTGTTTTCCCAGCACTTTGTAGACAGTAGGCACTTAATAAATGCTTTTATATTCATTCATTTATTCATCCCTTACTCTGAAGCCAGCTCTCTATTAACTATATCACACTCCCTTTTATAAATAGACATTTCCTTGTACCTTTCTGGTGCTCACATAAGGAAAATCTTCCAAGTAAGTACAGTTATCCAAAAGTTCAGTGGGCTGTCTCAAGTGAGGAAGACCTTACTTCAGATCTTTAAGCAAAAACTGAATGATGGCTTGTGAGGGATTTTTTAGGAGAGTCTTGGAATAAGGGTTGGACTAAATGTCATCTGAGGATTTTTATGACTGAGAGTCTATAATTCTTAGAGGCTTTATATTTTTATCCTTGCCCAAGTCTTTGTTGACTCTATTTGGAGTTTTCTTGGCAAAGATGAGGAAACTAAGACAGAAGGGGTAAGTGACTTGCCTGGGGTCAGACAGCTAATAATTGTCTGAGGTCAAATTTGAACTCCTGACTCCGAACTCTGTGAATTATCCACTGTGCTAGTCCTCTTAGAGTCTTACCACTACATTGAAGAGTATCTTACTATGTGTCCTTTGTGTTCTATCTTTAGAGTTCACTTCTCCCTTGACCTAGCTATAGGAAAATTTCTTTCATAGACTGTTTAGAATAAATAATAAAAAAATTCTGACTTTCCCCCCTCTTCTCTCAAGAAACTTCTTGGTCCATAAACTGATAAGACACACCATTTTTTTCCTCCACTATTTTTCTTTAGTGCCTGAGTAGGATTATTTAGACTATGTAAGGCTTTCTGCTTCCTACAAAAATTACTAGCAATGTTCTAAGTGGGACACATGCTTTTAGCAGTCCCTAAGGCAGTTACAATGCTGAATCCTCTATACAATTCACCCAAGTGGACGGGCAGGGCCAACTATTCAGAACCTTCCAATAGCCTACAAAGAGTGATATTTAGAATAAAAAGACCCAGAAAGATGAGTTAATTTATTTTCTAAAACTTTGCATATTACATTTCTTAAACCATTTTTGACATTAGAAGACATGGATTGGATTGTTGGTACAGATTTCAGAGAAGATAATTCTATAACTCAGCTCAGTAATCAATTTATGGGCTGAGAACTCATCTGGTCAAATTCTTCCTTGGGACTAATACTAAATAATTCTGTCTGCAGTTGCAGACTATTTCCACTTATTTGTTTTCCCCTTAGAGGAAATGGAAGACAACTGGTGACTAAATTTTAGAAGATAATTCTTATTTGTATGTTAAGTCCACTGTTGAATGTATTTTTCAAGTAATTCTTCTAATTTCTATACCATTCCCATGGCTTTTATTTATGGTCCCAAATGTTTGTAATAGTCATTGCTATAAGATTGGTTCTCTTCTACATTGAACCTGGGATAGTCCACTGGGTCATGGTTTATACTACTAGAACTGACATGATTGTCAGAAATTGTGGTGACCAGGGGCTATCAGGGAAAATATTTCTACCTACCAGCAAAGGTTAATTTGGACCCAAAGCCATAGGACCTAGTTAAAACTGGACCAGCTATAGACACAAGTAGAATCAAATGGTTATTCACTGTATTCTTTTGCTTCTTGACTAGTATCTTTGTAATAGTACCAAAATAGATACCCTGAAAATATTGGTTGCTAAATGGGAAATTTCCTTTTTTCTTTTCTTTTTTCCAAGTGGTGAACAGTAATAAGCAACAATGAGCTCATTGTTCTGTTGACGATTGGGAACTGGGAATAGAGCTGTTCATCAGTAAACCTGGACTAGAGGTTTAGACAGAGATGAAACTGAAAATGATGCACTTATCGGTTCTAACATCTGGTAGATATGAGCTCTATTTCATCTATATTAGATGAGTAATAAGGGCAGAGAACATAGAGAGGTTCATGGGGATAAGCTTGAAAATCTATTCTTATAAATATGAAAGAAGTAAAGAGATTTAATTAAAATTTGTTTTATAATCAAATCAATACTGAAGTACAAATATCAGATTTGTCAAGCCAGGTTCATGGCTTAATACTTGGGAGAGGATGGGAGGGAATTTCCAAGTAAAGCTTTTAGAATTTGTTTTGGTTTTTTTTTTTGTCTCAATTTCTTTTTTTGTCTAATTTTTTTGTCTAAATTCTAAAATTAGAATTTAGAATTCTTTTTTTAATCTTTTTTTCTTCTGGGTGACCTTGGTTACTCAATTTCTTGACTTATTTGCTATATCTATGTTCCTGCATTTGTCTGAGTAAGGATCTGTGGTGGGGTTTTGTTCTGCTCCATTACCTGGAAACAAAGTACATCAAAAATGGGATCAGAAGGATGATGCATATGTGTTCTAGAGACTCAACTTAGGTTCATGGCTTTTATTTTTCAACAATGAGGTTCATCCCCTGTCCTATGGAACAAGTATAATGGGATTTAGATATCATCTAGTCCAACCCCCTCATTTGACTCACAGAGATGGACTCATTTGTCCAAAGCCTTGAAGGTGATCAGTGACAAAGATTTGAACTTGTCTTCTACTAACACCAAATCCAATTTTCTTTGTTTCTTCCTCCTTCCCTTCCTTCCTTTCTCTTTCTCTTTTCTCATTCTTTCTTCCTTCTTCTTCTCCTCCTTCTCTTCCTCCCCCTCCTCTTTTCTTCTTCCTTCTTCCTTCTCTCCATATCTTGGGGCAGCTAGATGGTGAGGTGGATAGAATATCAGACCTGGAGTCAAGAAGCTCATCTTCCTGATTTCAACTCTGGCCACAGATACTTCCTAGCTGTATGACCTTGGGCAAGTCACCAAATTTCCATGACCTACCTCTTACTGCTCTTCTACCTTAGAACCAAATGCACAGTATTGATTCTAAGATGTAATGTGTTTTTAAAAAATTAAGCAATATAATTACAAAACACTTAGTTCAATTCATGGCACATAGCAAATGCTATTTAACTTTTAGCAATTATTATTACTTTAATCTTTTGTTTCCTATGTTTTCTAGTTCCTTAGGCACCCCAATAGCCTCTATACCCCTCCATCCCAATCTCCTGGCCACTTACCACATTAATGCTGGACACTCAATTAGCAGCTCACTGCAGTTCAGATCTTTTAGGCTTAAGAGATCTGCTAGCCTTAACTTCCCTTGTAGCTTAGAATACAAGTTTATATCGCCATTCCTAGCCCCTACCACTTTCTCCTCTGCATCAGGAAGCCTCATTGAGTAAGCTTTATTGTAATGCGATACCACTGAGTGAAAACAGATCTAAATGAATAAATATTGAAAATAATTTCAATAAAGCCTATGTGATCTATATATCGAGGTCCTGTTTCAATGGGTCTGAAGCATATCCCTGAAAACCATCATAAACTCTATCTATAGATAAGCCATGGAAGCCTAATTCCCTTTTCCCCCTATTTCTCTTTTTTCTCTTGGTTCTCATCCCATCTATGACCCTTTAGTAATTTTTTTTAAGGAACAGAAGAACCTGAGTGTGAGACATGGGAGAAAATTACTGGTCAGCTCACTACTTGATAGATTCATAGTACTTTAGTGACTGCTCTCCCAAGAAGTAAAATAAACTGGGGTTTCAGAAGCTAGACAGTTCAGAAAAAACTCGACTATAGTGGCAGTTAATGACCAAAGAACTGTGAAATTTGACCCATAAAACTATTCAGCACATTAGCAGTGACATTCTGATAGAGGCTAGGTCACTTTTATTTTGGTAAATTAAATTAAGGTTATTTCCCTTGTGAAGATTGGATTTAGCTATTTCCTGTTTGTAACAATGAAGATACTTAGTTTAACAAAATCAGGAATGTCTTGGGAACTCTAAATTACTCCACCCTACTTACTTAGTTCTCACCTGAAGCTAGAACTTTAAGCTAAATCTATTTTTAGATTATTTAGTAATACAAAAAGGTGTTAAGTAACTATAAAGGTTAAATTAATCACAAAAAGGTCAAGTAACTCACAAAAGGTGAACTTAACAAAGAAGTGTTAAGTAACTCTAAAGATATAATCAAATCAAAGAACTAAAGAGAACTAAAAGTATGGGCAGTCCTGGAGAAAAGCTTTTGATATAATTGGTAGACCTGAAAATTTAGAGGAGGAGACACAAGGGTGAAGGTCTATATATTTGGGATTTTTGCTTTCTCTGGCACCTTATTGGTGGTGGAGAGTTAGCTGAGAACAGTGTGCTGAGCCTTCCGGCATCTTAGCATGGCTAGAAGCTATTTATCTGGTTCCATGATGAGTTTCTGGCTGAATTTCCTTAGAAGCCTTTAATCTTCTTCAGAGACCTAGAGGCGGGAATTTTAAACTCCCCCTGGCCACAGGCCAGGCAGGAAGAATCCTATATCCTCTTTCCTCCTTCTCCTTAAATACCTTCCCTCTATATTAATTAAATTACCATTTAAATTTCCATACTGACTTGGGCATTTTATTTGGGATTTTCCCCAGTGACCAATTAAATCTAGATTTTAAGTCACAACTCTAAGAAATCATCTTTACAGTCTGGCTAATCCACAAAGGTTGTGACCAGGACCCTCAAATTTCTGTGAAATCTCTTTTCTTTCTTCATTACTTACTCAAGTCAGCCTTTTAAACAGTTTGAAACACAGCTGCAAGAGCAGGTGAGTATAAAACATTTTTTATTTCTCTCGTTTCTCCTTAATTTGAATTGAACACAGCTGTTTTTTTTTTAAACCAAAAAGCAGCAGGACTGGGGAAGCTGTTTTCCTTTCCCTCAGGGAACAAACACCTTTAGGCAACAGGGAGACCTGGAGAGAGTTTTGGCCTTGGCCTGCTCCCCACATGTTTTGTGAAGCCGGTTAGGAAAATAATTATAAAAACTCTATATAAAAATGAATACTACATTCTTTGACATTTATATGGCAGTTGAAAAATTAGGAACATTGAAGAATTCAGGATACCTCCAATTTTTTATGTTATTAGGTAATGTCATTTTTGTACTCCTCAGTACTGTGTTAAGAGATGCTAACATAAAAAAATTATTTGAAGCTAAAATACAAGAAATTATGCAAAAATCTGAAGATAAAATACAGCAAAACAAAAAATTGAGGCTAAAATACAGGAGAATGTATAAGCACAATTGAAAACTTTAAAATGCTTCTTACAGGATCAATTGGCAAACATCCACTCCACCAAAAACAGGTCTGAACCTGACAGACATGTTTCTGAACCTCTAAATGAGGAAACTCCCTTCCCCAAAATGGAGATGGAAAATACCTGTCCTATAGCTCAGCTAACAGACTTGTTCTCTCATGGTCTACAAATCTTGGCTAAACTTAATTCCCAAGACCCTTCTCCTGAAATCCCAGTTTCTCCTGTTCCTTCTCCTAACCAAAAACCAATTACAGCCCCAAGGAAATCTCATCCTTCTAAAGAAACTCATCTTAGTCAAACTGACCTACAGGTACCAAATTCAGTTAGAGGCCTGTTTCCTCTAAGAGAAGTGCCTGAAATAGGACAGAACAGGGATGTGGTGACTTTAAGGCACAATATGCCATTTATTCCCCAAGAAATAAATGAATTTACACGAAATATCCCCACATATGAACAAGATCCCTTTCTGGTAACAAAAAAGATGACACATATATTTTTTCAATATAATCCATCTTAAAAAGACGTTGAGAACTTGCTATAGGCTTTTTTAATGGAATGTGAGAAAAATAAAATAATTGCTCATGTCAACAAAACCCAGGGGTGCAACGCAGCACACTGGCCATCTCAGTATCCCAAATGGGACTCTAACAACTCTGAGGATTATCTACAACTATACCATTGTAGAGAGGCCATCTTAATAGCAATGAGAGGGTGTGCAGACAGTACAGATAAGTGGACAGAATTTGAAAGAATTAAACAAAATGAGGAAGAGACACCTTCTAGATTCATGGACAGAATAATTGAGTTTGGGGGTAGATACCTGGATTTTGACCTATTTAAAGAACATTGCATAAGACAAGTTAGAAGGCACTTTGTCAGTAATTCTTGCAAAGTGATTAGGGATTATTTTAGAACACATTGCCCAAGATGGCTGGAGATGGACCTTGAAGAATTGTGGAAAACAGCTCTATATGTTTCAAAGAGAAACAAAGAAAAGGAGGAAGAAAATAATAATCTCATAGAGGAAATGAAGAAAGAATTGAGATATTTAAAAGATATGATCACTAAACTGAACAGTGGGCATGATACTCAACTAATGGCATTTGCCCCTCTCCAGAAATCTAATTATCGATCCATTACCTGCCAATTCTGTGAGAAGGGCCATAGAATGGTTTGGTCGACTTCCGGTTAAGATGGCGGCTTAGAGAAAGCTAAAGTTCAGATCTCCGGAAAACCCTTCCCGACCTATCTCAAACTAGAAGCTCCTAAGGCACCGAAATTCAAAACGATCAACAGCACAGACCCTGGGAACCCTCCTCCTGGACCTGGACCCGGTTCAAAAGGTACGGCTCCCCTCAAAAGCCAGAACCCAAGATCACTCGGACCTCAGGGGTAGGAGCGCAGAGTCCAAGGCTCCCGGAAGCCGCAGCCCGGCTGGGCTCAGAGAGCAGGGTCCTCGGAACAACAACCCTCAGGGCCTTCTACCCGAGTCCGTGTGAAAGTTACTGCCTGGGGCTTCCGCTGCAGAGAGCTGGTCGAAACAACAGCAACCCTCAGGGCGGGCAAGACAGCCTCACGGGCTGGATCCTGCTATCCAAGTCTCAGTGAAAGTCCTTGCCCTCGGAGCTTGGGGAAGCTGCAGCCCATCCCCCCTCAGGCCGACGAAACAGCCTCACGGCCAGCGATTCTGAAGGCAACTTCCGGAAAGCGAGCTGGGGGGAGAGTGTGGCCTCGTGGTCCGACCCTTCCATTCCAGTTCCAGTGAGGCATATTCAGTTTAACCCAGGGAAAGCTCATAGAACCAACATCTCCCCAGGACTAAAGCCTCTGATCACCAGACAGAGATAAGAAAAGCTAATCCTCCACATTCAGAGATGACAAACTCCACAGAAGCACAGAAGCCCCAAAATACCAAGAAAAATAAGAAGAAAGGGGCAACTTTGGACACATTCTATGGAGCCAAAATACAAAATACAGAGCAGATAGAAGAAGATATACAAGAAAATTCTCCAAAATCTTCCAAAGGAAATAGAAACTCTCCACAAACCCATGAAGAATTTGAATCAGAAATGACCAAAAAGATGGAAGCCCTTTGGGAGGAAAAGTGGGAAATAATGCAAAAGAAATTCATGCATCTACAAAACCAGTTTGACCAAACTGTAAAAGAAAACCAGGCTTTAAAGCAAGAACTAATAAAGCAAAGCCAAAACACCAAGAAATTAGAAGAGAACATAAAATATCTCACCGACAAGGTGATAGATCTGGAAAATAGAGGGAGAAGAGAAAATTTAAGAATAATTGGACTCCCAGAAAAGCCAGAAATAAACACCAAACTGGACATGGTGATACAAGATATAATCAAAGAAAATTGCCCAGAGATTCTAGAACAAGGGGGCAATACAGCCACTGACAGAGCTCACAGAACACCTTCTACACTAAACCCCGAAAAGACAACTCCCAGGAATGTAATTGCCAAATTCCAAAGCTATCAAACAAAAGAAAAAATCCTACAGGAAGCCAGAAAAAGACAATTTAGATATAAAGGAATACCAATCAGGGTCACACAAGACCTTGCAAGTTCTACTCTGAATGATCGTAAGGCATGGAACATGATCTTCAGAAAGGCAAGAGAGCTGGGTCTCCAACCAAGAATCAGCTACCCAGCAAAACTGACTATATACTTCCAAGGGAAAGTATGGGCATTCAACAAAATAGAAGACTTCCAACTTTTTGCAAAGAAAAGACCAGAGCTCTGTGGAAAGTTTGATACCGAAAATCAAAGAGCAAGGAATACCTGAAAAGGTAAATATTAAGGAAAGGGAAAAAATGTTATCTTCTTCTTTTACTCAAACTCTCTTCTATAAGGACTACATTTATATCAATCTATGTATACTAACATGTGGGGAAAATGTAATGTATAAATAGGGGGTAAAGAAAGACCAAATAGAATAATGGTTCTCACACAAAGATTCACATGGGAAGGGGAGGGGAAGAAAACTCCTATAAGAAGGAGAGGAAGAGAGGGGGGGGGGTTTACTTAAACCTCAATCTCAGGGAAATCAACTCTGAGAGGGAAAAACATCCAGATCCATTGGGATCTTGAATTCTATCTTACCCAACAAGGGTAAGGAGAAGGGAAAACCAAGGGGGGGAGGGAGGGAGAACAAAAAGGGAGGGAAAGAGAGGGGGGAGGGGGAGGGAAGAAAAAGGGAGGGACTAAAAAGGGAAACATCAAGGGAGGGGACAAGGGGCACTGATTCAAAGTAAATCACTGGACTAAAAGGTAGAGCCGAAGAAGAAAAGGTTAGAATTAGGGAAGGCAATCAAAATGCCAGGGAATCCACAAATGACAATCATAACTTTGAATGTGAATGGGATGAACTCACCCATAAAACGTAGACAAATAGCCGAATGGATTAGAATCCAAAACCCTACCATATGTTGTCTTCAAGAAACACACATGAGGCGGGTTGACACCCACAAGGTCAGAATTAAAGGATGGAGTAAGACCTTCTGGGCCTCAACTGATAGAAAGAAGGCAGGAGTGGTAATCATGATATCTGATAAAGCCAATGCAAAAATAGACCTGATCAAAAGGGATAGGGAAGGTAATTATATTTTGTTAAAAGGGACTCTAGACAATGAGGAAATATCATTAATCAACATGTATGCACCAAATAATATAGCACCCAAATTTCTAATGGAGAAACTAGGAGAATTGAAGGAAGAAATAGACAATAAAACCATACTAGTGGGAGACTTAAACCAACCATTATCAAATTTAGATAAATCAAATCAAAAAATAAATAAGAAAGAGGTAAAAGAAGTGAATGAAATCTTAGAAAAATTAGAATTAATAGACATATGGAGAAAAATAAATAGGGATAAAAAGGAATATACCTTCTTCTCAGCACCACATGGCACATTCACAAAAATTGACCATACATTAGGTCACAGAAACATAGCACACAAATGCAAAAAAGCAGAAATAATGAATGCAGCCTTCTCAGATCACAAGGCAATAAAAATAATGATTAGTAATGGTACATGGAAAGCCAAATCTAAAACCAATTGGAAATTAAACAATATGATACTCCAAAACCGTTTAGTTAAAGAAGAAATCATAGAAACAATTAATAATTTCATCAAGGAAAATGACAATGGCGAAACATCCTTTCAAACCTTTTGGGATGCAGCCAAAGCGGTAATCAGAGGCAAATTCATATCCCTGAAAGCTTATATTAACAAACAAGGGAGAGCAGAGATCAATCAATTGGAAATGCAATTGAAAAAACTCGAAAGCGATCAAATTAAAAACCCCCGGCAGAGAAGGGCCACAGAATGGTAGAGTGTAGAATTTTACTCAAGGCACTCAGAAGGAATCTGCAGTTTAATAACAACTACAGAAGTGATAATTATAGAAATAACTATGATAATGATAATGGAAACCACAACTTTAGGAATGATAACTATAGGAATAGATATTGGGGAAAATGATAACTCAAACCAAATGACTACACAACAATATAACTTAAGTGGTGTTCTTCCAAAAAATACCTGAGGTGCTAATGCCCCTCAGGGGGGGTGCCCTTCAGGGGGGTACCCAAGAAACTTCCCAAATACAATGTTATAGCCTACCCCAGTTCATTTACTAATTTAATTTATTTTTAAAAATCTTTCCTTCCATCTTAGAATGAATACTGAGTATTGTTTCTAAAGTTAGAAGAATGGTAAGGGCTAGGAAATGGAGGATTAAGTGACTTGCTCAGATCACATAGTTAGGAAGTTTCTGAGGCTTGATTTAAACCCAGGACCTCTTGTTTCCATACCTGGCTCTCAATCCACTGAGCCACCCAGCTGCCCTTATTTATCTCATTTACACAAAGGAATGGGGAGGAGGGGGGCCTATCTTTTTTGGGGCCAAAATAGTTCTTTGTATTTATGCCATTTTAATTGTCTTGTGGTTCTTGTTGATCCATTTCCATTTTTGTAGTCTCTGTATGTGTGTGTGTGTGTATACACATATATATGTATTTGTCACTGCTGACTTTCCTTTGCATAAGGTCATTTAAGTCTTTCCTTGTTTCTCTGTATTCCTCACATTTAGCATTTATTACAGCAGAGTTCTGTTCCATTTTATCTATGTACCACAATTTGTTTAGCCATTTCCTAATCAATGGGCAGCCACTTTCTTCTCCAGCTAATTGCTTTCATAAAGAATGCTGCTGTAAGCCTTTGGTTTCTATATAGAGCCTTTATTTTTGCCAGTTCCCTTCCTAAAAAGTCAGATAATATCAAAGAGATTCCCTTAGCCTCGAAGGTGGAATTCTGGGGTTGGTGTAGTACTGATTTGTCCCTATTTGCTTAAGAAAAAAATTTCTTAAAATAAACTCCTTGTCAGGATCATCCAGGTGGCAATGATACTCACCTCCAGTATTTAATGGGCTGCCATACAAGCTAGAGTACTCCTAACTGCTGAAGGAGCACTGGTTTTCAGATCACTTCCTCCAAATCAATTGTCATTTTCTAGATAGTTTTCTAACAATTTCTAATATTTGTTTTCTAAAATTTTGAATTCCAAATTCTCTCCCTCCCTCCCTTATCCCTCTCCCTAAGATTTTTTAAGCCATTTGATCCAGACTATACTTGGGTGATGAGATAATGTTTACATAGCATTTTGAAACCTTCAAGTGCATAAGTGACAGCTATGATAGTTATAAGTATTACAAAGAATTAGGAGAACATTAACCCTACATTACATCTTCACCCAAACTGTCAACTTTTGTATATATCCAACCAACAAAACTTTTAGCTATTCCAAATCAGTCACTTTCACTAAAAAAAATCTAAGAGCACACCAATTATCTATTCGTTGGATTACACATGGTATTAATGGTGGTGTTGTTTTAAAAATAGTAACAAAAATCCCCTCATGTACTCCACTATGTAATGAACTGAAAAAAATTCATTTATCCTTAGAGTGTAAAGATGAATTTAGAGTTGCGACTTTAAATCTAGATTTAGATGGTCGCCAAATAAAATTCCCAACTCAGTCTGGAAATTTATGGTAATTTAAATAATATAGAGGGAAGGAATTTAAGGAGAAGAGAGAGGGAGAGGAAAAAGAGTTAATTTAAACTGCTCCAGCTCAGGCTGAGCCAAGCAGGAGTTAAAGGTCTTGGCCAAGGGGTCTCCCTAAGCCCAAGGGAAAGGGAAGTCAGTCTTTTCACTCACCATGAGGAAGAAAGGAAGGAAGCTGTCTGAGTGAGCTCCTCCATGCTGAGTTCCAGGATCCAGCTGGCGCCCAGGCTGCTCACAGGAAGTGATCAGCCAGATCCAACTTTCCGGGGAAAGAGATTTTGAGAGACAAAAAAAATCCCAAATATATAGACCTTTCACCCTTGTGTCTCCATCTCTAAATTTTCACATCTACCAATCACATCAAAGGCTTTCTCCAGGACTGCCCATACTTTTAGTTCTCACCTTCTTTTGAGCTACTTCACACTTGTTAAGTTCACCTTTTGTTAGTTACTTCACCTTTTTGTGATTAATTTAACCTTTATAGTTACTTAACACATTTTTGTATTAAGATCTAAAAATAGACTTAGCTTAAAGTTCTTGCTTCACTATAAAGTGAGAACTAAGTACTTCATTGTTCAATTAGGAGATTATAACTTTATCTTAAATTACAACTTTATCAGGAATGAAGACATTCCTGATTCTGTTAAAGAGAGTGTCTTCATTTGTTACAATCAGGAGATAGCTAAATCAAATCTCTAAAGTATGGTCTGAATAGGGTGAAGTAGTTTTAAAATTAAAATTCACAAGAGGTTCCATTCATGAGGTAATTTCCAAGCAAATAAGTTTCAGAGATTGAGTGAAGTCATACAAATTTAATAAGCTTGAAACTCAACAGACACTTTGACTGTGCCTGGAAATTAGATTGACTGAGGAGGTATTATTGAGAAAGCCTCAGAATTTAAAGGCATCTAAGCTCTGCTTGGGGAACAGTTTCAACTAATAATCAAACTATGTTGAAGCAACTATGTCCTATAGGCTTAAAAATAAATCTAGTACAGGAACCCAGGGAAAGGATTGGCTTCGAAGAAACTTCTATCTTTTCCATAACCTTCTTCAGAGTTACTCCTTTTTAATTCTTGATTTGATTGTACTATGATGGCTCATTCAATCATGACTGGTGATTTCTTTTTCCCTTGTCTTTTCTACTTAAAATCTTGTAATCACCACTTGGGATAGTGGAAGAGAGCCCTGGACTTAGAGACAGGAAGACCTCAGCTTGAATCGTCCCTCGGACATTTACTAACTTGTGACCCTGGGCAACCTCTCTCAGCCTCAGTTTCCTCACCTGTAAATTTCAGATAATAATAGAACCTATCTCATGTGTTTGTTGTGAGGGTCAAATGGAATAGTATGTGAAGTGCTTTGCAAATCTTAAAATACTATATCAATGTTAGCACCTATTACCTGTGTATTTCTTTTTCAGTTTTCTTCATTTCTTTCCTTCTTACTGGCTCTTCAAGGGATGAATGGTAGCTGGTGTTAAAAAAAATTCCTTGAAGTTTGGTGTTTCAGTCCTATGTTCAGTCAGGCTATGGGAGGGGTGGTGGGAGGGGGGAGGAAAAGAAAATGATCTTTGTTTCCAAGGAATAATGTTTGAAAATGACCAAATAAAATAATGTTCAAATTGAAAAAAAAAAGAAGTTAGATAAAATAACTGATTTTTGTTATTGAATAAAAGCCTTTGGATATGAAAAAAAAGAAAAAAAAGAAGCTCAGAAGACTGGCAGCACATGGACCAGCATATTACAGTACTCAAATTGGGACACCTCAGGACTAGAGACTTTGAGGTTCCTAACAATTAGTTTTGAGATGCCAGAACTCTGAAGATCTAGTGCTCTAAACATCTAACCCTGGGCAGAGAGCAAGTTGTACCACTCATGCTACCCAGAAGCATATCAGAGGGTATATAGCCTGTTCTGACACAAAGCCTGAGTCCAGGAACTAAAGCTAAAGGAATGAATGTATCAGCCAAAGAGTATTATTAAGTACCTATATGTGTTTGGCACCATGCTAACTAAGCATTGAGGGTTACAAAGAAAGGCAAAAAAAAATTCTTATTCTCAAAATGCTAACAGTATAAGGAGATAAGATGAAAACTATGTACTAACAAGATGTATGTAGAGAAAAGCAACAGAGGGAAAGTATTAGCATCAAGGGGACTCAGGAAAGGCTTCCTGTAGGAGGTGGTATTTTATGGCTTTTGAAGGAAACTAAGAGACAGAAAAGAAAGGAGAGAATCGCAGGATTGGAGAACAGTCAATGAAAATGCCCTTTCCTGAGTCCCCTCAACAGTCAATAAGTGTCTGAGGCCAGATTTAAACTGAGGAAAAAGAATCTTCCTGATTCTAGTCCCAGCACTCTATCCATTGTGCACCTAGCTTCTCCAAGACCTCTGGAAGACACAGCAAAAGAGACTGAGGAGTGGTCAGACAGGTAGAACCCAAGTTAAGGGTAGTGTTACAGAAACCTAGAGAAGAGCAGGATGGAACGCAGCCTTGGAACCTCTGCTAAGTCTAGATGGTCCCCCATGTCAATCACATCTTGAGAATACGTTCAATATTTTTTGAGGAAAATCTAGTGTGTATGTGTGTGTAATGGAAGGTGGGGTAAGAGAAGTTGAAGAAGGACAGGGAAGAGAATTAGGGAAGACTGGGGACTAGAGATATGAAGAGGAAGATTCTAGGAGAAGAATTTAGGAGAAAGGAGAGTTGAGTAGATAGCGAGGCAAAGTTGGTTTTGCTTATTTCATTCTCCATCATTTCATTCAAGTTTTTCCATGTTTTAAAAAATTAATCTGCTCATCATTTCTTACCAACCAATACCATCACAATCACATGCCATAGCTTTTTTTTGGTTTGCCATTGCACAAATGATGGGTATCCCCTTGATTTCCAGTGACCACACAGAGAATTGCTAGAAATATCTTGGAACAGATAGGTTATTTTCCTTTTTCCCTGTTTATTTTGGGCCACAAACCTAATAGTGGTATTGCTGGGTTGGAATTCTTTTCAAGTATGGGTTATAGTAGATGGTCTGAGAGGGACCTTCTAACACTAAATTCTGTGCTCCTGTGGTTTTACAAATGAGGAAGCTGAGTTTTAGCAGCGATAAGTGTCTTATTTGTAATCATGCTGCAAATAAGTATCAATAGATACTCAATGAATAGTATTATAATTGAATTAGAAAATGAACCCCAAATGAGACATAGGACAAAGATATTCAAAAAGTGATATGTAATGAAGAGAAA
Source organism: Monodelphis domestica (assembly GCF_027887165.1). Classification (NCBI taxonomy): domain Eukaryota; kingdom Metazoa; phylum Chordata; class Mammalia; order Didelphimorphia; family Didelphidae; genus Monodelphis; species Monodelphis domestica. Next base: position 18,066,069 of record NC_077231.1, on the reverse strand, counting down.
TGAGAAAACCAAGGAAATGATGGCAGGTAGCTGAGCTAAAATCGTTACTTGAATTAAGGTGAATTAACAGAGTTAAAATGAAAAAAAAATGGTTCCTTTAGTTTCTTATTCATATATTCCCCTTTCCTTTTGTGAAGAATTTTTATCTTCTAATTTTGTCAAAAAAGATTTGACCTCCTTTGATTAGGTATCTTGAGTGTTTTAGTCACTGAACTCCTATGAATGAGGCTCCTAATGTGCATAATAAACATAATACGATATGCTATGCCATGACTATATATATGGATCACTTTGCCAACATTTAATTGCTATTATCTCCTCTTCCTCCTTTTTCTTGCAATTTTCCATATACAGATTGAACTTTTTTATTGTTGTTGCAAATGTAGCAGGGTTTTGGAGGCCAGTTCTCTGTGGGCAGAGAGAAAAGTCTTTAGTATTTGACTGTCTGAGTTTCTGAGAGACATAGTGCCCAGCACACAGTTTGTTTTCTTTCAACCAGAGGCACTATCACAGGGCTGAGGAAGGACGAGAGGGACACAGTAGGTGATAAAGTATGAGCGAGATAAAGGGCTGGAGGTTCATATCTTCTTCCTAAGCAAGTACATGAAACAAGCATCAGCAGGGCATCATGAACAGTTTTGTTTTTGGTTTCTTTTATGGTTAGGGTGCCAGTCAAGTCATTTCTAGAGAGAGAAACCCTCGGAAAGGAAGGAGAAAAAATGACATGTGTCATAGAGGAGATTAGTGGAAGAACTCATTTCCATGTGTTTGGACCTGAAGAAAGAGTTTGATAGAGAAGACAAATGCTTGCAGAACTTTGCTCCAGGAGATGTGATAAAGTAGGGTGACATGCTCTGCCTTTCCTTTGCCATCCGCCCTCTTCCATTGCCTAGTAGGGCAGACATTTACTTCAGAGTATTTCATATTTCCTATATACAATATAATATAATATGCTATAACATAAATGATTATATAATATAGCGTGATATAAATATGTTATAAGATAAATATATTTCATATATAAATTAAATTTTATTTAGTACCAATTTAGCTAATGATATGATTGATCATAATTGCTCTTGTTGAATTGTGAATGGGAAGTTGCAAAATGAGAAGGATATAATGGATGACAAAGTATGAGAGAGAGATAGAAGTTCTTCATCGTGTCTTCTTGGTTGCTAGGAATCTATTCTGGACGATGCAAATTGAGAAGCTCATGGATCATGATATTTCTTAAACATCCCTCAAACAGTACAAAAACTGAATCTGGAGTTTCCTCTTTTTTTTTTTTTAAATACTTACCTTCCATCTTGGAATCAATACTGTGTATTCGTTCCAAGGCAGAAGAGTGGTAAGGGCTAGGCAATGGGGATTAAGTAATTTGACCAGGATCACTCAGCTGGGAAGTTTCTGAGGCCAGATTTGAACCTAGGACCTCCCATCTCTAGGCCTGACTCTCAATCCACTGAGCTACTCAGCTGACCCTTGGGGTCTCCTCTTGATAAAGATCTCAGTCATGAAGTAAGCAGTCAAATTGTGGAAAGGTTGGATGGGTAAATAAGGGCTTCCCTTAGAGGCGTGTCAAGCAAATTTGCCTCTCTCTTCTGCCTGCCCTACATTGTTGTTTCTTGACATAATTCCTGAAGACTTTAGCCAAGGTAGAGGGAAGCTGTTGACTAAGAGTAAGTGATGCCCATTGGGGACAGACAAAGGGAAGAGTTGAGATAGAGTGTCTCTACCCGGCTAAAAAGGAGTAGGTACTTATCTAGTTAAACTAACTGCCTGCCAACCCCACTCCTCCACTCTATACAAATAATGCTGATAGAAATAATAATCTTTCATATTTCTAGGATTTTTTTTATTTTTGGAGCATTTTTGCAATTTTCTTATTTTTCCCTTCACTACAATCTTGGGTGGTAGACAGGATAGAAAGGCAGCAGCCAGGTACCCCAATAGACAGAGTGCTAGACCTGGAGTAAAGAAGATTTGAATTAAAATCTGACCTTAGACACTAGTTGTGTGACCCTGGAAAAGTCACTTAACCCTGTTTGGCTCAAGTTCCTTATCTGTAAAATGGGTTGGAGAAATAAATGGCAAACCACTCCAGTATTTTTGCCAAGAAAACCCTAAATGGGGTCATGAAGAGTTGGACACAACTGAAAAAAAAAGACTAAACAAAGACAGGGCAGATGTTACTTTAACTTACCTTGCAGATATAGAAACTAAAATTATGGAGGACAAGTGATCACCTACTTAGTGTTAGAGCTAGGACTACGACCCAGGGCTCCTAGTTACTGGCTTCAGATTCTTTTCACTGAAACTGACTGATAATTTTTTTCTTTTTCTTTTGGTGGTGGTGGTGGGGTCAAAGAAGAATAGCAACATGGTATAGTAGTTAGAGTATTTGATTTAGAATCAGAAAGACCAAGTTCAAATCCTATCTCAGATATTCAATCATTTTATATTGCTGAGCTTTCTTTAAAAAATTTAAAAAACATTTTTAACTTTTAAATTTATTTTAAATAATTCATTTTTAAATTTTAAAAATTAAAATTTTTAATTTTTAATACTTTCTTTAAATTTTTAATAATTAAAATTTAATTTTTAAAAATGTATTTACTTAATATGTTAAAGTCCCCAAATATCTGCCTCCTTTTCCCCTCCCTAAACTAGAGAAGGTTTTGTTTGACAAAAAAAAAAGTCAATATAAAACTATGTCTTACTTATTTCCACTTGTCACTTCTTTCTCTTGAGGTGGACATTCATGTTATACTTGGAACAATATTTCTATTGCTGTATATAAAATTCTCTTCTTTCTACGTGTTTCATGACCCTTACTTTATTCATTTGGGAAATTAAATGTAATTAAATTACAGGTAACTATGGTTGTCTTCATTTGTTAAATTTAGATAATATAATGTCTATAGGAAGGGTCAGTACAAGGTTATATTATGTAATGTATGTAAAGCATTTTGTAAATTTTAAAGTATTATAAATAACTGTTATTAGATTCCTCATTCACTTTTTCCTAAGAATTAATAAGAAAATGAGAGGAACAAAGGAAAAAAAGAATGAATAAAAATACTGTATTTTGCTTATCACAAAATCATAGACTTTGAGAGTTGGAAGAGATCTTGGGGGCCATCTAGTCCAATGCCTAGATTAAAGGAAATCCCCACTACAACATGATTGACAATTGATCATGTAGCCTCTCCTTGAAGATCTCTAAAGAAGGGAACTCCTTCACAAGGCAGAATATTCCATTCTCTAGTACATCTAATGGTTAATAAGGTTTTCTTGCTTTTGAGTTTAAATTTGCGTCTTTGCAACTTCCATTTTCTTGTCCTGGTTCTGATCCTAACAGAAAAGTTCAATCAGTCCTCTGTGTGATGAACCCTTTGAATACATAAAGACAGCTCTTTTTTCTCCCCTGAATCTTCTCCTCTCCATGCTAAGTATGTTCAGTTTCTTCAACTGATCCTTCTTGGACATGGCTCTTCACCCTTTTAATTGCTATCCCCTAGACATTTTCCAGCTTATTAACATCCTCCTTAAATAATGATGCCTGGAACAAGGTACAATACTGAAGATTAAGTCTAACAATGGTAAGATGTTGGGGGGCCATCACCTTTCCATTACTTTGCTTCTCATCTTAATTCAGCCCATTTTTCATTAGCATTTTTGACCACCATGTTACACTGATGACTCACATTGATCTTGAAGTCTACTAAAATCTCCAGATATTTTTCAGAACAATTGCTGCCTATTCCAAGTCTCCTCAATCTTATACTTCTGAAATTTATTTTTGGTAGCTGGGTACAAGATGATACATTTGTGATTTTTGAATTTCAGCAACTAGGGTATATAGAGGATAGGGCACCTATCCTGGAGTCAGAAAGAGCTGAACTCAAATCTGACATCAGACACTTACAAGCTACATGAACCTAGTCAAGACATTTAAACCTTTGTTTTCCTCAGTTTCCTTAACTGCAAAATGGGGATAATACAAAACCTATTTCCCAAGGTAGTTGTAAAGATTAAATGAAATAATAAATTGCTTAGCAGAGTGCCTGGCTCATTATAAACACTGCATAAAAGTTATTATTATTAATTATCTTACTCTGTTGTCTTCAGATTCAGTCCAACATGCTAGACTGTCAAGATCCTTTTCAATCTTAAGTATCTTCTACTATATTAGCTTCATGTCATCTACAAATTTGATAAGCCTTTATCCAAATTATTGATTAAAAAAAAAGTGTTAAATAGTATAGGGTTGAACACAAATCTCCGGTGTCCTTCACTGGAGACCTCCTGCCATGTTGAAGTTTGAACCATTTTACTTTCTATCTTCCCATCCAGACTCATCATTGGGCTTAGCAGCCCAATCAGAAAGGAAATGAAGTTATTCTGGCTTGAACTATTTGATGGAAGCTATGTTTGTTCTTTGGAGTCATCACTGCCTTTTCTAGGCATTTTTCAGGCATCATTTTATTTTTCTCTTCTACAATTTCCTTCCAAAAGATATGGTTAATTTCACTTTCTATCACTGGAAAGTAGTTTGGCATTGTAGAAATTTATAACAACTCAGGTCTATAGTGAAACCATTAATGTTATTAGGTAAGGAAGTAATTTTAGATAGAGAAGGGACTTTCCAAGTCATCTAGCTCAGCCTCTCTATTTTATAGTTAGGGAACTGTGGTCCAGAGAAGCTATGTATCACACAAGTCAATGCAGACCAAAATCACAAGGAAAGTAAATGACAGGGCCAACTTTCGAGCCAAGGTCATCTGACTCCAAATTCAGCATTTATCCCACTTTACTTAGTCTGCAACCTAAAGCTGCCTTGTTTATGGGATGATTCAGAATTTCAGTCATGTCTGTCTCTTTATGACCCCATTTGAGGTTTCCTTGGATACTGGAGTGGTCTGACATTTTCTTCTCCAAGGGATGTGTAGGATTTATTAAAAAGAAACAAAAAAACCTATTGGATAAAAATATGCCAGAAATGCCTGACTGAATGAAATAGGATTCATTAAATGCTTACTATTGGCCAAGTATTGTGCTAGGAGTTGGGTTACAAATAGAAAAATTAGACAATTTCTTCTCCTTCAAGGAGCTGATATTCTAATTGGGGAATATAGGAGAGTTAGCTATGTGGTAGATAGCAAACACTAGGAGTCCTTAGGTGCATTGGTAGGTCAGATTGTAGTGTCCACTGGTCTGGAGGTCAGTGTGACACAGATAGTAAATCCTTAATAACAGGGCATGTGGTAAGGTTGACAGTAAAATATCTACTATTTAGGCTACTATAGAAATAAAAACAAACAAAAAAAGAAAGAAAGAAAGAAAGAAAGACCACAAATGAGAAAGCCATTTTTAAAGGATACTGTAAACCTCAAAATTTCTCAGACTTATGAATATTAGGGGTTTCCCCCATTGGGGAATCTTCTACTTAAAAAAATTCCCTAGCAGATGGTGAGAACTCTACTTGAGTGTGGGGGCTTCTAGCTATGGGAGTGTCCCTGCTCCACCCTACTTAAGACTGCGTTAGGACAGAAAACTGCTTGCTAAACAATGAAAGTACTTTGATCCAGGCTTATGGAAGGGACAAGAAGTTCTTTGAGTCATGACTGTTTTAGAATTGATACAATGGGATACTAAGTACCTATAAAGGTGGGGCAACTTGTAAACTACTTAAACCTAAAAGGGTGATAACTTATTCAGAGGTTTTTTCTTAATGAAATTTGTCGACACAGCAGCATTTTTTTCCTGACTTACTAAAGAGATTAAAACTACTCAACTGTGAATTCAAAATGGGCGGTCCTTTAGAAACATCTACAGTGATTGGTAGATGTAAGGACTTAGGGGAAGTGACAGAGGAAATTTTTTGCCCTTAAAAATAAGAGCTTGGATCTCATTCAAGGATCTCTATTTCTGACTCTCATTCTGAAGGAGAGTTCCTTGAGGAGCTTCTCTGAGGGACTCTGTCCCTCTTGGGTAGGAGCTCTGGAGGCTCTTGAGAGAGGCCCTTTGAAGCAATCTCTGGCTGGAAGACTCTTTGAGGAAGGACACTGGCCTGGTGTCACTAGTATCCTTGTTTAGTCAGACCTTGTGGTGAGTGTTAAAAAACTGACTGATTTCTCTTTTAAGACTCAGGTCTAGGCCATATTGGCTTGAGGCCCTTCATACTTATTCCTTTCTTACTCTCTCTCTCTTTCTTTGATTACTCATTGTATTGTTAATTAAAATCTCTTTAAAACCCATTGACTTGGGTATTTGAATAATTGGGAATATTTCCCTGGCAACCACCTTATATTTGATTTTAAAACCCAAGACACTGTAGTGAAACATATTTCTGCAGTCAAATTTACTCACCCTCTCTTATATCTATCACAATTTATATCTTCCACTATTTTAATCACTACAGTTTAAGACCTCAACCATTTAAAATCTCACAATACTTATAGTTAGGATTTTTTTTCCTGACAAACTTATTCAATATTAACCTAGATACAGCCCTCCTCCACAGAAACAGTAGTATAAGCAATGTAACCTGATTTTTCAAAGACAAGCATTAATATATGGAAAAGGCACTTGATTGGAATAGCTTTGTTTTTTATTAACCTGTGCTATTTTGAAAAAAAAAAATCACTTAATTTGTCTGATATTCAGTTTCCTTATCTTCAAGATCAGAGCAGGAGAGAAGGTCCTTTCTACTTCTTGATTCTGCCATCCATTCTGTGTCAGGAACATAAAATTCTGTTCCTATCTTTTGTCACATTAACTGACTTTGTGACTCCAGAGAAATCACTTCACATTTCTGGAATTCAGTTTCCTCATCTATAAAATGATCAGATTAGACTAAATAATCTCCAAAGCCCCTTCCAGTTTTAAAATTTATCAATTATTGGATTCCAATTCTCTTTCCTAGAACTACTGATTGAAGAGAAGGTAAGGAGTTGAATAACTAAGTGACATCTCAGTCTTTCCCTTTCAACTGATTTAAAGATTTCAAAAATTAATTCATTTGTTGGTTACATTAAAATTCCCAGGTATTTCCTTCCTTCTCTCCATTTTATACCCTAGAGAAGACTTTTCAATTTATTTTAGCTTGTGGCACTTCTGGAGGCTAAAAACTAGAATTATCAAGGGAACCTGCCAATTCTTCTTTGGAGGATATCTGAGTGTTGGAATTCATTCTGGAATGTGGCAGCCTTGTCTAAAATTATGGAATGGATGGGTCAAGAATTCGTCTCCCATTTCTGAACTTTTCTTCCCCCTCCCCCCCCCCCCCAGATCCCTTTAGGTAGATAGCATCCTTTGTTTTCTCCTTTTCAAAACTTACTTTTATTAGGGTTGTGAACTCCTTGACAACAGGGCCTTTTAAAAATTATAATTTTTTACCTTTCTTTGTATTTCCAAGGTTTATCATAGTACCTGGCTTCTTAATAAAGGTTACTTGGCTGAATGAGTTGACAAAAGAAAGGATCTTAATTTCATTTACAGTAGAATATGACTGATAACGGGAAATATTTTCTCATTAGTGTTATTCAGTCAGATTCGACTTTTTATGACCCAGTTGGGGATTTTCTTGGCAAAGATACTTCCATTTCCTTCCAGGTCATTTTCATGGATGAGGAACTAAAGCAAACTGGGTTAAGTAACTTATTCAGGGTCACACAGTCAGTAAGTGTCTGAGGTCTGATTTGAATGTAGGTCTTCCTAATTCCAGGCTGAACACTATCTCCTTGCTCCACCTCGCTGCCCTTTCTGTCTCTTTAGTAGGGGCCAAAGTCTTCAATTATTATGGCATTTCAAGCTTTCCAGAGTGGATGGTAGAGTTTAACTAAAGGCTTGAATTATGATGAGAGGTAGCCACCTACTTTGCCAATATTGGTAAATTCCAAGGTCCATCTACAACCATTTTTGATATTATTGGTGCAAGATTCCTTACAAGGTCAACAGAGACTTTCTTAATTTTGAATAAATTGGGAATGACTGACCTCCAATGGTCATGTTAAAAAATGCTATGTACATAATGTTTTGTTTCCTGGCCTTTGTATATCTTTCCCAGAAGAGAATCACATAGAGAAGGAACCTGAAGAGTTCATCATTGAAGCCTATCCTCTTGGCTGGCAAAGATGACTCCTGGCTCAAGTTATTAACCTTATTCATTAAATATGGAAACTGGGCAACTGGATGGCAGTCCCCTCAGTGAAAATAAAGAAGTTTAAGAGAGAACTAGATTTGGGGTTAAATATTATTTGTTCCAATTGAGTAGAAAAGTCTATACTTGGTGGATTCCGATTCCTATTTAGGTATGTATTAATCAAATGTCTAAATCTGGTAATCTGAGTCAAATAATGAAAATAATAAAGAAATGGACAACTGTTTAATTTAAAATTTTTCCGTTTTTTTTTCAGTTAATAAGCATTTATTTTCTCTCTTTCCCATTCTTTGCCCCAACTGCTGAAAAAAACAAACATCAACCTTGTAACAAATATACATAGTTAAGAAAAAGCAATTCCTACACTGCCCAATTACCCAAAATGCATGTGGCATCCTGCATCATTAATCCACTCTTGTCCGGAGGAGGGTAGGTAGGATGAATCTTCAGTGGTTCTTGTGAAAGGTGTTTGGTCTCTGCATGGACCAGAGCTCTTGGGTTTTTTGGTTGTATGCATTTTTGATGTAAAAAAAAAAATTTGTTTCTTGCTTCGTAGCATTGTGCAATACTGACCCCTGCAGGACTGTAGTTTGAAGGGTTTTTGCTTTGTTTTGTTTATAAAAGTTCAAGTTCTGGTTTGGTACTTAAGAACCCTTATAAACTGACAATAAGAATAAGAATAAAGAATAAGACAAACAGAGTGGGAAATTTGTTAGAGGGTAGTTAGCATTTATATAACTCTTTAAGGTTTACAAAGTATTTTACAAATTTCTTATTTTACTCTCAGAGATACTGAGAGGTAGGTACAATTATCCTCATTTTTTTTTTTATAAATGAGGAAACTGAGGAAGATAGAGGTTAAGTCACTAGCTCAGAGTCACTCAGATAATAAATGTTTGGTGCTGAATTTGAACCCAGATCTATCACTCTAGTACTGCCTACCCAAATGCAATTTTCCCCATAAAAACATTTCATATTTAATATTTATGGCATAACGCTTAATGGTGCTTTATTGATTAGGACCAGAGGCCTCAGGTTTTTGGACAATATTTGTAAAACACTTAGCATAGCATTTGACAAATAGCAGGTGCTACATAAATGCTAATTATTAATATTATTTCAAGAAAATTAATGCAATTTTTGTAATTGTTATATGGTAGTAGAGTTCCTTAGGACCATTTCTATTTCCACACTCAACATATTGAGAATTATCATGTGGGAGATCATTTATGATCATATATGCCATCTCTACAATCATTTATAATTGATAGTATAATTTGCTATAGGAGGCTTGATAGATTTTCCCTATTTTTCATTTGTTTATTGTCCTTCTGGTTTCTCCCTTATAACTTCTTGGGATCATCTGGCTTAATTGAGTCCTTTGCCAAGTTTCCTGCAAAATTGTCTTCCCTGCCAATGCTTCTAGATGGTTTATGAGGTACTACTAATCATAATCCTTTATTTTCCTCCATAGGATTTTTAATTTAAACTTTTGCTGAATCTTTCATTTTCATGTCACCCTTATTTCCTATCTTTGAGCCCTTTCCCCTTCTTAAAGAGCAATTCTTTTAAATAAAGAAACCAAAAGGAAAAAAAGTCAGCAAACCAATATAGGACAATATCTAATATTATGGTCAGTATTCCAATGCCTGTAGCTTCCCTATAACTTTGAAGAAGGGAGAGCAGTGCCTCCTCATTTCCTTTATTGGAGTTAAGCTTGATTATTATGCGGTTGTAGCATGCAGTTGACCCTTTGTCAAATAAATTGAATTTTTTTTTTGAGATCAAAAGGTGCTTTTATTTCAACTTACCTGAGTGAATTCAGGCAAGTCATTTCATCTTTATGAGTCTGTTTCCTCTTCCATAAAATGGGGAATTTGAAAAGATGCCCTCTGGGGACCCCTCCAAGTGTGAGAAGATAATAGTAACTATGAAATGTGTGTGACCGTGGCAAATCAGCTGACCTTTCTCAGCCATTGCCTCATTTTAAAAAATTTATTTATTTAGTCAATTTAGAACATTATTCCTTGCTTATAAGAATCACATTATTTCTATTAGGATAGGATTTGAGATAAGGGAAACACAAGAGGAAAACATAAAAACCTGTTTTATTGTTTGGGAAGGGAAAGGAATAAGGGCATATGGATATACTTATTCTTATTCTTAAAACTAACTAAACTATATTAACTATGTTACTAAACTAAAAACTTAACCAAATACCCCAATCTCATAGCAGGAGTCCAAAATCAAATAGAGCCAGGATATTTTGTTCTTAGATATCCAAGCAAATCCTGATGTCCAACCAAGACTGATTCTGTCAGCAACCAGATACAGGGAAAAAGCTCCTTCCACAGTTTGATCACAAGGAAAAATCTTCTTAAGCCTTCATCTAAACTTTCTCAGGAGAGAAGACAGTTGGAAAAGATGGAATCTTCACCTAGATCCCTCAGGCTCTGGCTCCCATGTGACCTTTGGTCACATGCTACTGTCAATCATCCCTAGGTTTACATTTCTCAGTTCTTTGCACCAGTTTTGCAGAATGCAAATCTTTTCATCCTTTATCACATTTCCCTCCCTCCCCTTCCCCACCTCTCCCAAAGTTGACACACAATTTCACTGGGTACTACATGTGTCCTTGATCAGAACCTATTTCCATGTTGTTGATGTTTGCACTAGGATGTTCATTTAGAGTCTACATCCACAACCATATTCCTTCGACCCATGTATTCAAGCAGTTGTTTTTCTTTGGTGTTTTTACTCCCACATTTTTTCTCTGAATGTGGATTTTTTTCCCCTAGATTCCTCCAAGTTGTTCAGGATCACTGCATTGCCACTAATGGAGAAGTTCATCACATTCAATTGTACCACAGTGTACAGTCTCTGTGTACAATGTTCTCCTGGTTCTGCTCCTTTTGCTCTGCATCAATTCCTGGAGGTTGTTCCAGTCTCCATGGAATTCCTCCACATTGTAATTCCTTTGAGCACAATAGTATTCCATCACCAACATATACCACAATTTGTGTAGCCATTCCCCAATTGAAGGGCATCCCCTCATTTTCCGATTTTTTGCCATCACAAAGAGCACAGCTATATTTTTGTACATGTCTTTTTTCCTTATAAATAAATTGAATTTTGATGAATCTTCCCAAAATGAATAGCCCTTGTCAGAACGAACATCTTCATTTTTCTTTCAGAAAACTGATCCCAATAGGATTAAAATAGGCTTGTTGGGCTATCCTTAGAGCTTAAACATGCTATATAACTTCTCTTAAAAGGGAAATGCTTTTTGAGTTCCAAATGACTAACTTTTAAACCACAACCCTTTCTTTCTTTCTTTCTTTCTTTCTTTCTTTCTTTCTTTCTTTCTTTCTTTCTTTCTTTCTTTCTTTCTTTCTTTCTTTCTTTCTTTCTTTCTTTCTTTCTTTCTTTCTTTCTTTCTTTCTTTCTTTCTTTCTTTCTTTCTTTCTTTCTTTCTTTCTTTCTTTCTTTCTTTCTTTCTTTCTTTCTTTCTTTCTTTCTTTCTTTCTTTCTTTCTTTCTTTCTTTCCTTCTTTCTTTGGCAAGATTTGAACCTACAACTTCCCATCTCTAGGCCTGGCTCACCCCACAATCCTTTCTGAAGTAGGGACTGCCTGCACTAAGGAATTAGCTTGTTTTAGAAGACCTTGACTATGAGCTGTTAATCCTATTGAATTAATTGAACAATTTGGCACAGTTTGTTATAATTTCCAATTTTCTCCATTGTTTGGAAATCCCCAGTTTCTTGCTTACATCTTTGAACTAGGTTGTTATATTCCCAGAAAAATCCCAGAATTACAGAGTTTTAGAGTTAGAAGGAAAAACTCAGCATCTCTGGTTGTAATATTTATTGGGAAATGATGGGGAGGATATGAAAAATGGGGAATAATAGGTTTGTATGGGGGTATGGAGGAGTTGAAGGGAGAGAGGGAATATTGCTCGTTGAAGCAAAGGAGAGAGATGCCCCCTGCTGAGAGGAAGCAGCAGGGATCCGATAAGGACTGTTTGTCCTGGAATGACTGAACTGAAGTTCAGCTCCTTCTATGATCAGAAAAGATAGTCCACTTATCTTACTGTGAATTCAAAAAATATAAAGTTTAATAACCAGTTGGGATTGGAGTTTTTTCCTCACCTTCAGAGTTGAGGCCAGGCCCTGAGGCTGGCAGAGGGTTTCTCCCACTCCTGTCTATTCTATATCAGTCCTTGCTTTGTCCAATTCAGAATCTTAGCAGTAGACAGAAAGCAAACAAGAACAGGTCTGACCTTCAGAAGTGATTGGGCCTGAATCTTCGGGCTGAGCCAAGAAGAGGAATGCCACTCCAGACTGGGCTGAACGGGCTCCTCCCTCCTCCAACACCAGGAAGCAAGTTCAAAACCCAGGCAGGAAGGAAGTGCTAGACACAAGCCCCAATTTCCACTCCCAGTTGCCCCTTCCCCCACCAACTATCAGTCTTGTTTCTTTTCCACATGGTTTAACACCATACCAAAGAAAAAAATCTCCATATACCTGACTATGGTCAAAGGTAGCCTCTGTCTGAAGACTCTTTAAGAAAGGAGTCTTTCTTTCTACTAGCTTCTAAGTCATCTCATTCTGCTTTGGGACAGCTCTAACCATTAGAAAGTTTTCCCCAGGATCAAGTCTAAATTTTCTCACTGACTTCTTTCACCCATCAGATCTACTTTTACTGTCTGGCACAAAATAGAACAAGCTCAACACACTGCTTCCACATGATCACACTTGAAGGGTACACATCATTCCCAAACCCTACAATTTTAACAAAGCAAATGAGGCCATTTATTATGATATATCTGAAGATTTGAATTCAAATATGACCATGTGTTATTATATATATGAAGATCTGAATTCAACTCTGACATCAAATATTTATTAGCTGTTGACTCTGGGCAAGTCACTTAACCCTGTTTACCTCAGTTTCCTCATCTGTAAAACAAGCTGGAGAAGAAAAGGGAAAATCATTACTATGATATATTTAAAGGAAGGGTCAGTCTCCCCTGCCTCTGGGAAGAAAGACCCTCAGTGAGGGATTCAGATGGAAGGTGTGTCTTTCTTCTGATTGGCCTGAAAGTACATCATTTGGAACTCCCCAGCAGTCCTGATTGGTGAATATTTTAATGAGAAGTTGTTTAATATCTCAATTCCTCTCTAATTACTTCATCTATAGTTAGGCTGAACCTCCCCCCTACCCCCAGAACTTAAGAAATGGCACTTTTTTAATAACATTATTTTTTTTTTTATTTCATCAATTTCAAACATTATTCTTTGGATACAAAAATCATTTTCTATTTCTCCCTCCCCTCCCACCAACCCTCCCATAGCGAATGCACAATTACACTGGGTATTACATGTGTCCTTGATACGAACCCATTTCCATGTTGTTGGTATTTGCACTGGGATGTTCATTTAGAGTCTACATCCCCAATCATATCCCCTAGACCCATGTAGTCAAGAAGTTGTTTTTCTTTGGTGTTTTTACTCCCACAGGTTTCCTCTACATGTGGATAGTATATTTTCTCATAGAACATTCCAGATTGTTCAGGGACACTGCATTGCCACTAATGGAGAAGTCCATTATATTCGATTGTACCACAGTGTATCAGTCTCTGTGTACAATGTTCTCCTGGCTCTGCTCCTTTCACTCTGCATCACTTCCTGGAGCTTGTTCAAGATCCCAAGGAATTCCTCCACTTTATTATTCCTTTGAGCACAATAGTATTCCATCACCAACATATAACACAATTTGTTCAGCCATTCCCCAATTGAAGTCCATTCCCTCATTTTCCATTTTTTTTGCCACCACCAAGAGCGCAGCTATGAATATTCTTGTACAAGTCTTTTTCCTTATTATCTCTTTGCCCCAGTGCTATGGCTGGATCAAAGGGTAGACATTCTTTTGTCGCCCTTTGGGCATAGTTCCAAATTGCCCTCCAGAATGGTTGGATCAATTCACAACTCCACCAGCAATGAATTAATGCCCCAACTTTGCCACATCCACTCCAGCATTCATTACTTTTCTCTGCTGTCATGTTAGCCAATCTGCTAGGTGTGAGGTGATACCTCAGAGTTGTTTTGATTTGCATCTCTCTGATTATAAGAGATTTAGAACACTTTTTCATGTGCTTGTTAATGGTTTTGATTTCTTTAACTGAAAATTACCTATTCATGTCCCTTGCCCATTTATCAATTGGGGATTGCTTGAATGTTTGTACAATTGATTTACCCCTTTGTAAATTTAAGCAATTAGACCTTTGTCAGAGGATTTTGCTATGAAGATTGTTTCCCAGTTTGTTATTTCCCTTCTGATTTTGGTTACTTTGGTTTTGTTTGTACAAAAAATTTTAAATTTGATATAGTCAAAATTATTTATTTTACTTTTTGTGACTCTTTCTAAGTCTTGCTTGGTTTTAAAATCTTTCCCTTCCCAAAAATCTGACATGTATACTATTCTGTGTTCACATAATTTACTTATTGCTTCCTTCTTTACGTTCAAGTCATTCACCCATTCTGAGTTTATCTTGGTTTAGGGTGTGAGATGTTGATCTAAACCTAATCTCTCCCACACTGTCTTCCAATTTTCTAAGCAGTTTTTATCAAATAATGGGGTTTGTCCCAAAACCTGGGATCTTTGGGCTTGTCATAGACTGTCTCACTGAGGACACTTATCCCAAGTCTATTCCACTGATGCTCCTTTCTGTCTCTTAGCCAGTACCAAATTCTTTTGATGACCACTGCTTTATATATAGTTTGAGATCTGGTACTGCAAGGACACCTTCCTTTGTATTTTTTTTCATTGTTTCCCTGGATATTCTTGATCTTTGGTTCTTCCAAATGAACTTTGTTATGTTTTTTTCTAATTTAGTAAAAAAGTTTTTTGGAAGTTTGATGGGTATGGCACTAAATAGATGGATAAATTTGGGTAGGATGGTCATTTTTATTATGTTAGCTCATCCTACCCATGAGAAGTTAATATTTTTCCAATTTCTCAGATCTAGTTTTTGTTGTGTGGAAAGTGTTTTGTAATTGTGTTCATATAGTTCCTGTGTTTGTCTCAGCAGATAGATTCCTAAGTATTTTACATTGTCTAAGGTGATTTTGAAGGGAATTTCTCTTTCTAATTCCTGCTGCTGAGATGTGTTGGAAATAAATAGAAATGCTAATGACTTATGTGGGTTTATTTTTACCCTGCAATTTTGCTCAAGTTGTTGATTATTTTGACTAGCTTTTTGATTGATTCTCTAGGATTCTTTAAGTAGACCATCATATCATCTGCAAAGAGTGATAGCTTGGTCTCTTCATTGCCAATTTTAACGCCTTCTATTTATTTTTCTTCTCTTATTGCTACTGCTAGTGTACAATGTTAAATAATAGCGGTGATAATGGGTTTTGTTTCACTCCTGATCTTATTGGGAATGCATCTAGTTTATCCCCATTGCATATGATGTTGGCTGATGATTTTAGATATATATTGTTTATTGTTTTTAGGAAAGACCCTTCTATTACTATACTTTCTAGTGATTTCAATAGGAATGAGTGTTGTATTTCATCAAAGGCTTTTTCTGCATCTATTGAGATGATCACGTGATTTTTGTTGGTTTGCTTATTGATATGGCCAATTACGTGGATGGTTTTCCTGATATTGAACCATCCTTGCATTCCTGGTATAAATCCCACCTGATCATAGTGAATAACCCTCCTGATGACTTGCTGGAGTCTTTTTGCTAATATCCTATTTAAGATTTTTGAATCTATGTTCATTAAGGAGATTGGTCTGTAGTTTTCTTTGTCTTGTTTTTGACCTGCCTGGCTTTGGAATCAGTACAATATTTGTGTTGTAAAAGGAAGTTGGTAGAACTCCTTCTTTGCTTATTCAGTCAAATAGTTTGTATAGTATTGGGATTAGCTGTTCGTTGAATGTTTGATAGAATTCACTTGTGAATCCATCAGGCCCTGTGGATTTTTTCTTAGGGAGTTCTTTGATGGCCTGTTCAATTTCATTTTCTGATATGGCATTATTTAAGAATTCTATTTCTTCTTCTCTTAATCTAGGCAATGTATATTTTTGTAGATATTCATCCATATCACATAGATTGGCATATTTATTGCCATATAGTTGGGCAAAATAGTTTTTAATGATTGCCTTAATTTCCTATTCATTGGTGGTGAGTTCTCTCTTTCCATCCCTGATACTGTTAATTTGGTTTTCTTCTTTCCTCTTTTTTATTAGATTGACCAATACTTTGTCTATTTTGTGTTTTCAAAATACCAGCTTCTAGTTTTATTTATTAATTCAATAGTTCTATCACTTTCCATTTTATTAATCTCTCCCTTAATTTTTAGGATCTCTAATTTAATTTTCTTCTGGGGATTTTTAATTTGTTTGCTTTCAAGTTTTTTGATTTGCATGTCCAATTCATTGACCTCTGCCCTCCCTAATTTGTTAACATATGAACTCAAGGATATAAATTTTCCCCTGAGTACTGCTTTGACTGCATCCCACAGAGTTTGAAAGGATGTCTCATCATTGTCATTTTCTTCAATGAAGTTATTAATTGTTTCTACAATTTGTTCTTTAACTAGCTGGTTCCACCCAAAGGACTTTAAGGTCTATTGTTAATTAGAAGCTTATGGAACTGGGATTTCCCTCCAGGAGAAATTCTAATGTGACAAGGTCAAACTTGATGTCTTCAGCTTTCAAGTTAACTAAACTTGAGGTTTTCTAGATTTCAAGTTGACCCCTACAGGGAAAAATTTTTTGTTAAATGCAACAATGTAGGTGTTTGTAGGTAGTGTTTGGCAATAAGGGGAAGCATTCTCCAACCCTTCTTTCCCATTAAGAAATTAACTCTTCCATGTTCACAAAGTGTTCTCTTAATAGAAAAGAAATATTTCTATTGTAGGCTGAGAGTCATGTCCAAAGAACTGACAACTCAGGCAATGTTCATGACCAGGGAACAAGCTTTACTGAAAGAAAGTACAGAGATAGAGTGGAGGTAGTGGCACTGAGAGGTTTTCAAGAATGCTTTTTATTTTGTTAGGTTGTTAAGGAAAGAGTCAGTTGTTTAGATGGTAGTTATAGCTTGTGAATTTTAGATTTACTCCACCCTGCTTAGTCTAACAAAACAGGAATTCTTACACCCCTACTTAAGGTTGTTGTTGTGCTGAGAAGTGTTGAGAAGAATGGCCTATGACAGACATGTGTTAGCAAATGAGAACTCAGAAACAACTGACAGACCCCTGGGCTGTCTTAAGTCAAGCTTAAGCTGCTATTTGTACATTTGAGATGCGGGAAGTGATGTAAAAATGGTCTATATATTTTGCACCACTTCCTCTCTCTGGGCTCTTTTGGTGGAGAGATGGCTAGTGGAAGCTTGCTGGACATCTTGGCATCTTGGCGTGGCTGTAGTTATTGTCCAGTTTTCATGGTGAGCATCCTTGATATAATACTGGGATAAGCTTAGTAGTGTAGTTCAGGTGAAGCATCTTCCCTGAGCTCTCTCGGAGTTTAGGCTGCTTCCTTTTTTCCCCTTTCCCTTTCCTAAAAGTGCCATCCTCCTAGGAGGCCCCTCATCTTGGAGGAGGGCTCATGGCTGGAAGGTCTCTGAACTCTTCTTTGCTCAGGCTAGGCCAGAGAAATCTTATACCCTCTTCTTAATTCCTTCCCTCTATATTAATTAAATCATCATAAAATTCCCAAACTGACTTGAGTATTTTTATTGGGATTTGAATTAATCCCTGGCAACTAACTAAATTTATATTTCAGTCAAACCCCCCTAAATTTACCTCTTACAGTCTCCTCTAACCAAGGAATAGACTTCACTTTACTCAGGGTTCACTTTATTCCACATGGTTTTACCCATAATTCACTTTTTTTATCCAGTGAGAATGGGGTGAAAACCTCAAAGCAAATGGGATGCTAATGATATATTAAACACCCCCAGGGATTTTCTGTCAAATTTTGGCTGGTTCTGTGCAGGCTGGCTTGTGGGGGTATGGTATTCTGGGTCCATGGTATACTGTGTTTATGCTCATTGATTGGTTACAGAGATCCTGCCTACATCCTTTTTCTTTAAAAAATATTTATTTAATTAATTACTTTAGAATATTTTTCCATGGTTACATGATTCATGTTCTTTCCCTCCCTCTTCCTCCCCTCCCAGAGCCAATTAGCAATTCTGCTGGGATTTACATATATCATTCATTGTTCAAAACCTATTTCCATATTATTAATATTTTCAATAGAGTGATCACTTAAAGTTCACAACCCCAGTCATATCCCCATTGAACTATGTGATTAATCATAAGTTTTTCTTCTGTGTTTCTACTCCCACAGTTCTTTCTCTGCATGTGGATAGCATTCTTTCTCATAAGTCTCTCAGAATTATGTTGGATTACTGTTAGTAAAGAAGTCCATTATATTCAATTGTACCACTATTTATCAGTCTCTGTGTACAGTGTTCTCCTGGTTCTGCTCCTTTTGCTTTACATCAATTCCTGTAGGTATTTCCAGTTCACATGGAATTGCCCCAGATAATTATTCCTTATAGCACAACAGTATTCCATCACCATCAGATACCACAACTTGTTCAGCCATTCCCCAGTCAATGGACACCCCCTCATTTTCCAATTTTTTGCCACTACAAAGAGCATGACTATAAATATTTTTGTACAGGTCTTTTTCCTTATTATCTCTTTGTGGTACAAACACAGCAGTAGTATGACTGGGTCAAAGGGCAGTTTTTTAAAGCCCTTTGGGCATAGTTCCAAATTGCCCTCCAACAATGTATTAATGTCCCAATTTTGCCACATCCCCTCCAACATTTTTTACTTTCCTTTGCTGTCATATTAGCTGATCTGCTAAGTGTGAGGTGGTACCTCAGTGTTGTTTTGATTTGCATTTCTCTAATTGTAAGAGATTTGAAACACTTTTTTCATGTGTTTATTGATCATTTTTATTTCTTTATCTGAAAACTGTCTATTCACATCCCTTGCTCATTTATCAGTTGGTGGCTTGATTTTTTGTACAATTGATTTAGCTCCTTATAAATCTGAGAAATTAGACCTTTTTCAGAGTATTTTGTTATGAAGATTTTTTTCTCAATTTGTTGCTTCCTTCTAATTTTGGTTTCATTGGTTTCGTTTGTACAAAAACTTTAATATAATCAAAATTATCCATTTTACATTTTGTAATATTTTCTACCTCCTGCTTGGTCTTAAATTCTTTCCTTTCCCATAGATCTGCCAGGTATACTATTCTATGTTCACCAAATTTACTTATAATTTACCCATTCTGAATTTATCTTGGTATCCGGTGTGAGATGCTGATCTAAGCCGAGGTATCTCCCACATTCTTTTCCAATTTTCTCAGTAGTTTTTGTCAAATAATGGGTTCTTGTCCAAAAAGCTGGGATCTTTGAGTTTGTCATACATTATTTTGTTGAGGTCATTTACCCCAAGTCTATTCTATTGATCCTCTCTTCTATCTCTTAGCCAGTACCATATTGTTTTGATGACCACTGCTTTATAGTAATGTTTAAGATCTGGTACTGCTGGGCCCCCATCCTTCATTTTTTTTTCATTAGTTCCCTTGATATTTTTTATCTTTTGTTCTTCCAAATGAACTTTGTTATAATTTTTTCTAATTCAATAAAAAAGGTTCTTGGTAGTTTGATAGGCATGGTGCTGAATAAGTAAATTAATTTGGTAGGATTGTAATTTTTATTATGTTAGCTCATCCTACCCATGAGAAATTAATGTTTTTCCAATTATTTAAATCTAGTTTTAATTGTGTGGAAAGTATTTTGTAGTTTGTATTCATATAATCCCTGAGTTTCTCTTGGCAGATACATTCCTAAATATTTTATATTATCTAGGGTGATTTTAAATGGAATTTTCCTATCTAACTCTTGCTCTTGGATGATTTGGAAGTATGTAGAAATGCTGATCATTTATGTGGGTTTATTTTGTATCCTGCAACTTTGCTAAAGTTGTAATGATTTCCACTAGCTTTTTGATTGATTCTCTAAGATTCTTAAAGTAGACCATCATATCATCCACAAAGAGTGATAGTTTAATTTCCTCATTGCCTACTTTAATCCCTTCAATTTCCTTTTCTTCTCTAATTGCTATTGCTAGCATTTCTAGTACAATGTTAAATAATAGAGGTGATAATGGGCATCCTTGTTTCACTCCTGATTTTATTGGGAAGGTTTCTAATTTATCCCCATTGCAGATGATGCTTGCTGATGTTTTTAAATATATGCTGTTTATTATTTTTAGCAAAGACCCTTCTATTCCTACACTTTCTAGTGTTTTCAATACGAATGAGTGTCATATTTTGTCAAAGGCTTTTTCTGCATTTATTGAGATAATTATGTGATTTTTGTTGGCTTGGTTTTTGATATGGTCAATTATAGGGATGGTTTTACTGATATTAAACCATCCTTGCATTCCTGGTATAAATCCCACTGGATCATAGTGAATAACCCTTGTGATCACTTGCTGGAGTCTTTTTGCTAGAATCCCATTTAAGATTTTTGCATCTATGTTTATTAAGGAGATGGGTTTATAGTTTTCTTTCTCTGTTTTTGGTCTGCCTGGCTTTGGAATCAATACCATATTTATGTCATAAAAGGAATTTGGTAAACTCCTTCTTTGCTTATTTTGTCAAATAGTTTGGATAGTATTGGGATTAGTTGTTCTTTAAATGTTTGATAGAATTCACTTGTGAATGTTAAGGGTAAAATTAGGGTTGTTGACTGAATATGTTATATTAGTGGTTGCCAGGGATTTAAATTCAATCCCAATAAAATACTTAAGTCAGTTTTGGATGTTATTGTGTTTTAATTACAATAGAAGGAAGAAATTAAGAAGAAAAAGAAGAGGGTAAGGGTAGGAGATTTTCTCTGGCCTGGAGTAAGTCAAAGGGAGTTCAAAGGATTCAGCCAAGTGGCCTCCTGAGAAGATTAAATCTAGCTCAGCTTCCAGCTACAAGGCCTCTTCCGAGATGAGGAGCCTCCTTGGAGGATAGTGCTTTCAGAAGGTCAAGGAAAAGAGGAATCAGTCTTGGTTCACTCACAAAGGTCATTCAGGGAAGACGCCTCACCTAAACCACACTACAAAGCTTCTCAATAACCTCACCATCAAGCTGCAAAACACCAAAAGCTGTCAAGAGCTCCCAACGCCACTGAAAGAGTGTTCACAGGAAGTGACAGGAAATATATAGGCAGTTCTTTACATCACTTCCTGCATCTCACATGTACCAATGGTAGCTTAAGCTTGACTTAGTACAGCCCAGGGAGTCAGTCAGTTTGTTTCTGATTTGTCACGTGCTAGCACATGTCAGTCATAGGCCACCCTCCCCTACAGTTAATCCTTAAGTGGGGGTGTATACATTCCTTGGTTGCTAAATTTCTAAGACTAAGCAGGGTGGAGTAAATCTAAAATTCACATGAATCCATCTGATCCTGGGAATGTTTTCTTAGGGAATTCCTTGTTCCCAGGGTCAGATGGATTTTTTCCAGGTAGCTACTATTAGAATGTGGGGGGAGTCTCGCCCCTGGCTAGTGGTTGCTGTGAGCTCAGCTGGTTGGGAGTCAGGTTACAGTGTGTGTTCTGGCCAGCAGACACGGATGAGTTAAAAACTCTTCTGAGTGAAAGCATATGTGGCAGGCTACTCTCTTAGAGAGCAAAGAGAGATAGAGACAGAGACAGAGACATGAGTAGAGTCCAATCAAATGTAATTGATAGTTATGGGACCTAGGGGGCTTGTTGGTCCAGTATATGTACTGGACCAATATGCTATATATATATTCTTTTCCCACACACTATGATCAAAGGAATATGATATATCAAGAAGAAGGTAACATGTCAAAAGCATACATTCTTCAGCTCCAATTAGAGGACACAGCTGCATACAATTCATCAATAGTAATCTTCAAAGCTTCTTTTGTTTGCTATTGCTGACATAAGAATTTCTTAGAAGTACAAAAGCCAAGACATAGCTGATAGCAGTGAAGGCCATTTATCCTACATAGAGCTCAAGGTTTGTGGTAGTAAGTTTCTGAGCCAATTAAGAAAGCCTGGTTTTCTTAATCATGATTTGTTAGACCTACAGGTTCAAGTCCGGTCCTTGTCAAGGGTCTGAGGCAGATCTGCAAACATGTCTTTTCTGCCTGCTTTTGCCTCAGTGGGCCTAGAGTGTCCTTATGGACTTGTCACTCCTTTGTTCCATTTGTTCTTTGTTCGTTACCTGAATAGAAGCTGTCATTTGTAATTTCTTTTTTCTTTTGTTAACTCATATTTTTTCCTTCCTTCCCCTCCTCATTGGCTAGACTCCTGATCCTCTGTTTATTTGCTTGATCTGGGAGTTTGGGCTTTTCTGTCCTGCAGGGGCTCCTTTTCTGCTCTACTGATTAATTCAATTAGGCTGATGGAGCTGACCTGTTGTATTAATGTGCCCTGAAGCCAGATCTTCCCGAGCTACCAGCAGAGGCTGAAGGTGAAAATGAAGGTCTGGAGGCTAAAGGTAGTTATCCTCATCCTCCTCTCTTCCTTTCTGCCAGCTGCCAGATCAGAGCCTTGAGTTTCCTGTGGTGGTACCAAGGTACTCTGTTGTGGTTGCAGCCTTCGCCCAGGGATCTCAGTCAGCCGTATTCTTACCTGGGGTCTCAGCATAGTAGGTGGGTAAGGGCTGTTGGAGATTGAGATTTTCTGCCCTCTGAAGGCTTTTTCTTTGTACTATTGATAGACTGGATTAAGCCAGTTGAGCTGATCGGCAGAGCGGAGTGTGCTCAGTCAGAGGCCCAAGATGGAGGAGTGGCTGCTGAAGGCTGGGACCAGGTTATCCTCCTCTCTGTCCCTCTCCTCCGGCTGCCTCTCTACCAGCTGTGAGCAGAGCCCTGAGCCTCATGTAACCGCAGTAGGCACACCCTCCAGGCTGGAGCCCTCACTCGGAGATCCCAGTAACCACCCAAGTCTCAGCACAGTAGGTGGAGGAGGGCCTTTGGGACCTTCCTTCTTTCTTTTCCTTAAACCTGAGAATTCAATCTTATCTGCATCCCTTTTAATTGGAATGAAGCAGGAGGGTCCCTTGACTCTGGCCTGTTGTTGTATTTTGTTTTCTGTCCCCACTGAAGCACTTTGTTTTTGATTGGCGTGGAAGGGTTTTCACAGAGGAATCAACTTTTGCTGCTTCTAAGTCACTAGCTTGACTCTGCACCCCTCTCCCCACCTCCCACATTTTTATAGCAACCTTTCTCCTTCTGTACACCAATTCATCTACATAATTTTTGTTATGTCCTCATAGTTAGCTATTCTAAAGGCATAAAAATGAAGGCTCTAGATCTGTTGACTCTAAGTCATGAGACAAACTAGGATCATAAGGATTTGGAGCTGAAAAGAATAAGAGATCATCTAGATCCATTCCTAGTCAAAAATGAGGAAATTGAGTCAAAATGTGCTGAAGGCTACTTAGGTAATAAATAAAACTAGAATTGGACCCAGGTTTTTTGAAGACAAAGTCAATTAGTGTTTTTTTCTTTTCTTTTTTCTATTATGGCATGTACTTAGGGTATTACAAAGGAGTCTTATTGATGCTCTTTGTTTTGCATTGCATTTATTTAAAATTATTTCTATAAGGCCCACTGAGCTTCTAATGAGCTCTCTTTTGAAACAAAGAAAAATACTTGAGCAAAATTCAACTGATCTGGTAATCATATCTGATAAAATATTTAACATTGTACATCTACCATCTTCCAGCTTTGCCATTAAATGCTACTAAAATGAAGTATCATATGTTGAACCCATCATGGTTGAAAGGGGCTCATTGATTGTGGGGACTTAAATGGGAAACAATTCTGTTAAATGGAACCGTGTAGGGATTTGGTTCTTGAGCTATGATGCTAATTAGACCTCAAGGAAAAATAATAACAGTAAAAGACAGCTTCAGAGTCTTATTTTTCCCCAACTAAAATTTTATCTCATTAGGGCATTCAGAGCTCTTCACAATCTGGTTCTATTTCAACTTTTCAAGCTGAATACTCACTACTCTCATTTATGTCCTTTAAGGTCCAGTGAAACTGGCTACTTACTTTTCCTTAAACAGACCTTTCTACTCTTTCTCTTGGCTGCAAAGACTGTCTCCTATGCTTGTGTCAATGTTAAAATCAAAGAAACATGCACCTCTGTAGCAGAAATGTTTATTTAAACATACACAGTACAGACTTATATAGTGTATCAAGCAAAACAAAAGGAATGGGGGATGATTGGGCAACATAGGAAACTTCTGCCCGGCCCAAGAAATAGACTGTCAATCATTTGTAATATACTAGGATATCACTTTGATAAGATGAAAGTGTGGGTACTGTTCAGGGCATGATGATCTTTTTGGGTCAGAACACTGCCAAGTCACTGAAGGCATATATACCACCATTCTCTAATCTTGATGTTTTAAAGCAATTATAAACATCACAAAAGTCATTAGAAACCACTGCTGGGTTTATACCTCAAAGAGATAAGGGAAAATACTTGTACAAAATTATTTATAGCCACACTATTTGTGCTGGCAAAAAAAAAAAATTGGAAAGTGGTGGGGGGTCGTCCATCAATTAGGGAATGGTTGAACAAATTATGGAATATGTTGGTGATGGAATACTATTGTGCTCAAAGGAATAATGAACTGGAGGAATTCCATGGAGACTGGGATGACCTCCAGGAACTGATACTGGGTGAAAGGAGGAGAACCAGGAAAACATTATACATAGAGACGGATATACTGTAACCCAATTGAATGTAATGGACTTCTCTATTAGCAGCAATGCAATGATCCAGGACGATTCTGAGCAACTTATGAGAAAGAACACTATCCATGTCCAGAGAAAGAACCATGGGAATAGAAATGCGGAAGAAAAATAACTGCTGGATCACATGGGTTGATGGGGATGTGATTGGAGATGTAGACTCTAAATGATCACCCTAGTGCAAATATCAATAATATGGAAATAGGTCTTGATCAATGACACATGTAAAACCCCAGTGGAATTCTTCATTGGCTCTGGGAGGTGGGAGGGGAAAGGGGAGGGAAAGAACATGCTTCTTGTAACCATGGAAAAATATTCAAAATTAATTAATTAAATCAATAAACTTTAATAAAAGGAAAAAAGAAACTTGTTAACCCTTTACACCTGGAATGTGTTCACGCTTAACCTTTGCCCCTTTTAATGAAAGCTACAATTTATATAATGCTTAATATGTGCCAAGTACTATGCTAAGCACTCCACAAATGCCATCTCAGGGAGTCATCACAACAAACATCATTTTACAGATGAGGAAACTGAGGTAAACAGGTTAAATGACTTAACCAGGGTGACACAGATAAGTATCTGAGGCTGGATTTGAACTTATTTCTTCTTTGAATCTCTGCTTACTCCAAAGCTTCACTCAAATGTACATTTTACGTGAAATATTTCCTGATCTCATTGGTTAGTGTGCCTCCCCACAAATGACTGGGAATTTATCTTGTTGAATTTCTTGATATTTTTATCTATATTCAAATATATTATTTCCCAACAGAACATAATCTCCTTGAGAGCAGGGATGGTTTGTTTTTCTTTTTTTCTTTTCTTAACCATGGGATAAGCAGACTGGAATTACAGAATTCCTGTTTATGCTCTAAAGTCCATGTAGGAGATTGGGTCAGGCTGAGTGTGTTGTACATGCACAAGGACTGGGCTTTCATTGGCTAGACCTCTGTTATAATTAGGCAGCCCCACCAAGTTTGCCAATCATTTTACATGAGGAGTGCATTTGTACAATTGTAGTGCATATGAACTACATGTGTAGTATGTATATATGTACACACATATATGTATGGGGTATATGGGGTGTTCAGGGAGGGATAGTATCTCTGGTATGGAGGGCTTGTCGTGCCCTCCTGGGGCAGCTCTCCAGCCTCTGACCCTCACCTGACACCCAGCTCTCACTTGTGGCTCCCAGTAGCTGCTAGCATGTGGCAGTGGCCACACCCCGGGCAACGGCTTTGACAGGCTGGCTAAACCTTGTGAGAGTAGCCATCGGGTCGACGTCTACCCCTGGTGAACCAGGGCTTTGCTCACCCAGCATGTGAAGACTGCTTTGTCAGAACAGACAGAAGAAACCAATAAGAAGGTTCAACGGCTGAGATGGCGATGCAGCAAGGCACTGTGGAGTGCTTAGGGCGTGATGGAGCACAAAAGACAACACGGTCATCCAATGCAGCTGAGGAAGTGTCCAGGTGTTACGACTTTTCGTGCCACTGGACCCAGGCTTCCAACGCCGAGGGAGTGGGACTGTCTCTGTGCATTGGCTTTTCCACTTAAATCTTCATGCACAAGTGTCTTTGTGCACAAAAATGCACAAAGACAATCGTCATCCTTGGTTGGAGAGACAACCAACATATGTATACACACATGGATTAACAAAACATATGTAGGAACTATACACACAATAATATTTGAGTTGATTCTAGTATAGGAAAAGGACTGCCTATTGATTCTGGTCTTTTCTCCTCTCTTCTGTGAAGACAAATAGGTAGCACAATGCATAAAATGTTGGTCTGGGAATCCGGAAACCACACGTTTGAATTCAATCTCAAAACACAAGCTGTGTGACTCTGGGTAAGTCACTTAACCTCTTCCTATCTTTGTTTCCTTATTGTAAAATTACTATAATAATAGTAACAAGCTCTCAGGTTGTGAAGATAAAATGAGAACCTATAAAGTATTTTCAAGTCTTAATGTGCTATATAAATAAGATTCTTCTCCTTTTCCTCCTCCTCCTCCTCCTTCTTTCTTCTTCTTTCTTCTTCTTTCTTTCTTTCTTTCTTTCTTTCTTTCTTTCTTTCTTTCTTTCTTTCTTTCTTTCTTTCTTTCTTTCTTTCTTTCTTTCTTTCTTTCTTTCTTTCTTTCTTTCTTTCTTTCTTTCTTTCTTTCTTTCTTTCTTTCTTTCTTTCTTTCTTTCTTTCTTTCTTTCTTTCTTTCTTTCTTTCTTCTTCTTCTTCTTCTTCTTCTTCTTCTTCTTCTTCTTCTTCTTCTTCTTCTTCTTCTTCTTCTTCTTCTTCTTCTTCTTCTTCTTCTTCTTCTTCTTCTTCTTCTTCTTCTTCTCCTTCTCCTTTTCCTCCTCCTCCTCCTCTTCCTCCTTCTCCTCCTCTTCCTCCTCCTTCTCCTCCTTTTTCTAATATATCCAAGACTGATAATAGATACAAAGTCTCCCATTTCAGCTGATGAAACAGATGATTTTCCATACCTAACCAGAAGGAGAAAGTGGAAAAAAGTGTTATTGGCAGGAACATCAGGGTGTGGACTCTTGGAAGAAGGGAGAAAAAGATCCCTCAGCTGGTGCCATTTCTGGTTGGGTCCCTGCTAGCAGAGAGAGGGGAAAGCGGAACCTCAGGGTATTTTTGCTGATAAAGTCAGGCAGTATATTCTATGTTCATACTTTTCCGATTCCTCTTAATACCAGTACCTTCTTTCTGTTGGTTATCTTCAAATAACCCTGAATATAGCTTATTTGTACTTAATTGTTTGCATATTTTCTCCCCCATTAGACTATAAGATCCTTGAAAGCAACTGCTGTATTTTAACTTTCTTTTTACACGCGGCACTTAGCTCAGTGCTTGACACATAGCAGACATTTAATAAATCTTGTTAACCAACTGAATTTTTCCTTAATTTACAGCTGAGTTACTTAAAAGCCCTGTCTGATTGATAGTATTGTCCTCTAATAGCCTATATTTTGGTTAAGCTATACAAATAGTCCACAAAATGAGGGCTTTGAGCAGGGGCCATGTAGTGAATTTCGGGAGGGATCTTTGTAAATCTTCAAAATGTAAAGTCTCACTTGTATAATTGTAATAAAATAATTTCAGGGTCAGAGGTTACTGCTGGATTGATTGTAGATGTAC
The DNA here is from genome assembly GCF_027887165.1 of Monodelphis domestica. Lineage (NCBI taxonomy): Eukaryota > Metazoa > Chordata > Mammalia > Didelphimorphia > Didelphidae > Monodelphis > Monodelphis domestica. Next base: position 18,037,930 of record NC_077231.1, on the reverse strand, counting down.
CAAAACTTTTTCAGAATAGATTTAAAGTAAAATGGAAAATCCAGGCACATTTCAGATTTTATTCTAGAATTTCAACCTTCATCTCCCACTATTATACTATACTTTTTGTATGATTCCCTCAGCTCCAATTCCTTTGTTTCTAATACTTTATAGTGTACCAGGTCCTCTGTAGAAGAAACCAAAAAAAGGTAGTCTCTAAAATGGGTTGAGGTTAAATATAAAGAATTATTGTTCATCTTATTAGATGAATTTTAGAATTCAAGAAATGAAGTGTTGGCTCAGGTTCTAGAATCAAGTAGTAAGAAGTAGCAGACAATGATGACATTAAGCATTTCTAGGTACTTTTTCTATCTAGTGTAAAAATGGAGGTTTGAACCCCGGAATTCAATCCCCAGAAGTCCTTGGCCACTTCCCAAAATGCTTTGTAACCTCACCTGAATTCCCACCTGGGCCAAGAACAAATTATTATTTAAACTAACTCCTACTTCAGGCTCTCTTTCTTGGCTTCTGCTTCTAGGGACAGGAATCTCCCAGGATGTAGTGAGTGAAATCGAATGGGCCTTTCAGCCCTACTAGTCACATGCTTTCTATATTTGTATTTTCTTTATTTCTTAATCTTTAATAAATCTCTAAAAATATGATACCTTTAGCCGAGAAACTAAATTTTAAATCATAGCACTAGAGTTTGATCTGATCCACCATTGAGTCTTTTTTAAAATTAAAATTTAAAATTTAGTCAATTTAGAACATTATTCCTTGGTTACAAGAATCATATTATATCCCTCCCTCCCCTGCCCCCATCCTTCCCATAGCCGATTTGTAATTTCATTGGGTATTATATCAGAACCTATTTCCATGTTGTTGGTGTTTGCATTAGGATGTTTATTTAGAGTCTACATCCCCAACCATATCCCTTCGACCCATGTATTCAAGCAGTTGTTTTTCTTCTGTATTTCTACTCCCACAGTTTTTCCTCTGAATGTGGATAATGTTTTTTTCTCCTAGATTCCTCTAAGTTGTTCAGGATCACTGCATTGCCATTAATGGGGAAATCCATTACATTTGATTGTACCACAGTGTGTCGGTCTCTGTGTACAATGTTCTCCTGGTTCTGCTCCTTTCATTCTGTATCGCTTCCTGGAGGTCATTCCAGTCACATGGAATTCCTCCACTTTATTATTCCTTTGAGCACAATAGTATTCCATCACCAACATATGCCACAATTTGTTCAGCCATTCCCCAATTGAAGGGCATCACCTCATTTTCCAATTTTTATGCCACCACAAAGAGCGCAGCTATGAGTATTCTTATACATGTCTTTTTCTTTATTATCTCTTTGGGGTACAAACCCAGCAGTGCTTTGGCTGGATCAAAGGGCAGACAGTCTTTTACATCGAGTCTTATGGAGAGAAGGGGAAGCTAGATAGCGTAGACTTGGAGTCAGGAGGACCCAGGTTAAAATTTGGCCTCAGACATTTTCTAGATTTGTGTGATGCTGGGCAAGTTCCTTAACTCTAATTGCCCTTGCTGTTCTTCTGTCTTAGAGTTGATCCTAAGACATAAGGTAAAGTTTAAAAAAAAGTCTCATGCAGAATTAAGGAAGGAAACCATGTAGTTTGGAATGAAGACCATCAGGTGGTTCAAAAAGTGGATCATGATGATGACTTAAAATTATGTATCATTTTACATGGATCAGCTTATTTACTCTTCAGACCAAGGAAGAGGAAGGAGGTAAGGCAGGTGTTATTATTCCTATTTGACAGATGAGGGAATTTACACTCAGAGGGGTCAAGGGACTTGCCCTATGTCATATAGCAAATTAGAGGGAGAAAAGGGGATTCATTCCCAGATCTCCTGATTATCAATCTACAACTCTCACTACAACAGGCTAATTTATCAACCTAATTACTTTCTTGTTATTCTTTTCTCATTTCATAACAGACATTTTAGATCCAAGTACTTTATCCGTTTCTTTGCTTAGCCTTCTATGCCAGGAGATAAGCCCAGTTTCTTCAATTATATGGCATAGCCAAGATTAGAAAAATCATCAGCATAATAGATCATACCAATTGAATGGCAAAAACAATATAATTATATCACTAGATGCAGGAAAAGCTTTTGACAAGATAAATACCCATTCCTTTTAAAAAAAGGAGTGAATGGACCTTTCCTTAATATAGTGTGTGTGTATACACATAGAAAATCTTCTTAAAAGCAAGAGATAGCAGTATATGAAGTGAGGACAAACTAGGGATCTTTCCAATAAGATTAGGACTAAAACAGAGATGTCTATTACCACCACTACTATTTGATAAAGAGTGAGAAATGCTTATAGCAATAAGACAAGAAATAAAAATTGAAAGAATAAGCACAGACAAAAAAGGAGCAAAATTATTGTTTTCTGACTTAATGGTATATTTTAATAACACCAGTCAACTTCAAATTCACTGAAAAAATAATTTTGGTAAAACTTCATAAAATAAAATATCTCCACATAAATCATCAGTATTTCTGTATATGACCAATGAAGCCAAGTAGGAGAAGATGGAATAAGTTTCAATTTTTTAAAAGGCTATAGAATACATAAAACACCTGGAAGTCTACCTATCAAGATTCATAAAAATGAAAAATTGTTCTAAATCTCTTATAATCAGAGAGATGCAAATAAAATCAACTCTGAGGTATCACCGCATACCTAGCTGATTGTATAACATGACAGCTATGGAAAGTAATGAATGCTGGAGGGGATGTGGCAAAGTTGGGACATTAATGCATTGCTGGTGGAGTTGTGAATTGATCCAGCCATTCTGGAGGGCAATTTGGAACTATGCCCAAAGGGCTCTAAAAGACTGTCTGCCCTTTGATCCAGCCATAGCACTACTGGGCTTTTACCCCAAAGAGACAATAAGGAAAAAGACTTGTACAAGAATATTCATAGCTGCGCTCTTTGTGGTGGCAAAAATTGGAAAATGAGGGGATGCCCATCAATTGGGGAATGGCTGAACAAATTGTGTTATATGTTGGTGATGGAATACTATTGTGCTCAAAGGAATAATGAACTGGAGGAATTCCATGGGAACTGGAAGGACCTCCAGGAATTGATGCAGAGTGACAGGAGCAGAACCAGGAGAACATTATATACAGAGACTGGTACACAATCGAATGTAATTGAATTCTTCATTAGTGGCAATGCAGTGATCCTGAACAACTCGGAGGCATCTATGAGGAAGAACACTATCCACATTCAGAGGAAAAACTATAGGAGTGGAAACACAGAAGAAAAACAATTGCTTGATTACATGGGTTGAGGGGGATATGATTGGGGATATAGACTCTAAATGATTATCCTAGTGCAAACATCAACAACATGGAAATAGGTTCTGATCAAGGACACATGTAAAACCCAGTGGAATGGCTATGGAAAGGGGTGGGGGAGGGGAGGGAGGGAAAGAACATGATTCTTGTAACCAAGGAATAATGTTCTAAATTGACTAAATAAAATTTTCAGAAAAAAAAAGAGAAATGGAAGGCCAAAAATTTCAGTGAAAATAATGAAAAAAGTGGGAAGAAAGGGAGTCTAATAACACTAGAAATCAAACTATATTTCAGTTATATGGCACCCATTTATTAAAGAATTTCAATATCTTTATTTTGAACAACAGTAGTCAATTGTCATACTTTGTTGGAAATGTTATGTGGAACTGGTCTTTAGAAGTAACTTTTTATTTTATTTTAATTTATTTAACTAATTTTTAAAATGTAAAATTTTATTATTTTCACTTATTTTATTATTTAATTTAGTTTATTCTAATAGATTTATTTTTAATATAATTTTATTTTTAAAAATATTTTTCCATGGTTACATGACTCATTTTCTTTTTCTCCCCCCTCCCAGAGCTGACAAGCAATTCCACTGGGTTATACATGTATTATCACTACAACCTATTTCCCTATTATTCATTTTTGTAAAAGAGTAATCTTTTAAAAACCCAAACCCCAAAACATGTGCCCATATAAACAAGTGATAAATCATATGTTTTTCCAGAAGTAACTCTTTAGAGAAGATTGAGAACACTGGTGAGGCAAGCCATGAATAAATAAGGGAACTGTTTTCAGCTGCGAAGATACAACTTTTGATGTAAACTATTTGCTAACTAATCTGTGTGATGCGTATCATGTAAATCTGTGTAAGTAAAATCCACAAACCCAAATAGAAAATCAAAGCAGCACATCTATGTGAAAGAATTCTCTATCATGCTGTTCTATTTAGGGTTCTCAAATGATGACTGTTAGAAGTGATTCTGTCATGTCATTATGTTCTGAGTTGCAATGGCCCCAAATCATCTTAACTTTCCGGTCATAGTTTGTTGCTGAAATGAACATTTCTAACTGAGAAATGTTTCAACAGCTAAGGCAGAGGCAAAAAAAAAGCCTACTTTTATTTCAGGAAATACATACTTTCTTTAGAAAATAACTAGCAATCCAGATGTGTCCCACATTTCACTGTGACAGATGAAATATGAAATGACTTTGCCTGTAACTCCAATTGTCAATTTGCCAATATCGTTGCAAAGTTTGCCTGTTCAATGATATGAAACGTCCAGTGAGTGGAGCCAGTGTTATGTATTGTGAATGACATAAAGTTCAAAACAAGGATTAGAACTCTCCTTGTATATTTCTTTGCTCCAAGAGAACGCTCAATAATTCCAAAGGAACATGTTAATCATTTAAAATTTCATAGGGCGGACAGTAACGTGGATCTGCTACTTGCTGCCTGAGTTTTGGTATTCATTTGTGATTGGTAAACAACTTCTTGGCCCAAAATTTCAGTTCAGAGAACAGCTTGTGAATTTTGAGGGAAAACACTTATCTGGGTGCAGCATGCATTGTTTACTAAGTGAATTTACTCTTGCACAGAGGAAGCTTCAAGGGAAAGTAGATGAAAGGGTGAGGAACAGTCATTTTATATGTGATTCAAACACAGAAGCAGTGGCAAAGAATTTAATGTTTCATGACTATCTATATTGGCCCACAAATAGGAGGGTTGAGGAAATTTGCCCTCACTTGGTCACAGATGTATCTGGAATTGAGGAAAATGCAGTTTATTTGGACAAAATGGTTTAATTTGTCATTCCATAGTGTTTCCACACTCTCTAATAACATCAGTGGTATAGAGCAGTTCTGGTCTTTGTGCCTTGGATGAGAACATTGAAATTCCTAAACGAATGCATTTTGGCACCCTTCTTGCAACATAAATCTTACAAGGGCGCCTAGAATACTGAGAGGTACTGAGAGCTAACAATTCAAGTCAAGATGAATTTACTGATAACAAAAAAAAAAGATTTAAAAAACCAGTCCCTACTCTCAAGGAGCTCAAATATGAAGGGAGGAAGCAACACACAAACATGTGATACAGTAAAATGACTTTCCCAAGGCCATAAAACCAGTGTGAGGCAGAGACACAACTTGAACTGAGGTTCTCTTGATTTTGAGACCAGTCTCACTATGCCATGCTGCCTCTCATATTTATGATAAATAAATTATGATAAAAGAAGTCAACTAAGCAAAACTTTTAATTAAACTTTTCTATAGAAAGAAGTAAATAAGATAAGAACTCAAACAGGGACTTAGTCAATAAAACAACTTGCAGGGGATGCCCTGACCTTAACTCATTCAAACTAAGCTACTTCTATCTCTTCAGTTCCTAACTCTGATAACCATGGTGTGATCCTTCAAGACCAAAGATTCAGTGACACTCATTATTCTGTTCTTACTAATATTACTACCACCATTATTACTACTATCTAGTATTAACATAATGCTTTCAGATTTGAAAAAAACACTTTTTTAAATTTGGTACCACTAAAGCAGAGAAGTGGACTAATATGTTTTGGAAAGATTTTTTAAAACAACCTAGTTTGGAGCAAAAAGAGTAGAGGGCTAATTTAGCTAACCAGAAAATTTGGTTGATCAGAACTTTATTCCCTGAGCATTCTGATAAATCAAATTTATCATCTGCTCCTATCATAAAAGGATCTAGGTTTCATTTCAGGGGTTTTCAACCTCAAGGGTAATGAGCTTCTCCACTCAGAAATGTGGGAAATCTTACTCTTCATTGATTGGTCCAAATGATTGGCACCAGCTCTTCTTGTAAGCACCAAGTCTATAACATACCAAAGTGTCACCCATAACTCAGTGGTAGTGGGAGCTTGGTGAAAAAAAAAAAGGACCTCAGCTCTAGACTCAATAAGACTTAGCTCATCCTGGCAGTGCTGATTTCAAAGAAAAGTTAGGTTTTCTCTCTGGATCATTATCCTCACCTCAAGTTCCAAGGGAAATACTTTATTTTATTATTTTTAAATTAACTAATTTATTTAATTAATTTAGAATATTTTCCCATGGCTACATGATTCTTGTTCTTTCCTTCCCATTCTCCTTCACCCCTCCTGGATCCAACGAGCAATTCTACCAGGTTTTACATGTATCATTGTTCAAAACTTATTTCCATATTATTGATAGTTGCACTAGAGTGATTGTTTAGAGTCTACATACCCAATCATATCCCCATTGAACCATGTGATCAAGCAGTTGTTTTTCTTCTGCATTTCTACTCCCACAGTTCTTTCTCTGGCTGTGGATAGCATCTTTCTCATAACTCCCTCAGAACTGTCCTGGATCATTGCATTGCTGCTAGTTGAGAAGTCCATTACATTTGATTGTGCCACAGTTTATCAATCTCTGTGTACAATGTTCTGCTGGTTCTGCTCCTTTTGCTCTGCATCAATTCCTAGAGGTCATTCCAGTTCACATGGAATTCCTCAAGTTTGTTATTCCTTTCAGCACAATAGTATTCCATCACTATCAGATGCTACAGTTTGTTCAGCCATTCCCCAATTTTCCAGTTTTTTTGCCACCACAAAGAGCGTGGCTATTAATATTTTTGTGGAACTCTTTTTCCTTATTATCTCTTTTCGGTATAAACCCAGCAGTGCTATGGCTGGATCAAAAGGCAGACAGTCTTTTAGCGCCCTTTGGGCATAGTTCCAAATTGCCTTCCAGAATGGTGGGACCAATTCACAACTCCACCAGTATTAATGTCCCTATTTTGCCACATCCCCTCCAACATTTATTACTTTCCTTTGTTGTCATAGTAGTCAATCTGCTAGTTTGAGGTGGTACCTCAGCATTGTTTTTGATTTGCATTTTTCTAATTATGAGAGATTTAGAACACTTTTTTCATGGGTTTATTGATAGTTTTGATTTCTTTATCTGAAAATTGCCTATTCATGTCCCTTGTCCATTTATCAATTGGGGGAAAGGCTTGATTTTTGTGCAATTTATTTAGCTCCTTATAAATTTGAGAAATTAGACTTTTGTCAGAGGTTTTTGTTATAAAGATTTTCCCCTCTAATTTGTTGCTTCCCTAAGGGAAATACTTTAAATAACTTTTAGCTATGGCCCACTTCTAGGGTCTCTCCTAAAAGATGTTAACAATGTCTTATTTAGAAAAGGGATTCAATATACAAAGCAGATATTGGACAGTGGACAGCTATTTCTTTCTTTCACTTCTTCACTCTTTTGTTCCTCTTTGGGTTTCACTCCTTTACTCTTAGGACTTTTTTCTCCACTATGCTCCAGTAGCCTTCTCATCCAGAAAGTTTCCATCCCTGAAGCCTTTTCATTGTGGAAGTTCCCTTTGTCCCCTTTCCGATTGGTTGTTTTCTCCTAAGTGCTGCATTTTTGTGAATGGTCCTTAGGTCCTTCATTCCTTCATCCCTCTTTGGACCTCATTCTTAACTCACTGAACTTATGTCTACACCATGCCCCTGTTATATATGCTTTATTTTTTACAAACCCTTATTTTCTGTCTTAGAATTGATATTAAGTATTGGTTCCAAGGTAGAAGAGTGGTAAGAGCTAGGCAATGGGGGTTAAGTGACTTGTCCAGGATAAGACAGCTAAGGAGTATCTGAAGTCAGATTTGAACCTAAGACATCCAATCTCCAGCTAAATCTCTCTTTCCACTTGGATGGACATTACATATGAACATACTATCCGAAAATATATAACAGGCATTCTACAACTGTCCACAGGCCTAGAGATCCACAACAAGCTTCATTTATGCTATTTATGGTCTTTGAAAATGATTTGGATTTGAATACATATAGAGTTTTTCCACAATCCACTACAATGTCTCCTGCTAGTGGGACTTAACAGTACTACAGTCAAGGCTTTGGTACTATTTTTTGCTTGTAAAAATCCTTTGACACATTTGTATCCTGAGTCAGAGGACCCTTGTCTACATTCTAGTTCTATTGATTTGAGCAAGCCATTTGACTGTTCTATGCATCAGGTTCTTTATCCGTAAAATGAAGATGCTGGACTAGTTGACTTGTAGGAGCCATTGTGGGTCAAAATTCTATGAATCTATGATATATCTTTTGTCTTTGGATCACTGTTTGGTTCTGATTTTTTGCCTCCATATTTGTTTCTAGGTTTGGTTGAGTCTCAAGTCTATCTTGCAGTCTTTTTAGTTTTTTCAAGGTTTAGTATTTGTATAGAGGCATTTGAAATGATTTTGAATAAGCTAGTGATTAGCGTTTTCATTCAAGTTCCTTTTATTATATTAAGTTATCCCAAATAGACTTCTGAGACAGATTTGTGTTGGCCATATTGGTTCTTTGTGTTCTTACACAAAGACAATTGTCTCTTCTAAAGCTTCAGTTCTAAGACTGAACAGGTCACCATCATTATTTCTTTCTTCAAGAAGAACAAATCGTACTTCAACCTAGCAATCTTTCAATAGACATAGAATGACTAGAGGCATCTTTGTCTCCAGCACCTACACTTTATTTTATAAGGAGATGTCAAAGAATTCTAACCCATTACCCTTTTCTTAAACATTGACTGGCAAAGTTCCTAAGAATATTAAATTTAAAGATGCAGAAGTGCCATTCTCCCATTCTAGGTAAAGTTATGTGTTAAATACACAACTAGGAATGTAAACTTAGTGAGGCCGACTCTCAGTTCTCATAGCACAGGATAAGTTGGAGATCAGAATTCTTCCACCAACCAGCTGGGGCTACATAAATCAACTCAACTCTTTACTTGACTTTTTTCCACACACATTAAATCTTTGGAGACTATCAAAAGTGGAACAGAGAGATTCAGAGGTGCTCAATGTTCCTAGCTTGTCTCCTAATAGAGCATTCAATTGAACAACCATGTACAAGTTTTCCAAGGACCAAGTCATGAATATTTATAGCTGTCCATTTTAGAGCCAACCAAGAAGTAAATATGGCCATACAATTCAACAAGAAACATTTATTAATTTCTATGTGTTGTTTGCCATGGTAGGTGCTTCAGATAAAACAAGGAAAAAATTGCCTTCTTCAAGAGTAAGGTGGTAAGCTAAGAGTGGAGAATTATGCAACAAAAAATTGCAAGATAATAAGTTAAGGATTATATAAGACAAATAATTTCACTCAAGGTTTGAAAAAATGAGGAAAATTGATTTCCTGCCTTAAGCTTTTGAAAAAATAAATTATCAAATCAGAATATATAAATATAAAGTTGGAAGTTAGTTTTGAAAGAGATCTCAAAAGCCATCTATTTTATCCCCTGTTCCAACAATGAACATTTATGATATCCCTTTTGAAGTAATTGACCAATCTCTACTTAAGAATTTCCATTAGGTAGGAATGAAGATGACAAAGTTCAAGCACCAATTCAGCTGAACTTTTCCAATATTCCCCTCCAAAAAACTTTAAAATAGCACCTCAAAATGGACTCTGGAGTAATCCTTAGAGCCTACCTGGCTAATATGGAAATATGCCTTACATGATTGATATAGCATTTTATTGCCATTGCTTTGGGTATATAAAAAGTAAGAGAAAGGGAGAGAATTCAGGAATCAAAATTAAAAAAATAATGAATGTTAAAATAAATAACAGATTTTAAAAATACTACAAAAAAGATTGTCCAGTGATGGGCAATTCACTGACCTCTCATGCAGGCTATCATTGGTTAGCTCTTGCTGTCTTTCCTGAAAATAGAGGGGAAAACAGAAAAGAAAAGAAGAAAGCAAAAATGTAAGAACTTTTTCTATCTGAGAATAATAAATCAAATACTAAGCAGAAAAAGGAATGGACAGCAACTCAATGGCTGATTAATTCTTCAAAATTTTCCAGAAGGCAGGTTTCTAGTCAAATCCCCCAAATTAATTTTTTTTATCAGAAAGATTTTGAATTCTCCTATAGTTTTTTCCAGAAAAGAATTTACTCTGGCTGTGAGGCTATACAATGTTAAAAAAAACCTTTAAAATGTTTAATTAGTCCTTTCACCCTCTGGTTTATTATTATCATATGAAAACATATTGTATTAAATTTTCATTGAGCAAAGAAAGGTGTTTAAACCAATTTGTTGCCTTCTAATTCCTTTTAGCTATAAAGCATCACATCAGAAAGGTAGAAGTGGGGAAGCATTTAGGTTTCTCCTATAGGAACATAGGTTATCATTTATATATTTATGTGATAAATGTATCCAGAAGAAGAAAAAGGATACTACTGTGGCACCCTATACGCTAAAAGATTTAGAATAGATGGAGTGATACCCCTGCATGGGATGGAAATCTATTTTTTGATACACTTACTAAAGGCTTGAAGAGTCAGACAGTGTTATTTTTCTTTGCTCTAGGGGAGAAATATCAGGAGAAAAAAAAATATATATATGAGTAGGCAGGAGGGTGAGCTGGCCACTTTGAGCTCAAGTTTTGAGATTGGAGCAAACATTGAGGTATACAGGGATGCTGTTTGAGAAGGTGGCAGAAATCGGTTAGTCTGGGTGCTACCTCTGCTAAAAAACCAGGGCTGCAGCCTGAGACCAAGGCTGTTACTAAACATTTCATTCATGAAAATTGATACCATATATTTGAGGGAAGCACATGTTAAATACAAAGCTTATATTAATTAAAAATAAAACTTTGACCACAGAATTTTCTGATTTGTATGTGCTTCATTAGGAGTAATGGGGGGCGGGGGATAAGAAAAGGAAGGATAGGGAGAGGAGAGAAAGGAAATAAGAGTGAGGGGAGAGGGAGAGAGAGAGACAGAAAGAATGACTGGCATGGTATATACGGGGAAAAAAAACAAGGCATAAAATTAACTTTTTTTGGAGAATGATAAACCTTTCCTTTTGGGGATTCTAGTGCTAAATGAAATAGAATATTACTGATTTACATTCCATAGCTTTTGAAAGTAGGATTAAAGCCTGGATCTGATCTTCCCCTACACAAGAGGTGAGCCCAGATGAAGTTTTTGGCTGGTGGAAAAGTTGGACAAACTGTTATAGTAATCTGCTTGGCCTTCTCCAATGTTCTCCTCTTGGAATGCTCAAGGAGACCTTATTTAAGCAGTGGAGCCAATGGTGGTGACTAGAAACGAAGTCACAGTCAGTGGGAGAAGGGAGGTGACTGAAAAAAGCCGATGTTAGCCATATTCCAAAAGTGAATGCCAGAGATTGAGTAAGATTCCCAGTCCTTTCTCTTCTATAATAGCCCAGCATAATTTTTTCAACTCATACAAAGAACTAATGGAGACGTGGAAATAGGAAACATAGAGTGTTTGGCCTAGTGCTGTGCACATGCCATCTAATATTTATTGAGTTGAATTAAATAGAATATATATATATATGAATATTGTGATGTGATTGGGGTGTGTGACACCTGAACCAGTGATTTAGTGCATATAGGGGGCTCTTGGTGCTAAAACTCCCTTTTTATGTACACCAGCAATTGAGTTATAAGTTAAAGCCTTAGAAAGTTGCCTGGGAATAGTAAAAGGTTAAGTAACTTTTTTTCAGCACTTAGAATTTGGCATGTGCTTAATAAATGTTGATTAATGAATTTATGATCACACAGTTATATCTATCATAAACAGGACTTGAACTCAGGTCTTCTTACTTTCAAGAATAGTTTTCTGTTCATGATACAATGCTCAGATAACTTTTAATGTTAGAAGCTCTTAAAAGACATAAAGAACTCCAAGTGAATACCTCAATGAAAAAGCTTTGGACCTGGAATATCGTGAAGATCTGAATTCAAATCCTTCTTCAACTATTTATTAGCTGTGTGAATGTAAAAATGTCACATAACTTCTGCCCACCTCAATTTCCTCATCTCTAAAATGAGAATAATAATACCACCTATCTCCCAGGGTTCTTATTGAGGATAAAATTAGATATTTCTAAAAGCATTTTATAAATCTTAAAGCCCTATATTAAAATAAATACGATTATTAATTTTTCTATAAAGATGACAGGCTGGTGTGTGACTAGGAAAACAGTTTTAATATTTATCTGGTTTTTATTTCATATTTCTTTTACAAGAGAGTTTCTTGGGATATGGCCTCTCACTTTGGGTCTGTTTTTGGCATACATACAAAAAAATGAATCCAAGAAATCCTGCAGTGTCCCAAAGGGACAATAGTTCCTGTAATATTTGCTCTCATGACATTTTTTGGATGTGATAAGCTTTCCCCCTCCCATATTTACAGATGTTGAAGTCAAAGTTTTTCTCCACAACAATTCTGGATAATGCATACTGTGCTTCAGGGCAAAGTATTGACTCAAATAGCAAAAATAGCTCGTGTGTTCATGATGAATATAGACCACAGTTTTCAGGGCCCTGACCTGGGCAGAGAAGAGGGGAAAGGAAATACATTTCTTAGAATTTAATAACTTCATGACATTCTGAATATTCTCTTTCACACTTACTATCTTTTAGAAAGTATTCTGCTCAGAGTATGAAGAAGAGCTGACATTTGTAGGATTACAATACTTTTTTTCTACATTGTTCAATCTGATTCTTCAAAAAACAGCAACAATGATAACAACAAATGCTCCAATGAATTAGGTAGTTCAAATATCAGAGTCTACATTTTAAAGATGAGGAAAATGAGAGGAGAACTTTGGCAAAGATGATACAGTTAGGAGGCAGCAGAATCTGTTTTTCTGCTTTGAGATCAAGCATACATTTCACTATGGTCAGCTGCCTCTAAATATAACCTTTTGTTTCCCACTTAATTGTGCCTAGTCTATTAATAGTTTTGATGTTGGGACCAAGCTAGTGTGAGGACCTACTCATTTTCTCTAAGCCCTCATCTATGTGTTGAAATCATCTGAGTTATATTTTTCATTCCTCTTGATATCAAGACGAACTCACATTTTATTTATTTATTTAAACCCTTACCTTTCGTCTTGGAATCGATACTGTGTATTGGTTACAAGGTAGAAGAGTGGTAAGGGCTAGGCAATGGGGGTCAATGGGACTTGCCCAGGGTCACACAGCTGGGAAATGTATGAGGCCAGATTTGAACCTAGGACCTCCTGTCTCTAAATCCATTGAGTTACCCAGCTGCACCCCGAATTCATATTTTAAAACTAAAACTCCAACCCAGAAGTTCTCTCACTCCCCCCCCCCCCCGATTGTTTTGGACTAGACATTAACCCCGCTGTAAATTCCTTTGGTTAGTTGGTTGTTTTTTGTTTCAAAGAAACTTTATTTACATAATACATTAACATTTTTAATATCATACAGTTCCCTATAGAAAACTTTCGGAATAAAACACAACAAATTATCTGAATTTTTAAAAAAATGAGTAGAGAGGCAGCTGTGACTTGGTGGTTAAGAACACTGCATCTGGAGTCAGGAAGACCTGAATTCAAATCCAGTCTCAGATACTTCCCAACTGTGTAACCTTGGGCAAGTCACTTAACCTTTATATGCCTAATAGTCAGCTAGGTGACTCAATGAATGGATAAAGTGCTGGACTTGGAGTCAAGAAGACTTCTGTGCAAATCCAGTTTCAGAAACTTCTTAATGGTATGATCCTGGATAAGTCACTTGATTGACTAAAGGATCCACTGCAGAAGGAAATGTCAAAGCATTCCAGTATCCTTGCCAAGAAAACCCTATGGATAGCTATGGTTCATGGGATCAGAACGGGTTGGACATGACTGAATGTGACAAACAAGAAAGTGCTAGGGTGCTCTCAGTGGCAGATTAAGACTCTTTAAAACTAATAAGTAATTGACCTCTGGTTCATAATGTTTAAAACAATAGCAGTAAAATAAAGAAAAACATATGATGCCATCATGAAAGATTAAAAATAAAATTATAATTTTAAGATGGAAAGAATACAATTTTTAAATTTTAAGTTATTTTTAATACTTCATGTTTTAAGATTAAATGATTAAATAACCATCATCACTGCTCTATTTTTAGTTTTAAAAACACAATAAAGAAATTTAGTTGTAAAGCATTAACAACAACAACCTAATCTTCCATTTAGGAACTATACAAGGAATATAAAAATTGAATGCATTTATAAAAGCTAAAAAGAAAAGACTGAAAGGAATTCAGAAACATCAGAAATCATTAAATGAAGTTAAAATCTTGAAAAAGAGTATATTTTCCTTTTAGAGGACAGAATAGGTATTTTTATTCATTTCATTAATATAAGTAGAGAACAGAGAGAAAAAGCACAATTTATAGAACAATTATGCCATCAGAATTTATTGGTTAGCATAAATATTTCTGGCATGTTTCAGTCAATTTGCATCAAATAGTATTTGGTAAATCTATACAATTCTATTAAATCATTATTTAAATTCCTATAAACGTTGTTTTGATTTCCTACTATGTTTAAAATGGAAGAATACTTTTTGGAAAAGGCTCTTCTAATCTTTTACATTCTTTATGATCTCTTTAATTTCCAGAGACACAAACAGTCCAGACCAGATATTAAGCTAGATTCAGAGTCAGAGTCATTCAGGCGGAAGCTCTCATAAGATTAATTGGAGAGGAAACATCATCTCTAGGGAGCTGAAAGAAACACTCAATGTGAATCCAAAGACTGTTGAGAAAGGTCAAAAGTGAGAACACTCATTCCAGGGTTGCAACATTCATAGATTCAATCAAAAAGAGACTTTTCGATTTCATACATACATTTATAGTATTTTCATTTGCCCATGCCTTGCAACAAGGGCAAATAGTTCTGTAGTTGGTACCATTATGTGAGTAAAAAAATAAATAGCTAGCATTTTGCAAAGCACTATATATTATCTTATTTTATCCTCACAACAAGCCCAAGAGGTTGTGTTAGTATTCTTGTCTTACAGATGAGAAAATTAAGGCACAGAGGTTATTTGATTTGCCCAAGAACACATAGCTAGTAAGTAACTGAGGTCAAATTTGGGCTCAGGTCTTCCTGATTCTAAATCCAGTGATCTGTCTATTGCGTCAGTATTCTATAGAGGTGGGTTCTCTGATGAAAACAAATGACCTTCTTTTGCTATCATTCACTGCTTCTGTCAATCTGTGGGGACTAAAGTGATTTAAATTTCAGCAACATCTTGAAATGCTTCTGGAGTCTACTGGGTGCCAAGATCCACTTCCAAGTTGCTAGAGTATTGACTCAAGAGAACTGATTGATTTTTTAACAACCCTTACTAAATATTGATCCCAAGACAAGAGTGGAAGGGCTAGGCAACTGGGGTTAAGTGATTAGCCTAGGATCATCCAGCTAGGACTGAGACTAGATTTGAACCAAGGACTTCCTGTTTCCACCCATGGCACACAATCTACCATCCTACCTAGTTTTCCCCAAGAGAACTTATTATTATATTTTCAGTGTGAATATTTGTACCTTAAAAAGTAGGAAACAAGTGGGCAGCTGGTGTGATATGGAAATCACTTTGAAAGACTGATATATATTAATTTAAGGTAGCCAAGGAATTCAGCTATGTAATTCCTAAATGAAAAT
The DNA here is from genome assembly GCF_027887165.1 of Monodelphis domestica. Classification (NCBI taxonomy): domain Eukaryota; kingdom Metazoa; phylum Chordata; class Mammalia; order Didelphimorphia; family Didelphidae; genus Monodelphis; species Monodelphis domestica. The sequence goes on along the minus strand of NC_077231.1, from coordinate 18,022,109 downwards.
TCAAGTCAGCTGTCAACCTTTTTATGGTGTTTTAATTACAAACAGGAGGAAGAAAAGGGAGAGAGAGAGGGAAAAGGAAGAGAAGGAAATAGGGCTTAAACACCCACTCTGCTTAGGCTGAGCCAAAGGCTCAAGGCCCTGGATAGCCAAGGCAAAGAAAAAAGATCAGTCCCTATCACTCATGTAACCAAAATGCAGAAACAGTCTGTGGGCTCCTCCACTCCAAACACCAAGCTCCAACCACACCCACCTTCCACACAGGAAGTCCCCAGCACTCCTGAGCTGTCCTCTACCTCACTTCCTGTCTCTCACATGTGCCAGTGGTGGCTCTAGCTTGACCTAGGACCGCCCAGAGGTCTGTCCTTTTTGCACATGTCTGTTGAAGGCCATATTCTCAAATAATTAAATCTTGAGTTTTGCTGCAGCCCTTCTTGATTTTGTTACCCTGAGTAGGGTGGAGATTGTAGTTTCCAAGACCTGATTCTGTTATTCCAAGTATCTCTATTGTTATTGATCAGGAAATAGCTAAATCCCATCTTCTAAAGAATGGTCTGAATAGGGTTGAGTAGTTTTGAAATTCACAATGGTTGACTCAGTAGATTGAGAGCCAGGTCTAGAGATGGGAGATCATTGGTTAAAATCTGGTCTCAGACACTTCCTAGCTTTGTGACCTTGGGCAAGTCACTTGACCCCCATTGTCTAGCCCTTACCACTCTTCTGCCTTAGAACTAATACACAATATGGTGCTAAGATAGAAGATAAGGGTTTAAAAAAAGTGGAAAACAATACAAATCCACAATTGAATTATTGTTTTATTGATTGTCTAGACTTAAGAAAGTGATGGAAAAATAGTAATAATGCAGATAATAGAGAGGAAGACATGAAAAATCATGAGGCTAACTTGAGTAAAAAAGAACCCCCAGAATCAATGTGGCATACTACTTAGGTGCTGATTTGTTGCCCATGGAGCTAGCATCTCCATAGCTTCTGTCTCTCTTGGTTCTTGTGGTTTCTCTGTTTCTCATCTTACAAGGCCAAAGGAGGGAAGAAGCTAGCTTGACTGCCAAAGTCAGGCCCTCTACCACCCCTAGAGACTGGCCAAAACTTGCCAGGAAAGGCATCAAGGAGGAGGTTGGAATATGTTTTCCCTAAATCGTTAGGTCTTCATTTCTAATGTCCTGATCTTCTTGAGGATTCCTAATGGAGATGTGACAAAGATTTGCCATAGAAAAAGATAGTTAATGGATTCAACAGTAAGTAATCCCAACATTGATAAAACTATCTCAAATCAATTCAAGCATTTAAGTTCTGCGCTACTGTCCCTGACCTCTGGGAGCTTATGTTCTACTGGATAGTTAATAAAATCATCTAGATTTTCATTTAATTAACTTTGGTGGTCTACATTCTCATCTCCTAACCCCCAGTGATGACAACAGATTTAAATTACTCATTAGATTGATCCCAGGGAATTGCCTGAAGTCCAAACTGGTTTGTAGAACCTGTTGAAAGTTATTCATCTATTAAGTATAAGAAGAAGGATTTCTAACCTGGGTCTTCTTGAACCCAGTTCCAGAATTTTATCCACTAGGCTACATTTCTTCATGTTAAACCTATAATAGAGACTAAACAAATACTTATATGACTGACAATAATAATTTTGTCATCTTAGTGTTTATTTCTTCCCTAAAACATTGGACTCTCAGTTAAAATGAATTTCTATCAGACTTGAGAGGAGTTAATTAGGTCCAAAATGTATTTTCTTTCCACAATGTTCTATTTCAGCCCATAAGAGTAAGCTACAATGGCAAACTGTAGACCATAGAATCCTTTGACTTTAGGGGATGATGACAATTTCTAAAAATGTGCATCTGCCTACTGTGTGATCCAGTCTTGCCAGATCTTTATTACAGGTCTGGATAATGTTATATACTTCATAAAGAGAAAAGTGTAGAAACACTACCCACCTCTGCTTTGGAGAGAGTGCTGGATTCAGAGTCAAAGACTTCAGTTAAAAAAATCTTGCCTTCCTACTTATTACCTGCATAATCTTGGATCCCAGGTAACCTCAAACATAAAATGAGTGAGTTAGCCTAGAAGACTTATGAGGTGACTTCTAGTTTAAAATATATAATCCCATTATAGTCCTTCCTGGCTTGCCAATTAATGAGTATTGCCAGAGGGAGAGAGAGACTAAGGACACTGGAAGTACCTATGGCTTTAGGGAGGTTTTTATTCAAACTTTTACCCATACTTCAAAAGGTGAAGCAATGTTTTGACCTTAATGTTGAAAATTCTGGGAACAAAATTAATATGGAGGATCCATCTTGGCTACCCATACTAGTAGTGAGAGGTCAGAGAGGTGCAATCAGCATGCCAGGTATCTCATCAGAAGTCAATATTGTCTCCAGGATTGTCCAGGAAGAGAACTGAGTCAATTATTGGCTCCATAACTTTGAATTGACCTTGGGAATGGAGCCCAAGGCATGTTGTTAAGATGAAGTTGTAAACAGTACCAATGGAAGCAGCAGAATGTGAGGCAAACTGATAAGTCATATACACACTGACTGTCTCACACTTTCTTATTCCACCTTCTGTCCTTTTGGGGACAATAGCTCTTCCATTTATCATCTAAACATCTACTTCCTCGTCTCTTTCCATCCTGATGAGAAAAGAGAGAGAGAGGAAAAGGGAAAAAAATGGTTTCTTCTTCCTGGACTACTAGCAAAAAAGCCAGCCTGTTTTAACCTCTTTTTATTTCTTAATTATATCTTTTTATACTTATTTACCTTTTCATTCATTTGACACAAACTGAGAATCAGCAGTCACCCAAATCTTTTGGGTCTAAAGTAATTAATTATCTAGTGTAGAATGATTCAAAGAGATGGGATACAAAATCTTTAATATGAGCTGTAATGGTATGGAGAAAGCACTGCCTGAATTCTGTGTAGATGAAAGAGATAGAGTATATATCATAATCTCATGGAAGAAAAAATGCACATGGGACGGGGGAGAGAAGGGAAGGTCCTTCCAATCTCCATTCATATTGGCAAATTAGATTCTTAGACCTTGCCTGGATATAACAACCCCCAAACTTCTAGGGATTGGGGGCAATTATATAAATAGTATTGCTCAGACTAGTATGTCCCTTTAAATGGTCTACTTAATACCCCCTTCAGTGTCATCAACTAGCTCTTACATTACATTACACAGTTATCAATTAGCTTTTACAAAGGAAAATATAGAAATGAAGAAAGATGGGGAAATAATGGAATGGGACAGAGTATTCTTTCACTCTCCAGATATCCTCACAAATAATTTAAGATAGTACATTTGGGTGAACTTTAAAGTGGCAAAAGGGGCTAAGAGTGGGGGAGAAACAGTCATCGGAGGCAGGACAACTTGAAAGGAAGCTGGGAAGGCTCTAGGTAGCAATCTAACAGCCAGGACTTGGGGATAGCTGTGTCATCTGTAGCCTCATCTTCCAAACCTTCAACCAACTATGTGTGGGTTGGGCAACTGACTAAGAGAAGACGGAGAATCTTAGATGGGCTCACTATATACTGTATCAAGCTGTGGCTGCAGAAAGAGAAGCAAATACACACACCAATGAGTGTGGTAGAAGGGAGGTGAGAATCCAGATTTCCTGATTGTTGCTCCAGAACAAAGGGGTGAGATGACAAGTCTCTGGAGACTGCAGGAGATAAGAGCATTGAAAGAGACAGCATTGCTCAGGATCCTATAATATAGAAATTAGAAGAAGTTAATGACCACCGCCCCCTACCCCCCTCCACAGCTTAGGAAACAACAATAAAAAAATAAACTCAGAAATTATTCCTGATTCATAGGGATGTAGGAATATAAATTAGGGATGGTCTGGTTTTCTAGGGTTAGTGAAAAAAGGCAATTTTGAGATAAATTCTGGGAAAGAATTCTGGGTAGGAAAGAATTGTGGGAGTCTAAAATTGAAAATAACTGAACTTGACTTCCTTCTTGGATTTCATCTAAGCTTGGAATGGGTTTTGTCTCTGCCTACAATTCCAAGCTGAAGGAGGAGTTTTGCTCTAAGACATTCTCCCTGAAAGTCAAGATTTTCATGGAGAAAATCTTTGGCATCCAGGTAGAGGGTTTACTTGGAGAAAACTAATTTCCCTGAGTCCAGTCTTCATTTGGCAGTGGTCCATTTACTCACTAAAAATGCAAAAAAAAAAAAAAATTAAAATGAGTATGCAAAAGAGAAAGAGAGTTACTTTCAAAAGATCAGGGTTCAAATTCAGATGACAGTGAAAGTATAAAACTCACTTCCAAAATTTCAATAGCAAGAACCAAACTATTAAAATCTCTGAAACTACCTAAATCCCAAAGGAGATTGGGTTCAAATTTAAAGTGATTTCTGCTAAATATTTCATCAACATCAAATTTGCCTGGATGAGGCATAATTGTTAGACAAGTTGCTCCCTAGCTCAGAGGACACAGTTATTTGGAAGTGGGACCAAGTCACAGCTGGGCTAGGTCAAGCAGGTTATTATTCAGGACAAGTCCCCTCAGGTATTCAGCTGTTGTAGTAATGAGCCTGCTCCAGCTTAGACCTAGTGACTGGCCCTTTTGTGGTTCTTCTGACTGTTTAAAGCTCATAAGGGCATTCTATCTCCAATTCTCAACTAACAGAAATAGAAACAGAGGCAGCATCATGACTTCACAATCACATGGTGGCTGGGAAAACATAGGTGACTGGAGCCGACAGGCTTCTATGGACACTGCTTATCTTTTTCCACCTGGAAGTGTCTGGCATGTAGCAGGAGCTTAGTAGATGTTTATTGCATGGAATGGACTTTGAAAATGATTTGCTTTTTTTTCACCAGAAAATAAATGTAAAACCAGAAAAAATTTAAGGAAGAGCTTCATATGTCTGACTCAGAAGAAACAAACTAAAAGACACAGCAATGTACTGAGGAAAATATAAAAAATAGAAAAATATCCCAATTCCTTTTTCCCTTTTACTCATCCTACAGTACTCCCAGGCCACTAGCTTAGCATGTGAGTTTTGATCCAGCCTTTCCACACCTACTCACTCATACAAAGGGCATCTGATCTCAGTTGAAACCCATTTATCTTCCTATTCCTTCCACTCTAGATTAATTTATTATTATTTTCTAATTTGTTATCTTGGACCTCTTCTGACCCCAAACTGATTTTCTTCCTTATACTGTTGGGCTGAGACTTAGTTGGGGAAGGGGACTAGCTTGGGAAGCCCCTCTATTCCACCTCCCAGGCTCCACCACGGAATGAGACTAGATAGCCAGTTCTAGGCTGGCAGCAGGGCAGTAGAGTTAGAGGAACAATGGGGGAGTGAATAAAATCTTTATAACTGAATAAAATCTTTATAACCGAAAAAAAAAGCAATTACTTTTTCCTAAAAAATGCATTCTTTTTTAAAATGGGAAATGTACTCTGTGAACTTCCTTTCAGATGGAAACATTTCACCAAATCACAAATCATTGGAATATCAGAACCTTTATGAGTCAAATTAGTGTGGTTGTCACAAATTAATTTCCCATCCTGTTGACTTCCATTTGTGCCATAGCCCAGTGTATCAAGTTACTCCATTGCTTGCCAATTGCTGGGCTGGGTCTCTAGGATCTTCGACCCTCACCAGACTCATTTTGCCAACAAAGGCTGACATAAATTTCAGTTTCTGAATCCTGAATATTGTCCCCAATTTTTGAAGACATAAACTCTCAGATAGTCCTTTCACCTAAGGTGTGAAATAATAGATTCAATAGGAAAAGTAACAATAGCAGAGCGACCTATTGGTGGCTTTGTTGGTGACTTAAATGGAGAGGATAGACCTCTGGCTCTCTCTTCACCTGGAGGCTTATAGCAGCTAGTGTTCCATCACTTGAAAGCAGCCAGATAGTTTGAGAGAGAGTTCCCTTTGGCCAGTAGGTGACCTTTGAATGTATACTCAGTTCTAGCTCAAGTGCCTTTTCTTCCTCATGATTCAGTAGCTTGCAAATAACCATAGAATTCTTACTTCTACTCTGAAGTCTACCTGGAGAATTGCATTAGGTTGAGAACAGCTGAGCAAGAAGAGCTGGGCTTCCACTGGCCAATCCCACATCATGGCTAAACTAGCTAGAAAGGCAGACGCTGTATGTTCCTTATTTCACTCTCAGTTGAACTTGGATTTGAGTTCAGTCTTTCAGTCTCTTGATTCCAATTTTCCTCATATACTGTCTCCATTGTGATTTTTACAGAGGTAATTTTCTGCTTGGAATGCATTTACCCATTACTTTGGTCTTTTATATTTCTAGATTTTTTTTCAAGGCTTAATTCAGATATCTCATCTATAGATGGTATTTATTGATTCCCTTAGCCCTTAGTGCTCTGACCTTCATAAAATTACCTTATATTTTCTCATACATAGCTGACTAGTCCAGTAGAAGGTAAACTCCATGACATTAAGGACTAGTTTGCTTTTTTATATCAGAAAAAGTTTGTTAATTAGAATAGAGACTGACTATTGCATGGATATTGGATCAAATAAATTCTATTTCTGATTGATAAAGGAGGGGAAAACACTTAAAAGGCACATTAAAAAAAATTTTTTTCAGAGGGGTAGATAGATGGCTTTACATTGGTCCAAGTGCCTCACCCTGCCTGATGGCATGTACTTGTGCGGTGGTTAGCCATAGTTAAGTTATGGTCTGTGGCCATGAAAATTAGGGAGTACTCATAAGGATCAAACCCTTAACCTTAAGTTCTTTATCCCTGGCTCTGACCAATTGAGCTAACCAGCTACAGGCTAGGAAGGGTATGGGATTTTTAAAAGGAAGAATGTAACTAGAAACACATCATTGTGTTACCATATTTGTCTGCTCTCCAGGTGTCTTACAAACCAGCCCTAGGTAATTTGCCAATACAAAATGGGTTTTCACTGCTGTCATCACTGCAAAATCAGGGTATTGTGATCAAAATGAGGGCAGGAACAACTATATACAGCATTCTTTTCTGTATGACAACTCAAATGCAATTACCATCCAAATCCAATTCCAGAATCTTGATTTTTGCTGAAAGACTACCATACATGAAAGAGATAGGGCACAGCTTGAGTTTCTGATACTGTACTAGATTCATCTGGTAAAACAGAAAACTGACATTTACAAAAAAAATTATTTATTCTATAGTCACCAAGAAAATGTCCTATAGAAATTGTTGGCAGATGTACTACAGACCACTGTTATTTTCAGAAGCAGTATTTACAGTCAGACTAAAGCTCCCTATTAGGATGTGAAAAGGTTTCAGACTATGATTGCAGTAGAAAACAATATTGTCAACCTTGATCTTTTATTTATAGAAGAAAAGTTTTTCAATCATTATTTTTTCAATTAAATTCTACCACCATTTTACTTAAAAAACCATTTCCAAACTTTCAAAAAGGATTTTGAGCCTCAAATTCTCTCCCTCTCTTGCTCCCCTTGCTCTCAATGTTAAGCACACATCTGTACATTTGATATGTGCATCCATGTATGTAAATTTTTTCCATATTAATCCTTTTCTGGAAGGAAAAATGCTTCTCAGTTCTTATGTTGTATTTTATTAACAACTGTATATTGTAACTTACTCAGCCATTCCCCAATTGATGGATATCCTCTCACTTTCCAATAAATATAATTAATTAACTAATACTAGTTAATCTGATAGGTGTGGGGTGGTACTTCAGAGTTGTTTTAATGTATATTTCTCTAATTAATAGTGATTTAGAACATTTTTTGCATAACTGGAGAGCTGGAATTACTTTGTCTGAATCCTGACTTCATATCTTTTGAACATTTTTCAATTGGAGACTGACTCATAGTCTTATACATTCAACTCATTTCTCTAAGTTTTTGAGAAATAAGACCTTTATTAGATTTTCTTATTTTAATTTTTTTTGCACCACAATGTTACTGTGTATTACTCACCATTCTATTTTTCTTGTTTAGTTTCTGTCCACCAATTTGCCCTCTTTTCCATCAGTCTCACTCCTCATTCTCTTAATTCCTTCCCCTCCTATTTTCTTGTAAGGTAAGATATACCTAATTAATTGAGTAAATTCTTCTCTTTTTTAAGCCAATTCTAGTGAAAATAAGATTTGCATCCATCATCTGTTCCCCAGCTCCTTCATCTTCTCCTCCACTGTAAAAGTTCTTTCATGCCTCTTTTATAAGATAATTACCTCATTCTATTTTTTTCTTCCTCAGTCTTCCAATGTATTCCTCTTTCTCATGCCTTAATTTAATATTTTTTTTAAATATCCTCCCATCATATTCAACTCATACCCTTGTCTCCTGTCTATATCTACTCCTTCTAACTGCCCTAACAGTGATAAGATTCTTAGGAATTACAAAAAATTCCCATGTAGGAATGTAAACAGTTCAACCTTACTGAGTCCCCTAAGATTTCTTTTTTGTTTACCTTTTTATGCGTCTCTTGAGTCTTGTATTTGAGAATCAAATTTTCCATTCAGCTCTGGTCTTTTCATCAGGAATATTTGAAAGTCCTCTATTTCATTGAATACTCATTTCCCCCCCTTGAAGGGTTATGTTCATTTTTGCTGAGTTAGTGATTCTTGGTTGAAGTCCTAGCTCCTTTGCCTTCCAGACTCTCTTATCCTTTAATGTAGAAGCTGCTAAATCTTGTGTTACTCTGACTGTGGTTCCACATTATTTAAATTGCTTATTTTTAGCTACTTGAAATATTTTGTCCTTGACCTGAGAATTCTGGAATTTGACTACAATATTCCTGGGAGCTATCCTTTTGCAATATCTTTCAGGAGGCAATTGGTGGGTTCTTTCCATTTCTATTTTTCCCTCTGGTTCTGGAATATCAGGGCAGTTTTCCTTAATAATATTTTGAAAGATGATGTCTAAGCTCTTTTTTTTTAATCATGACTTACAGTTAGTCCAATTGATTACCTCTCCTGGATTTATTTTTCAGATGAGTTGTTTTTCCAATGAGATATTTCACATAATCTTCTATTTTTTCATTCTTTTGACTTTATTTCTTGATGTCTCATGGAGTAATTAGTTTCTGTGTCCCCATTTATAACCTTTAAAGCATTATTTTCTTGTGTGAACCTTTGTACTTTCTTTTCCACTTGGCTGACCCTACTTTTTAAAAAGTATTTTTCCTCAGTGAATTTTTGTACCTCTTATTCCATATGGCCAATTCTGCCTTTTAAGAAGTTCTCTTCAGTGCATTTTTGTATATCTTTTCACTTAACAAGTTCAATTTTAAAGAAATTCTTCTCTTCTTTGGATTTTTGTGCCTCTTTTTACCAATTAGTCTATTCTGTTTCTTAAGATATTAATTTCTTCAGGATATTTTTGTGCCTTCTTTACCAAGCTGTTGACTCTTTTTTCATGATTTTTCCTGTATCACTCTCATTTCTTTTCCCAATTTTTCTTCTGCATCTTTTATTTTATTTTTAAAATCCTTTTTGAGTTCCTTCATTAATTTTTCAGGGGGCTTGAGAGCAATTCATATTTTTCTTAGAGGCTTTGAATTTAGCGGTATTGATTTTATTGTCTTCTGAGATTATTTTTTGGTCTTCCCTACTACCAAAATAACTTTCTATGTTGTATCTTTTTTGTTGTGTTTTGCTCATTTTCCTGCCTGGGCTTTGTAACCATGGCAAAGGGTATATTGTTTCAAGCTTCAGGTTCTTTCAGCAAAAATCTTCAGAACTACCTCTGGGGCTCTATCTGCTTTCAATTCTTCCTAGATGAAAGGAGAAGTATGTTTAATAGTCTCCCAGCCTATGTTCTGGTCTGTTAATAACTCTAAGAACTCTTTTCTACCTTGGAACCATATTGAACATCCACTGCTCCCTTGTAGCCACAAGTGCTGGTATGTGCTAATGCTATTCTTTACTCTGAAACTGTGACCCAGGACTGTAACCTGGATCTTCATATGGGCAATGTGACAAGAGTCTTGCACCTAGAGTCAGAAAAGGGCCCATAAAATCTCCTTCTGCTAGGTTGTCCAATGCCTCTTGTCATCGGAGACTGAGAGTTTCAGAAGCCTTTGCTGCTGATTCAGTTGAACCCAAGGCATGTTGTGGTGGGGTCTGCTTTGGCATGCTATATTGTACTCAACTTCCACCCTGGTGTAATAAATTGCTGGTCTTCTAAGTTGTTTTGGGCTGAAAAATTATTTCACTTTATCTTTGTGTAAGTTATTCTGTTCTAGAATTCATTTTGAGGCATTTTATCTTAGTTTTCTGGAATGTACTTTGGTAGAGATCAGATGGATTTGTGTACCTTCTCTGCCATCTTCCAAGTGTTATTTTTAATGCTCCTTTGAATATTTATTTTGACTGACAGCTGCAGTCATTTTTACATATTGATTATAATATTATTTTTACACTTCTAAATTCTAATATCTTGGTAGCTCAGTGGATAGAATACTGGGCCTGAAACCAGATAGACCAGACTTCAAATCTAATCTCAGACACTCCCTAGCTGGTGGTCATTGCTTAAGTCACTACTTCCTAGTGACCCTGGGTAAGTCACATTATCTTGATTGCCTCAGTTTTCTTATTTGCAAAATGAACTGGAGAAGGAAATGTCAAATCACTCCAATATCTTTGCCAAGAAAACTCCATTGACAATATTGGTATGGCTATTTGAGGTAACTAGGTGGCTAAATGGATGGAGTGCTGGTCCACAGGTCATGGAGAACCAGACACAACTGAACACTACTGGATATTTCCACTTAACTAGCTTTAATTCACCTATAATTCATCATATTCAAAATTTAACTCCTTACCTTCTCTTCCTCTCCTTCCAAATCTATCTCTTCTCTTAACTTCCCTATTTTTGTTGATGGTACCTACTATCTCAAGTCTGAATCCTTATGGAATCTTTCTTCTCCCTCCTCTTTTCTCCCAAAGCATTAAATTATGCCAAATCTTATCAATTCCACTTATGAAATCATTCTTACAACTATCTCCTCCTTTCCATTAGTATTGTCATCTATCTAGTTTAGGCACTCATTACTTTTCTCAAGAATAATTCAAGTAGCTTCCTAAATTTTCTCATTGATTCCAACCTCTCCTTTCTAATCCATCCTTCAAACTAATACCATAGTAAGCTTGTTAATTAATGCACAACATCATTCTTCTGTTCAGACCTTTGAATGGCTCTGAGTTGTTTATCAAAAAATACTCAATCTGGCATCTGTGACCCTGTGTAATCTACAGTGTAATCCTGGCTATAATCAACCTTTCTTATCTTATCTCACATTTCCCCTTTCACTCATTGGGAACTTGTAAGGCTTCAGATTTACAGTTGGTTCCCACTCTTTCCTTCTGTGGAGGCTGAACTGAGCCTGGCTGTATTATTTTCCCTGTCACTTGCACTGTAAAATGGCCAAGTTCTAGCCCATGTCCTGCACAGCATTTCCCCCTCCTATCCCACAGAGATGGACCCTTCTTGTAGTCCCACCATACTGCTCTGGGCAGGAGCACTGTTCACCCTATCTTTTGTTGGTTCTGTTGCTCCAGGGTTTGTTTTTGAGGCATTTTTGTTTTTATTGTAATTGTCTAGAGTAGTGATGGCAAACCTAGAGCATGGCTGCCAAAGATGGCACACAGAGTACTCTCTGTGAGCACATGGCTACCCTCCCCCATTCCTTCCCCCCAGAGTTCATTACTAGAGATGTGGGATTTGGCCTTTTCACAAAAAAAAAAAAGCTTTTTTAATGATTCAGAACAACAACAAAATATAGCTGAAGTTTATGGGAGGTGATGATGAGAGAAAGCATGGAAAGAAAATAGAAAGAGCATTTGCTTTTAATAATCCATTGGTCAAGTGACTTAGCAACTTCTGGAAAATGTCTTTATTATAAGAACTGAAGAAGCCATATTGTAGAAAGGCCTGCCTACAGCATTTGCCTCAATTTTATTTCTTATCCTTGGCAATGAGCCTTACAAATACATGTTGATGCCAAATTCTCTAAAAGTGCCTTTCTTCTTGTCTTTTTTTAATTTAAAAATTTTCAATTACATGTAAAAACAATTATAAAATCCTTTAAAATTTTTTTGAGTTCTAAATTCTCTCCCTCTCTTCCTTTGCATCCCTCTTTTTGAGGAGTTTGGTTGGTTGTTGTTCTTTGTATTCGAAGAGGAGTAAAATGACATCACTAGTGGTGTCTTTTGATCTGAGTATAAACTAGAGTTAAGTGAGGCAGAATTGCACTAGTCAGCCTCATGCTCCCTTCTAGAGTCAAGATGCCAAGATGGTGGCTGCAGGGCATACTACAGTTTCTTGGAAATGCAAGAGTTTGAGAGTTGGGTTGACATGAAAGGAAGAGGAGTCCTGAAAAGTTACTTGGTAAGTCCTCTCATCAGAAGTATTAGTCTATTCTTTTCTTTTTTAAAAATTTATTTCTTTTTTAAAATTTGGTCAATTTTGAACATTATTCCCTGGTTACAAAAATCATTTTCTATTCCTCCCTCCCCTCCCATAGCTAACTCACAATTCCACTGGGTATTACATGTGCCCTTGACCAGAATCCATTTTCATATTGTTGGTATTTGCACTAGGATGTTCATTCAGAGTCTACATCCCCAATCGTATCCCCCTCCACCCATGTAATCAAGCAGTTGTTTGTGTGTGTGTGTGTGTGTGTGTGTGTGTGTGTGTGTGTGTGTGTGTGTGTGTGTGTGTGTATGTTTACTCTCACAGTTTTTCCTCTGAATGTGGATAGTGCTTTTTCTCATACATCCCTCCAGGTTGTTCAGGATCACTGCATTGCCACTAATGGAGAAGTCCATTACATTCGATTGTACCACAGTGGATCAGTCTCTGTGTACAATGTTCTCCTGGCTCTGCTCCTTTCACTCTGCATCACTTCCTGGAGGTTGCTCCAGTTCCCATGGAATTCCTCTACTTTATTGTTCCTTTGAGCACAATAGTATTCCATCACCAACATATGCCATAATTTGTTCAGCCATTTCCCAATTGAAGGGCATCCCCTCATTTTCCATTTTTTTGCCACTACAAAGAGCGCAGCTATGAATATTCCTGTATGTGTCTTTTTCCTTATTATCTCTTTGGGGTACAAACCCAACAATGCTATGGCTGGTTCAAAGGGCAGACAGTCTTTTAGAGCTGTTTGGGCATAGTTCCAAATTGCCCTCCAGAATGGTTGGATCAATTCACAACTCCACCAGTAATGAATTAATGTTCCGACTTTGTCACGTCTCCTCCAGCATTCATTACTTTCTTTTGCTGTCATGTTAGCCAATCTGCTAGGTGTGAGGTGATACCTCAGAGTTGTTTTGATTTGCATCTCTCTGAATATAAGAGATATAGAGCACTTTTTATGTGCTTATTAATGGTTTTGATTTCTTTGACTGAAAATTGCCTATTCATGTCCCTTGCTCATTTATCAATTGGAGAATGACTTGATTTTTTGTACAATTGATTTAGTTCTTTGTAAATTTGAGTAATTAGACCTTTGTCAGAGGTCTCTGTTATGAAGATGGTTTCTCAGTTTGTTATTACCCTTCTGATTTTGGATGCATTGGTTTTGTTTGTACAAAACCTTTTTAATTTGATGTAGTCAAAATTATTGATTCTATATTTTATGATTTTTTCTAAAGATCTGACATGTATACTATTCTATGTTCACCTAATTTGCTCATAGTTTCCTTCTTTACATTCAAGTCATTCACCCATTCTGAGTTTATCTTGGTGTAGGATATGAGGTGTTGATCCAAACCTAATCTCTTCCACATTGTCTTCCAATTTTCCCAGCAGTTTTTATCAAATAGTGGATTTTGATCCCCCCAAACTGGCACATTTTGGCTTGTCATATACTGTCTTGCTAAGGTCTATTCCACTGACCCTCATTTCTATCTCTTAGCCAGTGCCAAATTGTTTTGACGACCACTGCTTTATAGTATAGTTCGAGATCTGTTACTGAAAGGACACCTTCCTTTGTATTTTTTTCATCATTTCCCTTGATATCCTTCATCTTTTGTTCTTCCAAATGAACTTTGTTATGTTTTTTCTAATCCAGTAAAAAAAAATTTTTGGAAGTTCAATGGGTATGGCACTAAAAAAATTGATAAGTTTGGGTAGGATGGTCATTTTTATTATGTTAGCTTGTCCTACCCATGAGCAGTTAATGTTTTTCCAATTGCTCAGATCTAGTTTTAGTTGCGTGGAAAGTGTTTTGTAGTTGTGTTCATATAGTTCCTGTGTTTGTCTCAGCAGATAGATTCCTAAGTATTTTATATTGTCTATGGTGATTTGAATGGAATTTCTCTTTCTAATTCCTGCTGCTGAGATGTGTTGGAGATAAAGAGAAATGCTGATTACTTATGTGGGTTTATTTTGCATCCTGTAACTTTGCTGAAGTTGTTGATTATGTCCACTAGCTTTTTAGTTGATTCTCTAGGATTCTTTAAGTAGACCATCATATCATCCACAGAGCGATAACTTGGTCTCCTCCTTACCTATTTTAATGCCTTCAATTTCTTTTTCTTCTCTAATTGCTACTGCTAGTGTTTCTAGTACAATGTTAAATAATAGAGGTGATAATGGGTATCCTTGTTTCACTCCTGATCTTATTGGGAATGCATCTAGTTTATCCCCATTGCATATGATGTTGGCTGATGGTTTTAGATAGATACTGTTTATTATTTCTAGGAAAGGCCCTTCTAGTGCTATACTTTCTAGTGTTTTTAATAGGAATGTGTGTTGTATTTTTTCAAAGGCTTTTTCTGTGTCTATTGAGATAATCATGTGATTTTTGTTGGTTTGCATGTTCATATGGTCAATTATGTGAATGGTTTTCCTGATATTGAACCATCCTTGCATTCCTGGTATAAATCCCACCTGATCATAGTGAATAACCCTCATCATGACTTGCTGGAGTCTTTTTGCTAGTATATCCTATTTAAGATTTTTGCATCTATGTTCATTAAGAAGATAGGTCTGTAGTTTTCTTTCTCCCTTTTTGACCTTCCTGGTTTTGGAATCAATACCATGTTTGTGTCACAAACTCTATGATATTGTTAATTTGATTTTTTCTTTCCTTTTTTTATTAGATTGACCAGTACTTTATGTATTTTGTTTGTTTTTTTCAAAATACCAGCTTCTAGTCTTATTTATTAGTTAAATAGTTTTGTCACTTTCAATTTTATTAATTTCTCCCTTAATTTTTAGGATCACTAATTTGGTCTTCTTCTGGGTGGTTTTAATTTGTTCTCTTTCAAGTTTTTTGATTTGCATGTCCAATTCATTGACCTCTGCCCTCCTTAATGTTTTAATATATGAACTCAAGGATATAAATTTTCCCCTGAATACTGCTTTGACTGCATCCCAAAGAGTTTGAAAGGATGTCTCATCATTGTGATTTTCTTCAATGAAATTATTTATTGTTTCTATGATTTGTTATCTAACTAGCCGATTTTGGAGAATTATATTGTTTAATTTCCAATTAATTTTTGATTTGGCTCTCCATGTATCCTTACTGATCATTATTTTTATTTTTTATTTATGATCTGAAAAGGTTGCATTTATTATTTCTGCTTTTCTGCATTTGTATGTCAAGTTTTTATGACTTAGTATATTGTCAATCTTTTGTGAATGTACCATGTGTTGTTGAAAAGAAAGTTTATTCCTTTTTGTCCCTATTTATTTTTCTCCATATATCTATTAACTCTAATTTTTCTAAGATTTCATTCAACTCTTTTGCCTCTTTCTTATTTATTTTTGATTTAATTTATCTAACTTTGATAGTGGTAGGTTCAGGTCTCCCACTAGTATAGTTTAACTATCTATTTCCTCTTTCAATTATACTAGTTTTTCCATTAGAAATTTGGGTGCTATACTATTTGGTGCATACATGTTGATTAGTGATACTTCCTCATTGTCTATACTCCTTTTATCAGGATGTATTTACCTTCCCTATCCCTTTTAATCAGGTTTATTTTTATTTTGGCTTTGTCAGATATCATGATTGCAACTCCTGCCTTCTTTCTATTAGTTGAGGCTCAATAGGTCTTGCTCCAATCTTCAATTGTAACCTACCCACCTCATGTGTGTTTCTTATAGAAGACATATGGTAGGGTTTTGGATTCTAATTCACTCTCCTATTCATCTACATTTTATAGGTGAGTTCATTCCATTCATGTTCAAAGTTATGATTGTCACTTGTGAATTCCCCAGCATTTTGATATCTTCTCCTAATACTACCTTTTTTTCTTTTGCTATATCCTTTTAAACCAGTGGTTTACTTTTAATCAATCCCCCTAATCCCCTCCCTTGATATGCTTTCCCTTTTGGTCCCTCCCTTTTTGTTCCCTTATTGTTTTTTAGGGTCCCTCCCCCCTCTCCTTCCCTCCCTTTTTGTACTCCTTCCCCCCACCCCCTTAGATTTACCTTCTCCCTTACCCTGTAGGATAAGATAGAATTCAAGATCCCAATGGATCTAGATGTTCTTCCCTCTCAGAGTTGATTTCACTGAGAGTAAGGTTTAAGTATTATCTATTAGCTCCCTCTTCCTCTCCTTCTTTTAAGAGTATTCTTCCCCTCCCCTTCCCATGTGTATCTTTGTGTGAAAAAAAATTATTCTGTTCATTTTATTTCTTCAAGTATCTCTTGGTTCCCTCTTATATTCCCCCCACCCCTTTTTTTTTGCATAGTGTCTTATATCCCTTAATGCCCCAATTTTTTTCCTATGAGTGATTCTTCTAATTACTATTATAATGAATACAGTTTTTGAGAGTTACAAATAACATTTTCCCCATACGTATAATTTGATCTAATAGTAGCCCTTAAAGAAGAGAGTTTGAATACAGAGAAAAAACATTTTTCTCCTTTTCCCTATTTTTCTTATTTACCTTTTCATGTTTCTCTTGCTCTTTGTGTTTGGATATCAAACTTTCCACTTAGTTCTGGTCTTTTCTTTACAAATACTTTCCCCTGGAAGTATATAGTCAGTTTTGATGGGTAGGTGATTCTTGGTTGAAGATCCAGTTCTCTTGCCTTTCTGAATATCATGTTCCAGGCCTTGTGGTCGTTAGTGTGGAAGATACCAGGTGTTGTGTGATCCTAATTGGTGCTCCTTGGTATCTGAATTGTCTCTTTTTGGCTTCTTGTAGAATTTCCTCCTTAGCTTGAAAGCTCTGGGATTTGGCAATTACATTCCTGAGAGTTGTCTTTGGGGGATTTAGTATAGAGGATGTTCTATGAACCCTTTCAATGTCTATTTTGCCCCCTTATTCAAGAACATCAGGGCAGTTTTATTGGATGATTTCTTGTAGCATGATGTCAAGATTTCTGTTTATTTCTGGTTTTTCAGGTAGATCAATGATTCTCAAATTGTTCCCCCTTTCTCTGTTTTCCTGATCTGTCACCTTGTCAGTATAAAAAATAAACTCGAATACAGGACTACAATCCCCATGAGCCTTTGCTCCACTTCCCCAGAATGCCTTGTAATCTCACCTGGGCCGAGATCGAGAAGGTATTTAAGCTGATTCAAAGACTTTTGCCGCGCTCGCTCTCTCTTGGCTCTTTTTGGACTTCTGTTTTGGAGCAGGCGGTCTCTTGCGTGATGTGAGGTTATTTTGTCTAGGCCTCTGGCCTAGGCACATGTTTCTTACTTGTATATTCTTTAATCTTTATCCTTTAATAAACCTCTAAAAAATATAATACTCCTTGCAGAGAGAAACTAATTTCTACCTGCCTCAGTCTCCCCATCTCCCCTAAATTTTAATCTTTACATCAGTGAGATATTTTATGTTTTCTTCTATTTTGTCAGTCTTTTGACTTTGCTTTATTAATTCTTGCTGTTTTGCAAGATCATTGGTTTCCAGTTGCTCAGTTCTGGTTCTTACGGCCTGATTTTCTGCTTTAACCTTTTGATTTTCAGCTATAATTTTTTGGTCTTGTGTTATAATTTTTTGATTTTCTTTTTGAACCATTTCCCACTTATTTTTGCCAGAAGGCTTCCATCTTTTTGATAAGCTCCAATTTAAATTCTTCCAGAGCTTGTGAACGATTTCCATATTTTGGGAAGGTTTTGGGGCATTTGTTTGGATTTCCTCTTCTGCTATTTCCTCTGTAGTTTGTATTTTTCCTCCATAAAAATTATCTAAATTCAACCCCTTCTTCTTGTTTTTCTTGGTGTTGGGAAGTTGTTCCTGGGCATTGTTTGCCATCACTATGGTTGTTTTTCCTTCCTTTTCCAGTCAGAAATCTGAGTGAGGAGGGCAGGCTCTTTGTGTATGGAGCTAAGGAGCAAGGCTTTTGCCCAAGGCAAGCTCTTGAATCTCTGCAGCTGCGTTGCCTTCCTGGGGGCACCCAAGATCTGTGCTCCCCCACCCGCTGGGGTTTCAAGTGTAACTGGTCTCAGGGGCAGGTCCTTGGTGGTCTTAGTCAGCTCCTAAGACCTAGAGCTGCTCCTTGCTCGTTCCAGAGGTGCCCCTCGCTTACTCATTGATTCTGGCAAGTGCTAGATCTAACTCTGGCTCTGTAGGTGGGGTGGGGGAAGAGTAGATCAGCTCAAGTTTGGGTGGGAACTTTTTCACTCCCTTATAGTGTGGAAATGCCCAAATCTCACATACTTTCAATGCTGTGCCCTACTGTAGAGTCCCTTCATTCTTATGAGAATGGTTTTTTGGGTCTTTTTAGGTCATCTATATTGGTGGGTCTGAGGAGGGAAATGTCCCACGTCTAGACTGCTGCCATGCTTACCTGGAAGAGCCAGTATTAGTCTTTTCTGAACCCTGAATAGAAATAATAATAGTTAGCATTTATATAGCACCTATCATTTTCTAGGACCTGTGCTAAATGCTTTAAAAATATGATCTCTTTTGATCCTCACAGCAACCCTGCAATTTAGGTACTATTATTATCCTAATATTACAGATGAGGAAACTGAGGCAATTGGAGGTTAAACTACTTGTTTATGGTCACATAGCTAGTAAATTGTCCAAAGTTGGATTTGAACTTATGTCTTCTAGATTTCAGTTCCCATGCTCTGTCCATTGCACCACATAGCTGTCAATCTGATTCCTACCACAGAACTAACCATGTCATAGTCCTGCTCAGGAAATGTCAGTGTATTCTCATTTCCTCTAGGATAAAAAAAAATTAAACCCTCAGCTTATCATTTAAATCCTTTCAAAATATCATTCCCATCCATATTTCTAGGCTTATATTCATCTTTTCTACGTATTCATCATTCTAATCAAAATAATCTATTAGGAGGCAATGAGGCAGCAGAGTGGATAAACAACCAGGTTTGGAGATAGGAGAACTAGATTCAAATCTGTCCTCAAATACTTCCTAGCTGCATGACTCTGAACAAGTCACTTAGCCCCAGTTGTCTGGCTTTCATCATTCTTCTGACTTAGAATCTTGGTACTGATTCTAAGACAGAAGGTAAGCATTATTCTAATACATTCGAATATGTATTTTTTAAAATCATGTTTGCAGATCAAAGCATATTATCTTTCACATTCATTTATTTATGATTTTATTTTGGGATTTTGGTTTTCTATGAATATTCTCTTCCAACAATGACCAATCTGAAAGTATGTTTTGCATGATAATCCATGTATAACTCAAATCAAAATTACTTTCCATATCTGAAAAAGTGGAGGAAAGGGAAGGAGGGAGATAATTTGCATCTTATAATTTCAGAAAACATATGTTGAAAATTGTAATTGAGTATAACTGAGAAAACAAAATAGCTTTGAATAAAAAATCATCTATTGGTTCTTCTTTGCACTAATCTTTGCATTCATTAGCTAATACCAATTTTATTTTAATATTTTTTTATCTTTTTTTTTAATTTTATAGTATTTTATTTGATCATTTCCATGCATTTTTCATTAAAGACAAAAATCATTTTCTTTTCCTCCCTCCCACCCCCCGTGGCCGACATGTGATTCCACTGGTATCATATGTGTTCTTGACTTGAACCCATTGCCATGTTGTTAGTATTTGCATCAGAGTGTTCGCTCCGAGTCTTTCCTCTGTCATGTCCCCTCAGCCATTGTAGTCAGGCAGTTGCTTTTCCTTGGTGTTTCTATTCCCTCAGTTTGTCCTCTGCTTTTGGATAGTGTTTTTTTCTCCTTGATCCCTGCAGATTGTGCAGGCACATTACACCACCACTAATGGAGAAGTCCATTACGTTCGATGATACCACAGTGTGTTTGTCTCTGTGTACAATGTTCTCCTGGTTCTGCTCCTCTCGCTCTGCATCACTTCCTGGAGGTTGTTCCAGTCTCCATGGAACTTCTCCACTTTATTATTCCTTTGAGCACAATAGTATTCCATCACCAACATATACCACAATTTGTTCAGCCATTCCCCAATTGATGGGCATCCCCTCATTTTCCAATTTTTGGCCACCACAAAGAGCGCAGCTATGAATATTTTTGTACAAGTCTTTTTGTCCATTATCTCTTTGGGGTACAAACCCAGCAGTGCTATGGCTGGATCAAAGGGTAGACATTCTTTTATCGCCCTTTGTGCATAGTTCCAAATTGCCCTCCAGAATGGCTGGATCAGTTCACAACTCCACCAGCAATGAATTAATGTCCCTACTTTGCCACATCCCCTCCAGCATTCATTACTTTCCATAACTGTCATGTTAGCCAATCTGCTAGGTGTGAGGTGATACCTCAGAGTTGTTTTGATTTGCATCTCTCTGATTATAAGAGATGTGGAGCACTTCTTCATGTGCTTATTAATAGTTTTGATTTCTTTATCTGAAAACTGTCTATCCATGTCCCTTGCCCATTTATCAATTGGGGAATGGCTTGATTTTTTGTACAACTGATTTAGCTCTTTATAAATTTGAGTAATTAAACCTTTGTCAGAGGTTTTTATGAAGATTTTTTCCCAACTTGTTGTTTTCCTTCTGATTTTAGTTACATTGCTTTTGTTTGTACAAAAGCCTTTTAATTTGATGTAGTCGAAATTATTTATTTTACATTTTGTGATTCTCTCTATGTCTTGCTTGGTTTTAAAGTCTTTCCCTTCCCAAAGGTCTGACATGTATACTATTCTGTGTTTACCCAATTTACTTATGGTTTCCTTCTTTATGTTTAAGTCTTTCACCCATTTTGAATTTATCTTGGTGTAGGGTGTGAGGTGTTGATCAATTCCTAATCTCTCCCACACTGTCTTCCAATTTTCCCAGCAGTTCTTATCAAATAGTGAATTTTTGTCCCAAGACCTGGGATCTTTGGGTTTATCGTATACTATCTGGCTGAGGTCGCTTTCCCCCAGTCTATTCCACTGATCCTCCTTTCTGTCTCTTAGCCAGTACCAAATTGTTTTGATGACTGCTGCTTTGTAATATAGTTTGAGGTCTGGGACTGCTAGGCCCCCCTCATTAGTGTTTTTTTTCATTATTTCCCTGGATATCCTTGATCTTTTGTTATTCCAAATGAACTTTGTTATGGTTTTTTCCAAATCAGTAAAGAAATTTTTTGGGAGTTCCATGGGTATGGCACTAAATAGATAAATAAGTTTGGGCAGGATAGTCATTTTTATTATGTTGGCTCGTCCTACCCATGAGCAGTTAATGTTTTTCCAATTGCTCAAGTCTAGTTTTAGTTGTGTGGCGAGTGTTTTGTAGTTGTGTTCATATAGTTCCTGTGTTTGTCTTGGGAGGTAGATTCCTAGGTATTTTATTTTGTCTAAGGTGATTTTGAATGGGATTTCTCTTTCTAGTTTTTGCTGCTGAGCTGTGTTGGAGATATATAGAAAAGCTGATGACTTATGTGGGTTTATTTTGTATCCTGCAACTTTGCTAAAGTTGTTGATTATTTCAATTAGCTTTTTGGTTGAATCTCTAGGATTCTTTAAGTAGACCATCATGTCATCTGCAAAAAGTGATAACTTGGTCTCTTCCTTGCCTATTTTGATGCCTTCAATTTCTTTTTCTTCTCTAATTGCTACTGCTAGTGTTTCTAGTACGATGTCAAATAATAGGGGTGATAATGGGCATCCTTGTTTCACTCCTGATCTTATTGGGAATGCATCTAGTTTATCCCCATTGCAAATGATATTAGCTGATGGTTTTAGATATATACTGTTTATTATTTTTAGGAATGACCCTTCTATTCCTATGCTTTCTAGTGTTTTTAATAGGAATGGGTGTTGTATTTTATCAAAGGCTTTTTCTGCATCTATTGAGATAATCATGTGGTTCTTGTTGGTTTGCTTGTTAATGTGGTCAATTATGTGGATGGTTTTCCTAATATTGAACCAGCCCTGCATCCCTGGTATAAATCCTACTTGATCATGGTGGATGACTCTTCTGATCACTTCCTGGAGTCTTTTTGCTAGTATCCTATTTAAGATTTTTGCATCTATATTCATTAGGGAGATTGGTCTATAGTTTTCTTTCTCTGTTTTTGACCTGCCTGGTTTTGGAATCAGTACCATGTTTGTGTCATAAAAGGAGTTTGGTAGAACTCCCTCTTTGCTTATTATGTCAAATAGTTTGTATAGTATTGGGATTAACTGTTCTCTGAATGTTTGATAGAATTCACTGGTGAATCCATCAGGCCCTGGGGATTTTTTCTTAGGAAGTTCTTTGATGGCTTGGTGGATTTCATTTTCTGATATGGGATTATTTAAGAATTCTATTTCCTCTTCTGTTAGTCTAGGCAGTTTATATTTTTGTATATATTCATCCATATCACTTAAATTGGTATATTTATTGCCATATAATTGGGCAAAGTAATTTCTAATGATTGCCTTAATTTCCTCTTCCTCAGAGGTGATGTCCCCCTTTTCATCTTTGATGCTGTTAATTTGCTTTTCTTCCTTCCTTTTTTTAATTAGATTGACCAGTACTTTGTCTATTTTGTTTGTTTTTTCAAAGTACCAGCTTCTTGTCTTATTTATTAAATCAATAGTTCTATCACTTTCAATTTTATTAATTTCTCCCTTAATTTTTAGGATTTCTAGTTTGGTTTTCTGCTGGGGGTTTTTAATTTGGTCACTTTCGAGTTTTTTTATTTGCATTTCCAATTGATTGATCTCTGCTCTCCCTAGTTTGTTAATATATGCACTCAGGGATATGAATTTACCTCTGATTACTGCTTTGGCTGCATCCCAAAAGGTTTGAAAGGATGTCTCGCCATTGTCATTTTCCTCGATGAAATTATTAATTGTTTCTATGATTTCTTCTCTAACTAAACGATTTTGGAGTATCATATTGTTTAGTTTCCAATTAGTTTTTGATTTGGTTTTCCATGTACCATTACTGATCGTTATTTTTATTGCCTTGTGGTCTGAAAAGGCTGCATTTATTATTTCTGCTTTTCTGCATTTGTGTGCCATGTTTCTGTGACCTAATGTATGGTCAATCTTTGTGAATGTGCCATGTGGTGCTGAGAAGAAGGTGTATTCCTTTTTATCCCTATTTACTTTTCTCCATATGTCTATTAATTCTAATTTTTCTAAGATTTCATTCACTTCTTTTACCTCTTTCTTATTTATTTTTTGATTTGATTTATCTAAATTTGATAATGGTTGGTTTAAGTCTCCCACTAATATGGTTTTACTGTCTATTTCTTCCTTCAATTCTCCTAGTTTCTCCATTAGAAATTTGGGTGCTATATTATTTGGTGCATATATGTTGATTAGTGATATTTCCTCATTATCTAAAGTCCCTTTTAACAAAATATAATAACCTTCCCTATCCCTTTTGATCAGGTCTATTTTTGCTTTGGCTTTATCAGATATCATGATTGCCACTCCTGCCTTCTTTCTGTCACTTGAGGCCCAGAAGGTCTTACTCCATCCTTTAATTCTGACCTTGTGGGTGTCTACCCGCCTCATGTGTGTTTCTTGGAGACAACATATGGTAGGGTTTTGGATTCTAATCCATTCTTCTATTTGTTTACGTTTTATGGGTGAGTTCATCCCATTCACGTTCAATGTTATGACTGTCACTTGTGGACTCCCTGGCATTTTGATATCCTTCCCTAATTCTAACCTTTTCTTCTTCGGCTCTACCTTTTAGTCCAGTGATTTACTTTAAATCAGTTCCCCTTGTATTTCCCTTTCTACCCCCCTCCCTTCTTATTCCCTCCCTTATTTTCCCCTGTAGTCTTTTTAAAAATTCCCCCCCCCACACCCTCTCCCTCCCTTGTACTGCTTCCCTCCCCACCAGTCTGTTTTTTACCCTTCTACTCCTTTATAGGGCGCAAATCTATTCTCTTCCCCAATGGATTGGATTGTTCTTCCCTCTTTGGGTCAGTTTCAAAGTACGTAAGAGTTGAATATTTCCTATCTCCGACCTCTTTACCCTTCCAGTGTATCGATGTTCTCCCCCCTCCCGCCATGAGCTTCTTTGTGACATATAAATTTACCCCCATTTGTTTCTTTTCCCATTTCTTTTAGTCATAACCTCTTTTCTTTTTTAGCTTTAGTCATGTGTATATATATATATATACATACACATGTATATGTATTTATGCATGCATATCTCTATATACCTATTTATGTCTTGTCCTTTCATCCTATACAGTTTGTCCCTTCCCTCTGAGTATAGTTCTTCTAGCTGCTTAGGTGATAGCAACAGTTTTTAAGAGTTGCCAATGACCTCTTTTCTTATAGGGATACATATCATTTTAACTTATTGAGTCTCTTAAAAAAAACCTTTGTTGTTGTTGTTGTTTTCCCCCTCTTTTTTAATTACCTTTTGATGATTCTCTTGAATTCTGTGGTTGGACTTCAAATTTTCTGTTCAGGTCTGGTCTTTTATTTATGAATGCTTGGAATTCCTCTGTTGTGTTAAATGACCATACTTTCCCCTGTAAGAATATAGTCAGTTTTGATGGGTATTTTATTCTTGGCTGTAGGCCTAGTTCCCTTGCTTTCCGGAATATCATATTCCATGCCTTTTGGTCCTTCAGTGTGGATGCAGAAAGATCCTGTGTTATCCTCACCATGTTTCCATGGTATCTGAATGGTTTCTTTTTGGCAGCTTGTAATACCTGTTCTTTTATCTGATTGTTTTTGAATTTGGCTATAACATTTCTTGGTGTTGTCAGTTGGGGATTAAAAACAGGGGGTGATCTGTGGATTCTTTCAATCTCCACTTTCCCTTCTTGTTCTAGGATTTCGGGACAGTTTTCCTGGATAATTTCCTCTAGTATTATGTCCAGGCTTTTTCTTTTGTCGTGGTCTTCTGGTAGTCCAATTATTCTTAAATTGTCTCTTCTTGAACGATTTTCTAAATCGTCTGTTTTGTGAATGAGATGCTTCACATTTTCCTCAATTTTTTCATTCTTTTTGTTTTGTCTTATAGTGTCCTGCTGCCTTGTGAGGTCACTTGATTCTAGTTGTTTTACTCGGGTTCTTAAAGATTGGATTTCATCTTTGGCTTTTTGGTCGTCTTTTTCCTTCTGGTCTGAGTTTCTTTGAAGATTGTCTTTCATCCTCTTTATCTCGTCTTTCATCTCCTTTGCTTCATCTTTCATCTCCTTTGCCTCATTTTCCAGCTGGATGATTTTGGCTTTCAGGACACTATTTTCTTGTTTTAGTTCAAGTGCCTCTGTTTCCAGATGACTTATCTTAATTTTTAAGTTCTTTTCCCAATTGTCTTCAGCCTCTCTTAGCTGTGTTTTGAGTTCTTCCACAGCCTGTATCCAATTCGCTGGGATTTCTGGTTTATCGTTTGCTGATCTCTCCCCCTCTGTTCCATTTGGTGAGTAGTAGCTGTCTATTGTAGTTTCTTTCTTCTGTTTCTGTTGTTTGTTTAAATTCACCCCTTCTTTCCTCCCTGTATTTGTCTGTGCTCTTGTTCCTCTCATTTTTTTGTTTTTTAGGGACTTCTATCAGTCTCCCCTCTTGGAGCTTTAACAGAGGATCTCTTGGTGTAATCTCTGAGGGAGGGTTGTTGGGGGTTTGAGCTTTCCTGTCCTCTGGAGGCTTTTGATTGGCTTAAAGTTCAGCAGTCAGTGAGGATGGATGGGGAGCCTGGGCTTCTCTGTGTTCTGGAGACTTTTGATGGGATTGAGTTCAGCTTATTTGGGATGGGTTTATTCTGAGTTTTAAACTTCCTGGACGGCTGGAGCAGATATGGAGGATCTCTAAAGCTCTAGCCAGGCTGCCAGGTCTATGCTCCTTCTAGGCTGCCATCTTGACTTCGCCTCTAGGTTTCTGTTTTTTCAGAAGACCCAGCTCTCTAAGGGGGGAGGGGTTGTGGCTTGCCTGGACTCTGAGGGCTCCTGATGAGATTAGGTTCAGGTGGTGTGGGCCGAAAGATCCCAGAGCCAAAAAAGGGAAGGGAAAAAAAAAAGCAGCCACCTCCTCTTCCACAGCCTGTGTTGAGTGCCCAGAGACTGGCCGAGTTACTTTCAAGGAAAGCTCCCCGGAGCACCCCCCTTGCCAGCCCTGAGTTCTCCGTCCTTTCAGTAGCTCTGAGGGCTCCTGATGGGATTAGGTTCAACTGGTTCTTTCAGAAGACCCTGCTCTCTAAGGGGGGAGGGGTAGTGGCTTGCCTGGACTCTGATGGCTCCTGATGGGATTAGGTTCAGGTGGTGTGGGCCGAATGATCCTGGAGCCAAAAAAGAAGAAAGAGAAGAGCAGCAACCTCCTCTTCCTCAGTCTGTGTTGAGTGCCCAGAAACTGGCCCGGGTTACTTTCAAGGTAGGTTCTTCGGAGCCACCCCTTTGCCAGCCCTGAGCCCTCTGTCCTTTCAGTAGCTCTGAGGGCTCCCGATGGGATTGGGCTCAGCTGGTGCCCTGAAGCTGGGACCTCCCCCGAGACCCAGAGGGAAGAACCCAGCCAGGAGGCCACAGGCTTCCCCCTTCTCTCTATGCTTCCCTGCCGTCTGTGTTGGGCGCTCCGGAGACTGGCTCGGGTTGCTTTCAAGGTGAGTCCTCAGAGCCCTGAGGTTCCCGCTGCTGCCTTGGGCTCAGCACTCTGGGTTGGGGGGGATGGGTCCTGGGACCTTCTTTCTGTCTACCCCTTAGATCTGAGTGATCTAGGGTTCTGGCTTTTGGGGTGCGGTAC
Organism: Monodelphis domestica; assembly: GCF_027887165.1. Taxonomy (NCBI): domain Eukaryota; kingdom Metazoa; phylum Chordata; class Mammalia; order Didelphimorphia; family Didelphidae; genus Monodelphis; species Monodelphis domestica. Next base: position 17,995,059 of record NC_077231.1, on the reverse strand, counting down.
CTTTTGATCCAGGTCCAGGAGGAGGTTTCCCCAGGTCTATCCTGTTGTTCAGCTTGAATTTCGGTGGCCTAGGAGCACTTTGTTTGCGATCGGTAGGGAAGGGTTTCGGAGGTCTGAACTTTCGCTGCTTCTACACCACCATCTTGACCGGAAGTCCCTCACCCAATTTTATTTTAATATTAACTATTTCCACCCCTGCCTTTTAGGAAGAAAAAAATAAGCCTACTTTGTAAGAATCTTATATCTTAGATCTTCATAAGAATCTTAGTTGTTATCACAAGTAGACAGCCTATTTGCCAATTGACTAGAATAGAGTAGTATATTCTAGTAACGTTATAATTTATAATAATCATTAACATTTATATGGTATTTACTGGGTACTAGGAACTTTAGAAATATTATGTCATTTGATCCTCACAATAACCCTGGGAGGTAGATATTGTTGCTAATCCCATTAAACAGATGAAGGAACTGAAGCAGAGTTAAGTGACTTGCCCAGGGAAACACAGCTAGTATCTGTGGCTACATTGGAACTCAGGTCTTCCTAAGTCCAGTCCCAAATTGCCCTATTGCCTGTATCACCTAGCTACCAGTTACAAAAATCTTCTTGTTCAAATAATTTTGCAGTTGTTTGGATTTCTGCAATCTCTTTAGCTCACTCTGGAGGCTTTGAGACTCTGTGCTACTGATTTGTCATGGTTTACTATTACAAATATATCTTAGATTTGGTTTTCTTTTATGTCAGATAAGATGTTTAATATCGATAAGCATCTCTATTGAAGTTTTCTTCATCAAAATTGTTCATTTTTATAACAGTTTATGTTTGATACAAAGATTTCCCCTAGTTGTTTCCCTTTTTATCTTTGCTTTATTGAATTTGTGCAAAAAATTCTTGAATTTATTCTTTAAGATCCTCTCTAACCCTTCTGATGAATTTTCCTTCCTTCTGTACATTGCATAGCTATTTCCCCCCTTGTTTCTCTAGTTTATGATATAACTTTTTTCTATCTAGGTCACATATCCATCTGGAACTTATCTTTTTATAACATGTGAGGTATTGATGTCAGTCTAATTTTTTCTTCATTGCTATCTCATTTCCACAGCGGTTTTTGTCAGTCACTCCTTATTATCCCAGAAACTGGAGTCTTTTTTTTTGTGTGTGTTGATCAAATATTTCTTTTCTTCTCTATGTTGCAGGTCTAAACTGTCCTATTGCTATCCTCTAGGGGAGCAACCCACTTTTTGATATAATGCCCTCTGGTTCTCACTTCCTGCCCTGCTATGGTCCGTAACAAACAACAGGGACCTGGGGATACAAAGAAAAGGAAAAAGCAAAGTCCTGTCTTTAAGGAACTCAGATTTTAATGAGAAAGACAACATGCACACAACATTCTGCACACAAGATAGATCCAGTACAAATGTGACAGATCCAGTATAAACGGTCACCAGAAGGGACCAATTCAGGCCACTTGCAGGAAGTGGGGTTTAAGTATTAGAGGAACCAGGGATGCTGGCAAGCTGAGTTCAATAATCTCCCTAGCAATTGCTTATTCAATGGCCTTTACCCAAGATCTCTTTAAGTTCTTACAAAAGCCATATTTTTCATAGATGTTATCACTAAATAATGTGAACTGATTCAACTCAGCCTTTATAGTTGGCATAAACCATAGGATTCAACATATGTCAGCTTCTTTATTGTTTTTCCTACATTTTAAAAAAAGCTGATTTATTTTGAAATATTTTTTTCAAGGTTCCATGATTCATGTTCTCTCTATCCTTCTCTTTCCTCCCCCCTCCAAGAGCTAACACACAATTCTACTGGATTATACATGAATTATCACTCAATACATATTTCCATATTATTTTATTCATTTTTGTAATAGAGGAGCCTTTTCCCCCCTACCTTTTTGAAGAAGATCAATGACATCACAGGGTGATGTCAACTTCCAGGGCTGAAGAAAAGCCCTTTTCACCACCACTCATAGATTTAGCCACAAGATGGCTCTGTTAACTCTGTTTATTGTTAGCGTAGTCCTGTTCCAGAGGGAGCATGCCATGGTCACTAGTGGTTATGTGCACCTAATCTGCTGATGAGAAATATTGATGTTTCTGGGTTTCAGAGGGCTAATGACCTAATTCTAAATTCTGACTGCTTCTCTCATAAGCCAATGTCAACTCTATCTTGGGCACCATTTTTGTGTCTGTCATGTACTCATCGGCAGTCTGGTGAAGCCTATGGATGCCTTCTCAGAACAACATTTGTTGCCTGTATTCATAATTGAGGAAATGTTAAATTTTACTTAGATGTTATTGAAAAGAAAGGTGTACGTTTTTTTTTTCCTGCTTAAAGTCATGGATAGAGAGCAAGACCTCGAGTCAGGAGTTCCTGGCTTCAAATCTGACCATAGACACTTCCTAATTGGGTGAACCTGTGCAAGTCATTTAATTCCAATTGCCTATCCTTTACTGCTCTTCTGCCTTGGAACCAATAGTTAGGATCAATTCTAAAACGCATGGTAAGGATTTAAAAAAAAATCATGGCTCCCCTAAATCTACTCACAGAGGCAGTTGGTGTTGGTGGACTCCAGGTTAAGAATTCTAGATCAAGGCTGTGTGGACTACTAGCATTGGTATAATCGAAATCAGCTCTTGAATCTACATCTCTAGCAAACTCTGCCTCTTCCTTGAATTTGACGTTTCATTGAGCCCTAGGAATGTGTCCTTGACAAAACAGAATCATGGCCCTTTAATGATGAACAGACTTACTTGGATATCACATACAATACTTTGGTATATACTGTTTATTATTTTTAGGAAAGGACCTTCTATTCCTATACATCCTAGTGTTTTTAATAGGAATGGGTATTGTATTGTATCAAAGGCTTTTTCTGCATCTATTGAGATAATCATGTGATTTTTGTCAGTTTGCTTGTTAATATGGTCAATTATGTGGATGGTTTTCCTAATATTGAACCATCCTTGCATTTCTGGTATGAATCCTACCTGATCATAGTGAATAACACTTGTGATGACTTGCTGGAGTCTTTTTGCTAGTATCCTATTTAAGGTTTTTGCATTTATATTCATTAAGGAGATTGGTCTATAGTTTTCTTTCTCTGTTTTTGACCTCCCTGGCTTTGGGATCGGTACATGTTTGTGTCATAAAAGGAATTTGGTAGACCTCCTTTGCTTATTCTGTCAAATAGTTTATATAGTATTGGTGTTAGTTGTTCTTTTAATGCTTGATAGAATTCATTTGTGAATCCATCTGGACCTGGGGATTCTTTCTTAGGGAGTTCTTTGATGGCTTGTTCAATTTCTTTTTCTGATATGGGGTTGCTTGGGTATTCTATTTCTTCCTCCATTTGTCTAGGCAATTTATATCTTTATAAGTATTCAACCATATCAACTAGATTGCTATAATTGTTGTCATGTAATTGGGATTAGTAGTTTTTAATGATTGCCTTAATGTCCTCTTCATTAGAGGTGAGGTCTCCCTTTTCATCTTGGATACTGTCAATTTGGTTTTCTTCTTTCCTTTTTTAAATTAGATTGACCAGTACTTTGCCTATTTTGTTTGCTTTTTCAAAGTACCAGCTTCTAGTCTTATTTATTAGTTCAATAGTTCTATCACTTTTGATTTTATTAATTTCTTCCTTAATTTTTAGGATCTCTAATTTGATTTTCTTCTGGGTGGTTTTAATTTGTTCTCTTTCAAGTTTTTCAGTTGCACGTTTAATTCATTGATCTCTGCCTTCCCTAATTTGTTAATATATGCACTCAGGGATAGGAATTTTCCTCTGAGTACTATTTTGGCTGTATCCCATAAGGTTTGAAATGCTGTCTCACCATTGTCATTTTCCTCAATGAAATTATTAATTGTTTCTATGATTTGTTATCTAACTAACTGATTTTGGAGAATCATATCATTTAATTTCCAATTAATTTTTAATTTTGCTCTCCATGTACCTTACTGATCATTATTTTTATTGTCTTATGATATGAAAAGGTTGCATTTATTATTTCTGCTTTTCTGCATTTGTATGCCATGTTTCTGTGACCTAGTGTATGGTCAATCTTTGTGAATGTGGCATGTGCTGCTGAAAAGGAGGTGTATTCCTTTTTGTCCCTATTTATTTTTCTCCATATATCTATTAACTCTAATTTTCCTAAGATTTCATTAAAATCTTTTACCTCTTTCTTATTTTTTTATTTGATTTATCTAAATTTGATAGTGGTTGGTTCAAGTCTCCCACTAAGATGGTTTTACTGTCTATTTCTTCCTTCAATTCTCCTAGTTTCTCCATAAGAAATTTGTGTGCTATACCATTTGGTGCATATATGTTGATTAGTGATATTTCCTCATTGTCTATACTCCCTTTTAAATGGGATGTGTTTATCTTTCCTATCCCTTTTAATCAGGTCTATTTTTGCTTTGACTTTGTCAGATATCATGATTGCACCTTCTGCCTTCTTTCTGTTAGTTGAGGCCCAATAGGTCTTACTCCAATCTTTAAATCTGACTTTGTGAGTATCTACGCACTTCATGTGTGTTTATTGAAGACAACATATAATAGGCTTTTGAATTCTAATGCATTCTGCTATTTACCTACGTTTAATGAGTAAGTTCATTCATCCCATTCATGTTCAATGTTATGATTGTTACTTGTGAATTCCCCTGCATTTTGATATCCTCCCTTAATTCTTACCTTTCTTCTTTTGCTATAACCTTTTGAACCAGTGGCTTACTTTAAATCAATCCCCCTAGTCCCCTCCCTTGCTATGTTTCCCTTTCTGGCCCCTCCCTTTTTGTTCCCTTCTTGGTTTTTTTGGGGGGGTCTGTTAATTTCCCTCCCCCCTCTCCTTCCCTCCCTTTTTGTACTCCTTCCCCCTACCCCTCTTAGTTTTCCTTTCTCTTTTACCCTGTTGGGTTAGATAGAATTCAAGACCCCAATGGATCTAGATGCTCTTCCCTCTCAGAGTTGATTTCACTGAGAGTAAGGTTTAAGTGATACCAATTAACACTCTCTTCCTCTCCTTCTCATAAGAGAATTCTTCCCCTCCCCTTCCCGTGTGTATCTTTACGTGACAAAGATTATTCTATTTAATTTATTTCTATTTCTTCAAGTATATCTTGGTGCCATCATCGATTCCCTCCCTCCCCTTTTCTTTCTTTTTTCCCTCCAAATCATCTTAATGCCCCAATCTTTCCCTATGAGTTATTCTTCTGATTACTCTATAAATGCATACAATTTTTGAGAGTGAAAGATAACATTTTCCCCATGTATTAATATATATAATTGGATATAATTGTAACCCTTATAGAAGAGAGTTTGAATAAAAGAAAAAGAATATTTTTCTCCTTTTCCCTTTCTTTCATATTCACCTTTTCATGTTTCTCTTGCTTTTTGTGTTTGGATGTCAAACTTTCCACTGAGTTCTGGTCTTTTCTTTCCAAATACTTGGAAATCTTCTATTTTGTTGAATGCCCATACTTTTCCCTGGAAGTATATAGTCATGTTTGATGGGTAGATGATTCTTGGTTGAAGACCCAGTTCTCTTGCCTTTCTGAATATTGTGTTCCAGGTCTTGGGGTTTTTTAGCATGAAAGCTGCCAGGTCTTGTATGATCCTGATTGGTGCTCTTTTGTATCTGAAGTTTCTCTTTTTGGCTTCTTGTAAGACTTTCTCCTTAGCTTGAAAGCTCTTGAATTTGGCAATTACATTCCTGGGAGTTGACTTTTGGGGATTTAGCATAGAGTGTATTCTATGAACCCTTTCAGTTTCTATTTTGCCCCCTTCTTCAAGAGTTTCAGGGCAATTTTCTTTGATTATTTCTTGTAGTATGGCATCAAGATTGTTTTTTTTTTTATATCTGTTTTTCAGGTAGACCAATGATTCTCGAATTGTCTCTCCTTCCTCTGTTTTTCTGGTTTGTCATCTTGTCAGTGAGATATTTTGTTTTCTTCTAATTTGTTAATATTTTGACTTTGCTTTTTTAATTCTTGCTGTTTTGCAAGATCATTGTCTTGCTTAATTCTGGTCTTTAAAGACTGGTTTTCCTCTTCAGTGTGGTCTGCTCTGCTTTTTGAGGATTCCAGCTGTTTCTCCAATTGGGAGTTTTGTCTATCAGACTGTTGTCCTCTCTCTGAATTTTTTCCCCATTTTTCTTGCCAGAAGGTTTCTATCTTTTGGATAAGTTCCAATTTGAGTTCTTCCAGAGCTTGTGGACAATTTCCATTTTGGGGGGAAGGTTTTGATTTTTTTTAAATTTCATCCTCTTTTTCCTCTGTAGCCTGGGTTTTCCCTCTGTAAACATTTTCAAGAGTCACTTTCTATCTGTTCTTCTTGGAGGGTTGGTCTTGGGCACAACGAGTGATCCATTTGGTATCTTTCCCTTTCCTTTTTAGTCAAAAATCTGAGTGATATGGGCAAGTTTTCTGTGGAGTTACACGGCGGGGCTTTTGCCTCAGGCAAGTTTTGCCATCTCTCTGCACAGTCTGCAGTTTGCTAGAGCACCTGCAGTCTGTGCTCTCCAGTGCGCGCAGGGGTCTCCTGTGTAACCGCTCAGGGGTGGATCCCTGACAGTCCTCGTCAGTTAACAAGGACCCTGTTGTGCTGCCCTCACTCACTACAGAGACGTTGCTCGCTCACTCTCAGTCTCTGGTGAGTGAGCTGGTCCTGATGCTGCTTCCGTAGGTGAGGTGAGGGAGGGTAGTTCAGATCACGTTTTGGTGTGAGATTTTTCTCCTTCTTATAGTGTGGAAATGCTCAATCCCCTTGTACCTTCAGTGCTGCACCCTACTGTAGAGTCCCTTCTTTCTTCCAAAGATGATTTTTAAGTTCTTTTGAGGTAGTCTATTTTGTTGGGTGCTGGGGAAAGGAAGCAATTCATGACTAAATTGCAGCTATGTTTACCTGGAAGACCAATGATTCTTAAATTGTCTCTCCTTGAACAATTTTCTAAATCCTCTGTTTTGTGAATGAGATGCTTCATATTTTCCTCAATTTTTTGTTCTTTTGGTTTTGTTTTATAGTGTCCTGCTGCCTTGTGAGGTCACTTAATTCTAGTTTTTGTATTCTGGTTCCTAAAGACTGGATTTAATCCCTGGCTTTTTGGTCACCCTTCTCCTTTTGGTCTGATTTTCTTTGAAAGTCATCTTTCATTCTCCTTACCTCATCTCTCATCTCCTTATCCTCATCTTTCATATTCTTTGCCTCATCTTTCATCTCCTTTGCCTCATTTTCAAGGTAGTTGATTTTGGCTTTTAAAACACTATTTTCTGTTTCTAGATGACTTCTCTTAGTTTTTAAATTCTTTCTCCAATTGTCTTCAGCCTCTCTTAATTGTGTTTTGAATTGCATTTTGAGTTCTTCCAAAGCCCGTATCCACTTTGCTGGGATTTCTGTTTTATTACTCGCCTCCTCCTGTGTATTGTTTGTTCTTGGTTCGTTGCCTGTGCAGAAGCTGTCAATTGTAATTTCTTTCTTCTGTGAATCTTAAAATCTCTCAGATTTGTGAAAAATTCTCAGACTCTACCTTAGAACATTTGGTTAAGACTATTCCCCATTTTAAACAATGAAGATACTTGATCAGGAATGTGAGAACTCTAACATTACTCCACCCATACTGAAGCATACTTTAGGGGAAGATAAAGTTGTAAACTCTTTACTGAACAATGAAAAGTACTTAACCCATACTTCAAGTAAAGCTAAAAAGCCTTAAGGTCGGTCTATTTTTAGATCTAATACAAAAAGGTGCTAAGTACCTATGAAGGCCAGGCAACTTGCAAACTTGCAAGGGACAAGCTTAACAAAAGAGGTGTGAAGTTTTAGTCTACTCAGGTGTGAATTAAGAATGTTCAGTCCTGTGAAAATGTCTACTATGATTCGTAGATGTGAAAACTTAGGTGAGATGACATAGGAGATAATTCTCTGAGGTCAGAAGGCCTCTGAAGGAGGGGAATTCAGCTTTGGAAGCTGAAGTGAAGCTCAGGAGCTGAACTGGTGGATCTCTCTGAACACTAAAATCTTGCTTGGGACAAATCTTGTGGTGAGTGGATTAAAGACTGACTGATCTCTCACTTAAGGCTTAAGCCTAGGCTGGCCTAGCCCTTTCTCATTATTTCCTCTTACCCTCTCTCTACCGTTCATTAATTCCTTTATTCATATTAATTAAAATCTCCATAAAACCCAGATGACTTGGGTATATTTAATATTTGGGAATTTTCCGATGGCAACCACTTTATTTTTGATTTAACTCAAGACACTGTCTTGAAACCATATTTTTGTGGTCACAGTTTAAGGCAACCACTCTTTTATTTGTAACACTTCTTTTTCTGTTATTTGCTCATATTTACCCCTTCTTTGCTCTCCGTATTTGTCTGTGCTCTTGCTCCTCTCATTTTTTTTTTGTTTTTGTTTTGGGGCTTTCTGTCAGTCTCCCCTCTTGGACCTTTGTCAGATCTCTCAGTGCAGTCTCTGGGGGAGGAGTGTTGGAGTTTGAACTTCCCTTTCCTCTGGAGGCTTTTGATAGGATTAAAGTCCAGCAGCCTATGGGGGAGGGGTGTTGGAGCTTGGGCTTCCCTGACCTCTGAAGACTTTTGATGGGATTAAGTTCAGATGGGTTGGGCTGCATGTATCCTGAGGCCAAAACCTCCTGGAAGGCTGGAGCAATATGGAGGGTCTCAGCCATTCTGACCAGGCTGCCAGCTCTTTGCACCCTCTCCAGCTGATTCCCCACTGCTTGTGTTTGATGCTCTGAGCCTGGCACAGCCCTGTTTGCAAGGTACACCCTCTAGACCAGTGCCTTTGCCTGACCAGAGGTTCCTGCTGCCACTGGAGGCTTAGCACTCTAGGTGGGGTGGGGGAGGGGTCTTGGCTTCCATGAGCTCTGAAGACTTTTGATGGGATTAAGTTCTGCTGGGTTGGGCTGGATGTGCTCTGAGGCCAAAACCTCCTGGAAAGCTGGAGCAATATGGAGGGTCTCAGCCATTCTGACCAGGCTGCCAGTTCTTACTTCCCTCTACAGCTGCTTCCCCGCCACCTGTGTTCAATGCTCTGAGCCTGGCACATCCCTGCTTGCAAGGTACAGACCAGAGCCTTTGCTGGAGGTTCCTGCTGCCACTGGAGGCTTAGCACTCTTGGTGGGGAGGGAAGGGTCCTGGGACCTTCCCTCTGCCTTCCTCCTAAACCCGCGTGTTCTTGTATTCTGGCTTTTTTGGGGGGCTTCCTTTTTGAATTGAGTCCAGCAGGAGGGTTCCCCAGCTCTGGCTTGTTGTTAGGTTTGATTTCCAGTCCCCTAGGAGCATTTATTTTGTGATTGGTAAGGAAGGTTTTCAGAGGTCTGAACTATTGCTGCTCCTGCGCCGCCAATATACCCAAATTTCCCACAGATAAATAACCAAAGAAAATGAACCAACAGTTCTCAAATGAAGATAACTGCAAACTATTATCAGCCTTATGAAAGAATGCTCCCAATTACTAATAATCTGAGAGATGTAAATTGAATCCATCCTGTGGTTTCAACACATACCCTGCAAATTGGCAAATGACCAAAGATGGGAATAGTCAGTGTTGGAGATATTGGTGGAATTGGAAATAAGTAATCCAGCAGTTTGGAAGTATGTATGTAAATTGTCTAAAATATCCACATACAGTGAGCCAGAGATCCCTCTGCTAGGCATGAGCTCCAAGAAGTTATAGGACAAATAGTTCTTAGTTTATTGTGGGGTTGTTAGAAGAGCAGGATTGCATTTATGTGCAACATAAATTCAACTTTGATTTTTTATTGTACCTTTAAAGATATTTAAAATAGCCATCAAAACCAAAAATAAAAAAAATATATAGAGGTTCTTGTCCCCAATGCTTTTTTATTTATTTCAAGGCTGTGGATCACATTGTATTTTACAAAAAGGAATTCTCTTTATTATTATCTAGAAGAATTGAACAGGACTAAAGTATCTAGAATGGAGCTTCTTATCTTTTTGGAGGGCATCTTGGACTCTTTTGACAGTCTAGTGAAGTGTATTGACCTGGATCTTCTCAGAGTTATGTTTGTTTATTAATTTTTTTAAGGAAATGCTAATTTTTAGCTAGAGGTTAGTGAAAATAAAGATGCAATTATTTTCCTCCTCCAAATTCACTGGACCCTTTCTTGGAATTTCATGGTTTTTTAAAAATAATAGATGAAAGAAATGCTAAATTTTAGTCAGAGGTTAGTGAAAACAATGATGTCATTTCTCCTCCATCCAAGCTCCTTGGGGGCCCTTTCTCATACTCATGGCTTTTTCTTTTTAATTAGTAGGTGAATAAATACTAAAATTTAGATAGAAGTTATTGAAATTAAAGATAGAATTTTCCCCCTATTGTTATTGCAAAGGGGAGTGGCATGAGACCAGCAGAAAAGATTCTGGAACTTTAAAGGAAGGATTAGACTGGTACTGAGGCTGTCGCTCTGGCGATATCTAGAGGTGATGGATGCTTTTCCTTAGTGGCTGATCCAATCCTTGTTCCTGTCCTGCTTGCTGTCTTGTGTGCTGTATTTCATCAAAGCAGAACCTGGTGATCCTGACCAACTGCTTGCAGAACTTGGGAGACCAGATCTAGGTCCCTTTGAATCTAGGATCTTCGCTGAGCTCTACTAAGTGTACACAGACCAGTTCCTTATACCATCTAAGGTAGGTTTTAGTTGTAGCTTAGCTAAGAACAGGGACTGGGGTTTTTTAGGAAGAGAGGAGAGGATGAGAGTAGAAAACCACTCTATGAAGAATCTCCTTCTGGAGACATTAGATCTTTGGGGTATTAGTTAGAAATTTAGTTTTAGGGTTATCCCATACCCCTTTTTACCTATTCTCTAATTAAACCTACTTTCCCATTTCACTAAGTGGTCTATGTGCGTAGTCTCAGAGCAGGCTCTGCCTGGCTGGGCTTTGTTGGCCTTCCCAAAACACAGATAATCTGACACTGGCCCAACATAATTCATCCCTTCACATCCCCAAAATCCCCTCCCTTTAAGACTATCGAAGTTTATGAGCCCCTGAATTTATCCATAGACTTCAGATTGAGAATTCCTGACACAATACAACTTTCTGAATGAACTAATAAGGAAATTAAGGCTGGGAAGGAGCAATTTTTCTTCCTTAAGTGACTTTCTGAAATACTTAAGTAATATTTCATGGGTGTGTGTTCCTTTTAGTTGTGTCCAATTCTTTGGGACTCCATTTAAAGTTTTCTTGGCAAAGATATTGTAGTGATTTGCCATTTTATGTTCCAGCTCATTTTATAAATGAGGAAACTGAGGCACAAAGGATTAGATGACTTGTCCAGGGTCACACAACTAGTAAGTGTCTGAGGCCAGATTTGAACTCAAGAAGAGTCTTCCTGACTTCAGTCCTAATGCTCTGTTCATTTTGCTTCCTATTACTGGCCTGTGAGGCAGGTACCACAATATAATTATTCCAGTTTTAGTCATTTAACTAGTAAGTGGAGGAAGGTTTGAACCCAGCTCTTCCTGTCTCTAATTCTTCTACCCACACTGCCTCTTGAGTCCCAGAGTCCCAAACACAAAAGGCTACCCTTAGCAAGTTGGCAGATTTACTGTTTCTCTCTTAATGACTCAAAGTAGTTGGAAAATAATTCAACTTTGAAATAGGTAATAGTAATAGTAATAGTAATAGTGGTAGTCTCTCAGTGATCAAGAATGACTATGATTTGGGTTTTGAGTAAAAATATATGTATAACATAGTGGGATTGCTTCTCAGCTCTGGGAGTAGGTTGTAGGGGTAGGGTGAAGAAGGGAGGGAGAGAACATGAATGATGTAACCAGGGGAAATATTTTTAAAGAAAATAAAAATTATATTAAAAAAAGAAAATAATTCAACTAACACTGTATGTACTAAAAGCAACTGGAGTCTCTGTGAGACCTTTGCAAAGCTGTCTCTGCTAAGTTTGGGGGACCCAAGAAAGCAGGGGTTGCTAATGAGTAGTTTTGAATGTGCCATTAATTAGAGTGAAATCTACTCATCTTCAACCTTCCCTAGCCAATCTCCAAGCCTACTGTCACCATCACATGTCCACCATCTTTCCACCATGCATTCAGAGGTTTAAAAGTTAGAACTTTGAAGGTCAAGTCCAAGCTATTTTACACTGAAGAAAAACTAAAGTCTAAAGAAGCTGTGACTTACAGAAGGTCACCTACGTAGTAAGAGTGGAAGTTAGAATTCAGAACCTCTGACTGCATACCTAATTCTTTTTCTGCTACATCTCACCATGTGCCTCTGACTTCCATTTTTTTGGGACTAGGAGGGAAGTGAAACTTTCTTGCCTGGGCCATGATTTGGCTAATACCACCTAATATTATTGTACTATCATTAGGAACTTTACTATCCATCTTGTCCCAGTGATCTTGAGATTTCAGGGTCTCTAGATTTATGGGAAATGAAAAGTAGTTCCTCTTTATTTCTGACCAGCCCTAATATTATTTAAAAATTGTTATGTTCTTATAAATTTGATATATATTGATATGCTATGATTGACATAGTAACATATTTTAAAATGTACATTTGATATATTTTAGGCAGGTAGATGCTACAGTGGAAAGATCAGTAGACCTGGAGTCAGGAAGACCCAAATTCAAATCTAACCTCATACACTGTGTGTCCCTGAGCAAGTCACTTAGCCTCTGTTAGCTTAAGTTTCCTCAACCAAAAAATGGGGACAAGAATAGTTATTACATCACAGGATTGTTGTGAAGATCAAATGAGATAAAATTCATAAAGCACTTAGCACAATGCCTAGCACAAAGTAGGTGCTAAACAATTACTTATTCCCTTGCCCTTTGGTTTTGATTAACCTAAATTTCCTAATATAGCCTTCTACATTGTCCATTAGCAGAGCCACCTCTTATAATAAAGAAATTTAAAAAGGAGGAAAAATGGTCAGTAAAACTAATCACCATCTCAACCAAGTATGATATTCTATGGATGATTCTCCACCCACAGTTGGATGCTTGTGCAATGAAGAGAGGCAATATATTTTCATATCTCCTTTTAGGGATCTCTTGGTCATTATAATCTCATAGCATTTAGTCACCTGCTCACATAAGTCTTTTCATTCTTTGTATTTATCACATTCCTAATACAGTAGTCTTAATAAAATTACTATTTTATAATATGCAATAGCAAAATGAGGGTATTGAACTTGTTATAGTTAAAAATTATAATAATATTTCTTGCTACCCAGAGGTATATATTTTATTACGTTTATTAGGATGGGTAGACAATCATTCCTAAGTAACGTGGCCACATGCTAGCTTAGCTGGCCTGTTCTCTTTCCACTCCCCCTCACCTCCTGGTCTTCTTGTTCCTCTCTCCCTTTCTCTCATCAGTCTATCTGGTTCTGCCTCAAACTTTTATTGACGTACAGAACATATGCCGACGCAAGCCGACGCAAGCCTGGCACAACTGTGGTATGTCAGGAATGTTTGATGGACAGGTAAAGTTACTCAGGAAGGGAGAGGTGATGAGCTTCCTTGACACAAACTAGAGATTATCTCCAAGATTCCTTCCTGTTCTGAGTTCTATTTTTCTTCTGAACCAATAAAGAGGATGTAATCAGAGGGAATTTACACATTGATGAAATCAGTCATCAAAGTATACATCACTTTAAACAACACAAATGGAAAGTAAAAGGAATATTAAATGCAAAAGTGCGGCCTCTCGGGCGAGAGGAGCCACAAGGTAGGAAGATAGAAAAAGGATAGAAGTTTTAGGATACCGCGAGGGGCGTGGTGGAGCCAAGTTAGAGATATGAGATGGCAGAAATGAGTCAGAAAACCAGGCCTTATTGATTATAATGGAGCCACAGCAAAACTCCTATCAGTGGACTTCTCAGAAGGCTAATTCCGTCCAAAGATCCACAACTAATACCACACATAGGTCGGAGACATGATAGAGAAAGGAAAGTGCCTGGCCGAAGGCCAGGTCTCAGGTGAGAGAGATAGAGGAGGAAAGGAATTAAATATGGAGCTTGGCCAGCTCCCGCAAGGACAGGCATCAGTGAGAACTGAGATCCAAGAGAGCGAGAGGGCGGAGATTGCTGTGGCTCTGTTTTTAATGTCTTTGATATGCAAATATACAAGATACATAGGGATGATTATCATTGGTTAACGACAAGGTATAGGTGTGGTTTATCTTAGCCAGGTGAACACAAAGAAACCTGTTTTCCCACTTAACCTGGGGGAAGCTGGGGTCAAGGGTCAGAGGCTTTCCTAGCCATGCACAAAACTGAGCATGCTCTCTTTTAAGCCCCTCTGTACATACTGTTTCCCTTGCCCCTAGATAGGGGTGGACTGCTACAAAAAGTATCCAACCTATATTAAGGAAAAACCAACTTTATTTTCTAGGTTCTCACCCTTGTAAAGCTCAATATGTAATATTTTCAAGAGTCATTATGATTTGTCCTTAAATAAGAATGATGAGCAATAGCAGTACTGAGCTATTAAGTTAATATTAGGATACTATGATATGAAGCAAATGTTTCAAATGAAACTAATAATTTTAGTAAAAAAGAATGGAAATTAACATCCCGATATTGAAAAACCAAATGCCCTTGGTAACTATCATTATTTTGACTTGAAGTTTGTTTTTTGTTGTTGTTGTTGTTGTTGTTTTTTTACTTCTGTTGTACTCCTTCTCTACCTCAGCCCCAAAATAGCATGGCCTGAAAGCAGACCAATATTAGCAGCCACCATGGCAGAGAAATAAAAACCTTACCTTCACTTGTCTCAGTCCACCAAAGGGAACCTAAAAGGACTAGCATGAATTGGTCTTAGAGAATTTTTTCCCATCTCTAACTTAATCCTAAATGTCTAGTTTCCAAGTCCAAACCAGGCAATGGATATAATTTCAGCTGGATGTGACCTGCCCCTATTTCCCACCATCCCCATCTTTGCTGGAGGTAAACTAGACACTCCATTTAACCCCTGGGCTTATTTTACTACCCTTTTCCCCCATACTCATTTGTTGAGGGCTGTCTGTCCTGCCACTGTTCCCCAAGATCCACAGTCTTACCATCTGTCCTGCTGTATTTTCAGTGGGATTCATGGCCTTTTCCTTTGCCAGGAAGCAGAATCCTCCCTTGTGTGCTGTCTACCCAAATTACAGCATGAGCTCCTTGAAAGCAGGAAGCATCTCCCTTTTCTTTATGTGTCTTCAGAATTTGGCACTGTTCTTGCCAAAAAATAAATGATTTTTCAAATACTTTTCCATTCTATTATGTAGGAATAAAAGTAAGAAGGTACAGAAAAACAATTAACCTTTCTTCGTATCCACCTGGTCTGCATTTGTTGTCTGTGCCATTCTGTTGTTGTTTCTACACCTTTAAAGCCTTTTCATCTGGAAGCATTCAACTTCCTGCTCAATTGATGAAGTGAAAATGATAATGGAGGTAGTGAACCAGATAGAATGCCTTTTTCACAATATCTGCATTAGTCATAGTTGATTATCAGTAGGAGTAATGCTTTCACTAAGAGCTCTTCACTAAGCTGTCATCTTAAGTGACATGCTTTATAGAAGTTCTTTTCCTATACAATTCTTGGTTAGCAGTCCTTTCCTGTGTTCTTTATGTCCTTTTCAGTCTCTGGTGTTTTCTGGAAGCTTCTCAGGTCCAGTTCTCTTCCTCTGTTCAGCGACCCATTTTGCCTGTTGTCTCACTTTGATTGTAGATTTTTTTCTGTCTTTTTACTGGATCTTACAGGATCATACATGTGTGTAAGAGTGATTGCCGTTGTGTGCATGTGTGTAAGAGAGATTCAGATTGTTTGCATGTGGGTATGATTTTTTTGAAGTTTGTCTTGTTTGCTTTATGTGTAGGAGTATATGTTATGTTCTTCTTGTTTTGTGATTTAGTTTGATAGAGGGTTGAGATGGAGAGTGAGATGGATGTTATTCTATTTTTGTTATTATCTGTCTGTCTTCCATAGTTGTACCCTTTATACTATGTAGACCTGTTTTGGTAGTTTGAACCTCCATTGTAACCTTGCTCATATTTAGATTTCATTGGGCATGATCTCACTATGTATCCCACTCTTTGACATAAAAAGCAATTCCTATAATCTCATTGTCCCCTTGGTTGGTGTTGTATTGTTTGGCGTGGGAAGGTTCTAATGGTAGCCAGGTTCTAATTCTTTTTGTCTAAGGGTTTCTTTGGCCCCTTCTAGCTTTTTTAAAATTCTTCTTTCTCTTTATGTTGTTCTAAATGGGTCACATACAGATATGTAGAGGAGTCTCTCAGGTCTGAGATGGACAGAGATTCAAACCCTGGACAAAAATGCCTGAAGAAATGTTTGAGAACTTGTGAACATCCCTTCAGAAATTGTCTTTTTACATGGGGAATTGCTTCCTGGCTATTCTGACTGAATCCCAAAATAGCTTCCATGTTTTCCAGAAGCCTGTCAATGTATATAGATGAATATTGTGTCTGCTCCTGCTTCAATTTATCAAAATTTTCCCAAGCATTTGGTCTTGTACAAAATGATTTGATCACCTCTGATAAATCTTCCCTAACCTTTTTTAGGAAAGTCATGTTAAGGGGTCTAGAAAAATCAAAGTCCTCATAAACTTCTGGTCAGCTAGTAAGGCTGCCATCTTCCTGTGACTTTTTAATGAATTGTGCATGCCCTTGTGGGGTAAATAATTCAGAAAGTAGGATCTCTACATCCTGGAAATCTGGGTCATAAAGTTTGAAAGCTCTTTTCAGTTCTTTTAGATATCTAAATGGTTCTACACAGAATCTTGTAATTCTCTTTTTCAGGGAATCCAAATCTTGTATGGAAAAAGATTTGTATACCTTTGGAGAATATCAGAGTCTGGGGTTACTTCAGCAAAATCCCTGAGAGGCATGATTTTATGTGCCCCTGGGACTTCATCAGGTTCAGTACTTGTTTGCTTGTCCACTATGATCTTGTCAGTGCACACCCCTGCTGTTGTTATATTAGATATCTCAGTGCCCTTGCCTATGTCTTTGTCCTTATTATCTTCCCCAGTCACTGTCTCATTTCTCTTCCCCAGTTTCTCATTCTTCCTTGTATTGAATTCCTGGCACACCTCTGTGATAGTTGTCAACTGGGAAAATAAGAGGTCTAGTCTATTGTCAATATTGCTATTCAATGTCTTCTTGCCCAGGATTATCTTGATTCCCTTCTTGACGTTACTCTATAACTACCAGAGAACCACTAAAGTCCCATATCCATCAGGAAGGGTCAACCATGCTGTTGATATTTTCAATGACATCAGAACCCGGTTATATATTATGCCAGTGATGGTGTTAAAAATGGAGTAGTACCACCAATGAAATAAGATGAATAATACCAGTAGTGTCCAGGGTACTTTCTGAATCATTTTTGTTGTTCCTTTGTAACTATATTCTTTAGTTGTTCTATTAATGTTCTTTTTTTATAGGAATCAAGATGTCTGCCTTGATCCTATGTGTAGTTACTTTAAAGTCTCTACCCTCCAAGATGACTGCCCTACCCAGTCAGTTCCAACTGCCATTCAGTGACAGTTGGTGATGGATTCTTTGACTACTGGGGTGCCACTGTAATATAAGGGCAGGGAGAAAATGGAGTCTCCCCTGCTGGGTTAGGAGCAGAGTGAGGTAGAGGTGGAATGGAGTCAAGTATAAAGAGAAAGGGGATGGACTGATTTCTCTCATTCTTCTCCCTGGCAAATACCACTTTGACTGCCTTCAAGATCACAAACTTCTGTTTCCTCAGACTTGATTGAAACAATTATGATGTCAACAGCTTCTCCCTCTCTGAGGAGAGAAATGTAACTTTCCTCCTCTAATCTTCCAAAGTCTCCTTCCTTTCTTAGATACTATGAAGCCAGTCTCTTGCTCTTAAAAACAGCTTTTTATTTGAAGGGAACAAATAAAGGGGTAGGGCAATTGAATTGGAGAATAAGGTAATGGGAAAGAAGGAATAGGAGGTCCCTAAAGTAACTGAACCCCCTTCTCCCCAAAGTATGGCAGGATTAGGCTTTAGTTGTGAAGATGTCTTGACTTTTCTAGCTGCCTTGGCTATTATAATAAGTTCAAGGACTTTCAGGAGATTCAGAGGAATTCTTATAGTGAACAGCTACCAGTTGAAGTTCTGTCTACTCAGCTTGTTTCTCTGTAAATTGGGTCAGGGGTCACAGTAGGAGACTACTGGTTCAGAAATCCGCTCAGGTCTTCCTTTTTTTTTTTAGGCTTCCCAGAAAGAAGTCCCCTCTCCAACTGACCAGATTCTCTTACTTCCTCATCCTTCCTTCAGAATTCTCTCTCCTTCCTGCCCTTCTCCTGTTCCAGCTGGTCCTTTAGCCTGCAAAATCTGCTTCACTCTTCCTTCTGACAGGTTGAGTCCAATTCCTCTCTTATACTTGCCTAGTGTATTTTTGGCCCATTCATCAATATATATCAGAATTCCAAATCTTTATAAATACAAATATGTTTTTCACAGTAGCCTTTTAGTGTAGCCTGCTTTTAACCAGCTTCGATACTTCATGATAAATACAATTATTGACTTTCAAAGTAACTTCATTTTCTTCCCATGTTTGTAAAATGTGTAGAATGCATACTTGGCTATTAAAATTCCAGCAACTCTGTCATATAAATACAATTAGATGGAGAAATTTCACCACTTCATGGCAATCATCAAAAACCGGACAGAGTCCATAAGGTGCTTGAACTAAGCCAGTAGGTTTTGTGATTGGACTAACAGCACTATAAAGTTTCATATGTCCATCAACATTACCAACTGTGCCTTCTTTTGCAGCAATGATGGTCATTTCCACTTTTCCATCATAAATGAGTATGTTCAAAATTGTTTCAATATCTTCCATGGACGATTCTACCATACTAATGCCTAGTTCACAAATATATTTCCATACTTCCTGAGATGAAGCAAATGAACAGTTTCTTTGTATCACACAATTCTGTTGCTTTCTCTAGCTGTTTCTGCCTTGCTTTGTAAGAATTTAAAACACTGTTGGTTTAGCACTTGTACAAATTCAGATTCAAAATCTTGGTCACTATGCCAGGCTCCACCAGTCCCCAATCTATCAGGTTGTAAATTATAAATCATATAAACTTTCTTTTTTGAAGTTGCCACAGATTTAACAGCTTTGATAAGCTTTTTACTCTCCAAATTCTTTAGTATTTTGTTGATTTCTGTTAATGGCAAATTACTTTTATATCGTATATCTCTGCTCTGGATACCTTTCTTTCCAGCATCTTCTATGATTTGGTACACAAGCTTCTCTTGGTTATCTGATCCCTTCATCTTACCAGTATTCTGAGATTCTTTTATTCTACATAGAAAGCCTGTATTGCTCCTTAATAGATCCAACTGTCCCATAGATAAGAGTGTATTGATGGCCATTGCTCTCTGTTGGGCTTCTATATGAGGCATCTCATTCTGAATAACTTGGTCTGTAATCCCATGAGGGAACTGATGACATAATTCTATAATCCTGTTTATTTCGACCAGTTCCGCATCCGGCGGCTGTGTCTTTACTTCCACCTCAGTCATGACAAGGCCAGACTCAGTATAGCCAAGGCCAAGACTCTAGTAGCCAGTTCAATTATAGGGGAACTACTCCGAGTTCTATTTTTTTTAAACCATTACTTTTTTTTTTAAACCCTTACCTTCCTCCTTACAATCAATACTGTATATTGGTTCTAAGGCAGAAGAAGGGCAAGGGCTAGGCAATGGGGGATAAGTGACTTGCTGAGGATCACACAGCTAGGAAGTGTCTTGAGGTGAGATTTGAACCCAGGACCTCCTATCTCTAGACCTGGCTCTCAATCCACTGAGCCACCCAGCTGCCCCCAAAATCATTACTTGTCATTAAAAAACCAACACTAAGGATTGGTTCTAAGGCAGAAGAATAGTAAGGGCTAGGCAATTAGGGTTAAATGACTTGCCCAGGTTTATACAGCTAGGATGTATCTAAGGCCAGATTTGAACTTAAGTCCTCCTATCTCTAGATTTTGCTCTGTATCCACTGAATCACCTACCTGCCCCTAATTCTATTTTTATGTATGTATGTATGTACGTACATATGAATGTATGTATGTATGTATTTTGCCCAGCACTGATTTTCTTTTTTAATTTATTTTTAAAAATTAATTAAGAATATTTTTTTCATGGTTACATGATTCATGCTCTTTCCCTTCCTTCTTCCCTCTGCCCTCCTAGAGCTGACAAGCAATTCCACTGAGTTATACATGTATCATTGTTCAAAAACCTATTTCCATGTTATTCATATTTGCAGTAGAGTGATTTTTAAAAGTAAAAATCCCCAATTATATCCCCATCGAACATTTGATCAATGCTATGTTTTTCTTCTGAATTTCTGCTCCCCCAGTTCTTTCTCTGGATGTGGATAGTGTTGTTTCTCCTAAGTTCCTCTGGATTGTCCTGGGTTATTGCATTGCTATTAGTAGAAAAGTCCATTACATTTGATTGTACCACAGTATCCATCTCTATGTACAATGTTCTCCTGGTTCTGACCCTTTCACTCTGCATCAATTCCTGGAGGTCATTCCAATTCACATGGAATCCCTCCATTTCTTTATTCCTTTCAGAACAATAGTATTCCATCTCCAGCAGATACCACAATTTGTTCAGCCATTCCCCAATCAGAGGATATGCCCTCCTTTTCCAATTTTTTGGTATAAATATTTTTGTACAAGTCTTTTTTTATGATCTCTTTAGGGTACAAACCCAGCAGTGGTATAGCTGGGTCAAAGAGCAGGCAATCTTTTGAAGCCCTTCATGCATAGTTCCAAATTGCCTTCCAGAATGGTTGGATCAATTCACAACTCCACCAGTGATGCATTAATGTCCCTATTTTGCCACAATCCCTCCAATATTTATTATTTTCCTTTACTGTCATATTGGCCAATCTGCTAGGTGTGAGGTTCCTCAGAGTTGTTTTGATTTGCATTTCTCTAATTATGAATGATTTAGAACACTTTTTCATGTGTTTATTGATAGTTTTGATTTCTTTATTTGAAAGCTGCCTATTCATGTCCCTTGCCCATCAATTGGGGAATGGCTTGATTTTTTTGTACAATTTAGCTCCTTATAAATTTGAGAAAAGAGACCTTTGTCAGAGGTTTTTGTTATAAAGATTTTGCTCAGTTTGTTGCTTTCCTTCCAATTTTGGTTGTCTTGGTTTTGTTTGTACAAAACCTTTTTAATTCAATGTAATCAAGATTATTCATTTTACCCCTTAGTTCTATTTAAAAAAAATATCCCTGAGGACAGAATAGAAATATTCCTGAGACAGAAAGAAAGAGAGAGAGAGAGAGAGAGAGAGAGAGAGAGAGAGAGAGAGAGAGAGAGAGAGAGAGAGAGAGAGAGAGAAAGAGAGAGGATTTTTTGGGTAGATCTATGGAGTATTTTTGGAAAAAATCATAGAGAGAATAGTATGGAAAGAGATATGGATAGGGTTGAAATCTGTATTGGTAAATGAAATAGTGGCTTCATCAAGATACCAAGAAACAAACTCTGAATTGCTAAACTAGTTTATAGTTAATCTGAATTCTTTTGGATCATTGTGAAACTAACGTATGAAAAACTTTGCTCAGTTTTGTTCTCATTGAGTCTGTAAGCCCATAACAAATATTTTTCATCCATTTGAAAGTTTATGTATTTTTCTGTACTACTTTCAGATAGCATTCATACAAATAAACTGTTATCTCCCTCTAGATTCAAAGGAGAAGGAAGTAATAACATAAACTACAAAATGATAGAAGTTTTATTGAAGAAGCTGCCTTTTGCTGCTTAGGTGATGACCCAGGAATGTAGGTTTGGAAGCACTATTAAAGATATTGTCAGGTTTTTATCAAAACATTCCATTTCCTATTTAGAATTTTATGAATGTCTAAAGATCTAAGAAGCTGTACTCCAAGATTCTGGCTCTCATATTTTTTCAGAGGGAGAAGTGCTTCATCTATGAGAGATTCTTCATGATTAAGTGTTGAACAGCTGGGAGATGGCCAATATTAGAATGACCACTGGTACACACAAAGCCATTGCTGGGGTTAAGAATCTGGAGCTACTCTGGGGAATTTCTTTGTGAGCTATCTTTTTTAGCTATGGCATTTATTAAAACCAACTGTTAAACTGGTTAGAAGCATGTTGGTCAGTTTTGCATCATATCCAACTATTCATGAACTTATTTGGCATTTTCTTGGCAGAGATACTGGAGTGGTTGGTCATTTTCTTCTCTGACTCATTTTACAGATGAGAAAACTGAAGCCAACAGGGTTTAGTGATTTGCCCAGTGTCACACAACTAGAAATATCTAAGGCCATATTTGAAACCAGGACTTCCCATCTCCAGGTCTGGTGCTCTATCTATTTAACCACCTAGATTCCCTGTATCTACATTTTAGTGACATTTCCTCAGTAAAATAGGGGTAATAATAGCCATATTGCTTGTTCTCACAAGTTTGTTGTGAGAATGGTTCTTTGGAAAACTCAAAATGCCATATAAATTATTATGAGAAAAATCAGAAATGCAGAAAATCCAAGTATGGTATAAATTACATTAGACTTTTGTGTAGCATTATAACCCCTGTGGTGCATTTTGTAGTTATTTCGAAGTAAGAGTTATATCAAAATGTCTCAAATTTACTGCCCCCTTGAAGAACACTGGGGCAATACACAATGTGTTACAAAGCTAATCTAGCGGGAACTCTATTTCCAAAACACAATAGAGGAGAAAATAGGCCCAATGGTTCATAAATATTTATAGATGTGTCCTTTTTGCAGTGGCAAAAACCTGGGAAAGTGTAAATGTCTAGTCATTAAAGGATGTCTGGGCAAACTATGGTTCATCCATGTAGAGAGGAAGTGTGATATAATGGATGGAGAGTTGGTCTTGGAACCAGAATTATCTACTTTCAGGTCTCCCCTCTGATATCTACTGGCTGTATGACCTGAGGGTAATTTAGTTAACCTCTCAATGGTTTAGGCAACTCTCTAAAGTACAAAGAAAGTGCCAACATGCATTGATAAAGGGTTCCCTAAATAAATTAAATCACAAGACCATTTCCTCTCCTTCTATGGAATGCTATAAAATAGCAAATGTCATGCATTCAGAAAAAAGTGTAAAGTCCAGTATAATGTGTTATAGATTAAAATTGATACAGCCAGAATATTATTATATTATTCTTTCTTTCTGTCTCTCTCTCTCTGTCTGTCTTTCTCTCAAGAGAAAGTAGTAAAATAGGGATAGAAGTAGCATAACTTCTGGGAAGACCTGACTGAAAATGTAGAATAAGGTGGGTTTTTTTTTGTTGTTGTTTTTGCTGTTTATTAAGTCAGTTGGTTTTGCCTCACTGAAAGCTAAGGGGTAAGATTTTATGCCTTTAGTTGTATGCTTATCTGATTATCTTTGGTGACTATTATTGAATTTTTAATAAAACGTGTAGTTCCCATTTATGTATAAGTGCTACGTAGGAAATGGGAATGGCACTGAATAAAAAACAAAGATGAGGAAAGGAACTTGATTAGGCTTAGCCTACATAGAAGAGACCTGTTCAGAGGCAACACAATATTGAGGAGCTGAGGGATCAGTTCTCAAGACATCTTAAGTCAGTAATTCAATATTTATTAAGTGCCTATTATGCTCGAAGAGCCAGGAATAGCACAAGATGCAAAAGATAGATCTGGCCCTTAAAGAGCTTACAGTTTAAAGAGGAAGAAAACAAGTCAATAAATGCATACAGAGTAAACTTTATATAGGATAAATAGGAAATAAGAGAGGGTAGGCAGTAGCATTAAGAGGATTTGAAAAAAGGCTTCCTGTAAAAGATAGAATTTTGATTGGACTTACAGGAAGCTAGGGAAGCCAGGAGGCAGAGATGAGAAGGGAGAGTATTCCCAGAAGGGGGGACAGCTAGGAAAAATTCCCAGACCTGAAAGATGAAGTGTCTAGCTAAGGGAACAGTCAGGAGGTCTGTGTCAGAAGAATGGAAGTATAGGTGAGGGACTAGGTGATGGAGGGCTCATAATGCCAAATGGAGTATTTTGCATTCTATTCTTGAGGTGGTAGGGAGCTTCTAGGGTTTACTGAGGAAAAGAAGATATCAAAGATATCAGGAAAAAAATCTCAAACCTTTTTTCTTTAATTTTTTCTATTATTATACCTACATTATTCAAGTTTTCTCCCTCTCCTCTTCCTTCCCTCCTCCCAGAGTTGACAAGTAATTCCAGTGGGCTATATATTTGTTTTCACTCAAAACCCATTTCTGTATAATTCATTTTTGTAAAACCACCCCAAATCATATACCCATATAAACAAGTGATAGATCACATGTTTTCTTCTGGATTTCTACTTCCACAGTTATTTCTCTGGATGTGGGTAGCATTCTTTCTCTTAAGTGCCTCAGAATTGTTTTGGATTGTTGCATTGCTTTTAGTAGCAACGTCTATCACATTTAATCGCACCACAGTGTCAAACCTTATTTTTTTTTAGAGTGACTGAAAAAACCCATTTACCCATTAACCACAACCCATATGATCTGCTTTCTCACCTCCAGAAATTTTCATGGGAATTTATTACTCATGCACCAAAGGAATCCATGATAAGGCAATTCAAGGAGTACAGTCATGTTTTCACAAGTGATATTATTCAGCAGACCACATCTTTATCACCTCACTATAAGACATACAGAAGGAAAAGTCTCACAGTATTTGCTTTATATTGACTATAAAAATTGATGTTACAGAAGAAAATACCATGTTTCAAGAGTCTGAATGCGCAAGAATTATATAACATTCCCTGAAAGACAGCAACAGAGATAATTTTGCTTATTATCACTGACATAAAATATGGTGCCAAACAAGGGGAAATATATGTTCACCAAAGAGGTTTACCACTATCATGGAGAAGATCTAATAGCACAGAGAACAGATGAAAGAGGGATTACCTGTGAATGATGAAGCCCTTCAAAAGCTCCTGTTTGTGGGTGCCATCGTACTAATTGCATTAAGCCATGAAACACTGAATAACCTTCAAAATGAGATCCTTATTCACTCTAAGAACTTGAACTAACTATCCACAGTGAAAACCCACTTTATGAAGAATGCTTATCAACTTTGTGTTTGGATGGACAACCCGCAGACTCATCCATCAGGACATGTTATCTTGGACACGCACTGAAAATACACAGTGAGTTGGGCCAAGAATTGATCAGGGCTGGATGGCCTCTTGGAAATTTCCAAGTTTTTTCAGTGACTTTAAACTTCTTGCTGATATTGAAAATCCACCAAAAAAAAATCCAACATTTTTCCACAATTGTAGTCTGGCCAAGATTCATAGATCGTTTATAGTTTCTGAAGAATTGATGACTACCCAAAGGACAATGGAGAAGCATAGGTGGGTGTGGATAGGCTGTAACAAATTCCAAATACAGAATTAACCACATACCTTGGAAATGGACAAATGCTGAAAATCCGTGTTTGATTTATTGTTTTGTTGATTTTCTAGATTTAATGAAGTGATGGAGCAAGTGTTTCTAATAAAGATTAAAGTTAAAAGTGCATTGTATATACTTTTTTTGAAAGCCAGTTGTTAAACATTAACTAGTGTCAACCTAGAACAACTCAGACCATCTAGATAATTAGTAAATAAAGTGAACCATGTATTCAGGGTCAAGGTATTGCAATTTGGGACAGTGTGTTGCCATATTCAGACAAGGATGCCTAGGAAGAAAGGGGAGAAGGGAATTCTTATAAGTCATAGACATGAGAAATAGCAGAAGAGCATGTAGTCTATATACAGAGCAGCTGTGTATATATATATATATATATATATATATATATATATATATATATATATATATATATATATATATATATATATATATATATACAGAGCTACAGGAAAAGAGTGTTGAAGGTGTTGAGGGATTACAAAACCAAGGTCCCAGAAATGTTCTTGTAATTATCTCTGCCCAGGAATGGGGCTGTTAGAAACTATTGGGAGTAGGGTAAGGTCCTAGAGTTTCCCAGGGACTGACACTTGCAAACTATTGATTACATCATTGGTGGGAATACCCATGGCAATGAGACCAAAGATCCAGTGGAATATGCATACCACTCACCCACCCATATCTGCACCTCCTTCATACACACATTTTTCTAATAAAGACAATTTGATTTGAAATCATTCCCATGAAAAAGAAATACTGGAACTTAGACATTTTTATGCAATATATTTTGTGGTTATTCCTTTAAGTATAAGAGAAATATGTCAATAAGAGCTCAGTTCTGAAATATGCAGAGGACCCATATTTGGGGAGCCTGCTTCTGGAAGACTGTGATGGGCTTCAGAGCATGCAAAAGCATTTGGTGATTATTTCCTGTCCACTTTCTGAATGGCGAAGAAAAGAACTTCTGTTGGGCTACTGAGGCAGAAAGTAGAGTGTGTACAAAATGCCTCAGTGGAAAAACACCATCTTTCCTTCCTGCTAGCCAGGAGGTATTAGGATGACTTTTATTTTTTCTAAAAAAAGCCCTACCTTCCTTTCTTAGAAGAAGTACTGTATATTGGTTTCAAGGCAAAATAGAGGTAATGACTAGGCAATGGGGGTTAAGTGACATAGTTAGGAAGTATATGAGGCCAGATTGGAACTCTGGACCTCTTGTGTTGAGGCTTAGTTCTCAATCCAAAATGAGCCACCTAGCTGCCTCCACAATAATGACTTTGTGAGCTCTGAGGGGGGATAGAGACCTTTTTTATATCTCCAGGGTTGTGAGTTATCTAAATTTTATAAGGAGTGTTATTGCAGCCCCCTTGAGCAACCTGTGGAATGCTGGCCAAAAGTAAATTGACCCAGATGCCAATAAATTGCGACCTCCTAGCAAGGGAATGACAATGTTCATGTGTGGTTTCTCATTTGGAAGTGAACTCGATGGGCTAACCACCATTTTGGTTTTGAGCCCACTCTCCCCAGAGGCTGAGCTGAAAAAGGGGACAGTATATCCCACTCCAATTTGGAGATTTGTTTGTAGTTCTATCATTGCTGTATCTTCTACTACATCTACTCTTTTGTAAGAGTTAATTGATGTTAACTGGTCAGATGATATTGGGACACAAACCACTGGTAATAATATTAGGGAAAACATACCAGAATATTAGGGCAGCTTGGTGGTACAGTGGATAGGCTGCAGTGTCTGCAGTCTGGAACACTCATCTTCCTGAGTTCAAATCTGGTCTCACTAGTTGTGTGACCCTGAGGAAATCATTTGCCTCAGCTTCCTCTTTTGTAAAAAGAATTAGAGAAGGAAATGGCAAACCACTCCAGTATCTGCCAAGAAAACCTCAAATGGGGTCAGACATGATGGAAACAGACAAAAACAAATCAGTGATAGCTTGAGTAGCAACTATTAGAAGAATCACCTACAATCCCTTCTAGTTACTTCTATAACTCTGAGAAGGGACATGTAGCCTCCTTCTGAGGATTGTTTAGAAGAACAGATTTAGCTAAGCAGAGGAGTTTTGGTCTTTTTGTTCAATATTCCATATACTGGGATATTTCTTGCATTTATGAGGTGGGTTGAAGAAGACATATACCCTAAGAGCTCATTCCATTCCCTTTTCTCATTGGGACACCAGATCTCCAGAAAACAGCTGACCTCTACTCCTATCACAGTTCTAGGGATAATCCTGATGGCTTGAGGTTTCCAATACTGTTTCTCAGAAGCCCTCATCTTTTTCTGTTCAATTATGGGTCTAAGTAGTGATCCTTCTTCAGTGTTTATCTAAGAAGTATATGAGTAGCATGTATTTTTGATGGGAGTGGTGGTCAAGTGTGTGTTAATAGATTAACTCTATAGGTCATCTGTACAATAGTATATCAAAGTCTAGACAAAAAACAATTCTGCAGACATTTGAATTTTCCTGTGTTGTCAAAATCTCTAGTATTAAGGATCTCATTTAAGGCAGTCTGCAAGTTTCAGTGTTTAATATAATCACTGTCATTCCATTTACAAACTGGAGCTTTTTGAGAATCTCATTATCTTTGGTGAATCCCTCCTTGGTCTTTAGTAGGTGCAGGATCTTCTCCAGGACAGTGACAAACACCTTTGGTGAGAACATACCTCCATGGTTTTTTTTTCTGTTTTTTTTTTTGTCTATTAATGATTGGAACCAAAACTGTGTCTCCTGGGTCAATATTATGGAGAATCAACAGTAACAACAATAATAACAACAACAGAGGTGAAATTGTTGGACCTGTCAAATGACCCTGTCAAAATAGAAAACATGACCAAGCTTTTATTTTCAAAAAACTCTTACCTTTCATCTTAGAATGAAGACTGTGTTCCAAGGCAAAAGAGTAGTAAGGGATAGGCAATAACTTGCCCAGAGTCACAAAGGCAGAAATGTCAGAGGTCAGATTTGAACACAAGACTTCCCATCTCTAGACCTGGCTTTCTATCTACTGAGACACTTAGTTTCCCCAATATTTAACTTTCTTTAAAAATTTTGTTTTACAAAAACCTTTACCTTCCATCTAATAATGAATACTGTGTATTGGTTCCAAGGCAAAAGGGTGTAAAGGGGTAGAAAATGGAAGTTAAGGTGACTTGGCCAGGGTCATACAGCTAGGAAGTGGCATAGGTGAGATTTGAACCTGGAACCTCCCACCTCTAAGTCTCATTTTCAATGTACTGAGCCACCTAGCTGCCCCAAGCTTTTTTGTTTTTTAATAAGTTGGTTTTTAGTCTTATTGGTGACTTCAATCATCAATACTTCTTTTTCAGTATTCATAAATCATCTATTTAATATAATTTTGTCAGCAAAGTAAAATTCATTGGTCAATGCCTTCTCTTCTCTTTTTATAAGTCATTAAAACTTTTGTTGTTATTCCTGTGGCATCTCTCTCATTCTTTATAACTTTTCAAATACCACCAACATATTAATAAGCTCCATCTATACTTTAGGATATAGTTTACTTCAGCCATATAATTGGAACTATCTTCTCACTTATCTTGACTTTCAATTCTCTGTTACATAGAAGTAGAAACTAGGAGTTGAGTAGTTCTCTGTTCTCTGTTCTCTCTCTCATCCTAAGCAGATGCTCTGTCCTTTCTTGGACCTTCCTCTTTATTTCAACATAGCTAATCTTTATGTTGTACTTGACCTTTCTTATAAGCTCTAGATTATTCTGGGTTTTAGTCTTTTTCATATTATCTGTGTGCATTCTCAGTTACTTGCTCTTGCTTTCATCTCTTGTTCATGTCATTTAAAAACATTTGTTCTACTTATTTCTTAGGTACCCACCCTAATCTCTTTAGATGGGTCCCCTGTTCTTCCTTAATGGAACAATACATGTTTGTTTCTTCAGAGTCTAACTCTTGAAAACATCTTATCACTGTCTGAGATTCTTTGTAGAAAACCAGGAAATGAGATTCCCACATATCTTTTATCAGAGCTTTTTGAAATATACTGTTCCAATCTAAGTAGGGTACAAATCAGACTGTGCCCATCTTTCTTCTCTGTACTTATAAACTCTAAGACAGAATGGCCATTTCTTTCTAACACTTTTGTTGTTTTTTAAAAGTAGTCCTTACCGCTTGTCTTAGACTCAATACTAAATATTAGTTCCAAGACAGAGAGCAAGCAGTAAGGGCTAGGCAATTGGGATTAACTGACATCCAGAGTCACACAGCTGGGAAGTGTCTAAAGTCAAATTTGAACCCAGGACCTCCTAGCTCCAGGTCTACCTCTCTATCCACTGTGCTACCTAGCTACCCTTGCTTCTGACATTTTTTGCTAAGGAGACAATAGGTCCTCCTTATTCATAGAAAATGGCTATAAAAACAAGTCATGCCCAAAGCAATATGTGTTCTATACTCATATTTGACATGTATTTTTCCCCTTAAAATTTCTTCTTGATTCCTTTAAAGAAGTCAACATGTATTTCCTTCTGTTGAGATAGTATGAGAACTACTGCAAACTGGATGAAAGGATGCATGTGAGAAAGCTTATTAGAAAGTTCACCCAAATGTAAACAAAATTCCAGGAAGATATCTTTGGGGATTCGAATTGCATGACACTCTCAAATGAATAACAAATGGTTCTTTATCTCTCATGGGGAAATTCCAATAGAGTTCAGGAAGGACTAAGCATTATTAGTTCAATTGTAGAGTATTTGGGGAACATGTATAAATATTAATATTATGTGCTACCGTTGCAATCACATGAGATTTTCTGTTGAATTTGTGAATAACATAAAGTGCCTGATTGAGACCTTCTAACTTGGATTTCCACCTCAATTACAAGCAAAGAAATATTACCACACAACTTTGAGGGCAAAACTTTTTGCAAATGTTCTTAGAGTGTTTTAGAAACTTAAACATCAATGGGATCTGGAAAGATACATTCCCCCCCCCCCCCGCCCAAATAGTTAAAAATAATTATGATGCTGTTTATAATGAGACTATGAAGAAGAGGTTCTAGAAGCCAGGATAGTGAAAACCTATTTGGTTTCTTTTGTTTCAAAGTTATGAAAGACAGATCACATAATGGAGAGAGCGAGTTTTTTAGAGTCAAGACGACCAGGATTCAGATCCCACCTCTACCACTAACTAGTGGTATAACCATGAGAAAATATTTAATATTAATGCCCCTGTGCCTCAAACAACTTTCTAAGACTAGAAATTACAGATGACTTGCAATCTGTACTGGGGGAATGTATTCCTATGCTCATAAAATCACATCTTTAATACCTTAGAAGACAAGGTACCTGTAAGATATTTTACTTTTCTATCCTAACATCATCTTCATCCAAACAAATCCAAAGCTTCCAATAAGTTCTACTACACTGCTTTACAATGACATGGAGGTGACTTGGCACCGTCCAAGCCAATTTAGTAGAGAATAGCTTTTAGATGGTTCTACCAACAAAGAATGTGTGCCGATCATCTGAGCACCAACTAGTTAAGTTCAGTGAGTCTCATCAGCTGCATATTGGCCAACATGTTGTGCACACAAAAATATATATCATACACACATATGTGTGTGTGTATATATATATATATATACATACATATATATATGTATGTACTAATAATATGTTGTATTAGTCAAAGGTTATCACTGAGATGTAGAGGTTGTAATTAACATCAGCATAAAGAATATCCAGTCTGATGAAATCCTGTCTTTGAGTAGGGGTAAATTTCAGTGGACAAGAAAGAGAAATGCAGACTCCACAATAGTAAGTCCAACTTAGAGGATTCAGAACACATTAAATTATTAGCCTTTTGATAACAGCTTTGAAGGAGGTGCCTTGATTTATAAAGTTACCTTGCATCTTCACTATAAATCAGTCACCAAATACGTAGTAAGTAATTTTTTATGTGTATGTGCCTGGCAGTTGGCTAAAAGCTGAGGATAAAAAGAAATGGAAAAAAATGATTACTGCTCTCTCAGGGAGCTCCCATTCTAATTAGAAGACAGTGCGCATACAGCTATACACAAACAAAATTTTTACAATGTAAGTAAAAACTGTTCTCAGAAGGAAGACCCTAGCAAAAGGTCAGAATGGAGAGGAGGGGGATCAAGAAAGGCTTCCCAAAAGGTGGTCCAAAAGATGGAAATTGAGTTCATTTTTGAAGAAAGCAGGAACTATCTATATCCGTTTGTGTATATGTTGTTTCTTTCTAGAATGTAAGTTTCTTGAAGGCAGGAACTGTTTTTATTAGTATTATTATTATTTTACATCCCTAGCACTTAGTTTAGTGATTAATCAGTTCATTAGAATGCCTCAGAGATATGTCCTAGTTTAATTTTTTTAAAAAATCAGTGACTTAGATAAAGGATAGATAAATGGAATGCTTGTCAAATTTGTAGATGACACAAAGGCAAGAAGGGTAACTAGGATAACTAAAAGAATTATTAGTTCTAGAGCTAAATTCCTCAGTGGGTTGAGAGCCAATCCTAGAAGCAGTAGATCCTGGGTTCAAATCTGGCCTCAGACACTTCCTAGCTGTGTGATCCTGGGCAAGTTACTTAATCTCTAGTGCCAAACTCTTACCACACTTCTGCCCTGGAACCAATACACAGCATTGATACTAAGACGGAAGGTAAGGGTTAAAAAAATCATATACTGGCTAGAAGAAATGGCCTGAATCAGAAAGTGAAATTTAGGAGAAATAAATATGAAATTCTATACTTGGATTCAAAAGTCAACTTTAAAAATATAGGATGAGAGAAAAGAGGTTCATTGTTTTTGTTGTAAAAAGGATCTGGGGTAGGTGCAGTGACACTGACACCTTGCTACTGGGGGGACTAAGGTAGATGGAGTTCTGAGGTAAAGTAGGACTAAAACCAATTGGTTATTCACAAGTCCCTTAAGGGTGTGAGGCCACCAGGATCTAAGCAGGGGCAACCTGGCTCAGGTTTGAAATGGAGCAGCTCAAAGTTAGGTACCCATCAATGGTGTGGTCAGACCTATGAGGGGATACTCAACTTCCAGCCTTAGAACAGTAAAAGCAGAGTAAAAAGATGACATAAGATATCTGTATTGAAATATTTAAAAGCTTGCTATATGAAAGAAGGGTTAACATTGTTCTGCTTGTCCCCAGAGCACAGAACTAGGAGCAAAGGGAAGAAATCAGAGGCAGATTTTAGATTTATTATAAAGAGGGGAAGAGTCCTGACCGAGTTTTTCAATAGTAGAATGACCTACCTTAGGTGGGAGAGAGTGGCCCATCACTAGAGACTTTCAAGCAAAGGCCAAATGGTCAGCTGCTGAGTGTAGAAGATATTCTTATCAAGATATAAGTTGGAATAGATGCCCTGATGTTCTCTGAGTTTCCTCCCAATGCTGACATTCTGAGACTCAGTAGTTCTGTAAAACTAAAACAGCTTCTTGTTTTAAAAAATCTAATCAGTAGTATTAGAAAAAACCACAAAGTTCTTATGGAAAGAAAGTATCCTCAGCATCCTTGACAAATCCTTTAATGCTACAAGAAAATACAGAAAATTCAAATTTCTTACATTGTGGCATGTACCATAAGGTTGATTATAATGGGGCTCAAGGCAATCAATATTTGTACAAGTGCTATGGTGGACAAAGGAATAGTTTGGAGACTTTAGATGAAGTTTCTAACACAGGATCATTCAGGACCAGATTCTGTTAACCCTAAAGACAGTGATGGTG
Organism: Monodelphis domestica; assembly: GCF_027887165.1. Taxonomy (NCBI): domain Eukaryota; kingdom Metazoa; phylum Chordata; class Mammalia; order Didelphimorphia; family Didelphidae; genus Monodelphis; species Monodelphis domestica. Next base: position 17,961,833 of record NC_077231.1, on the reverse strand, counting down.
AACCTTTTAGAGACTGAGTGCTCAAACTACAACCCTCATGTTGCATGTGAGCCTCCCACCTTACCCTCAGACATATGAGGGAGGAAGCACTCTCATTGGGCTGCTGAGCAGAGGGGCAGGTGATGTGAGAAATGTCCTCCCCCTCTGGCGCTCATGCCATAGGTTTACCATCATGGATATAGATGATGACTAAGAAGCTATGGAAGGAAGAAGGTTGGGCCTCTGACTAATGTTTTAAAATGTAATACCTATTGTGAACTTTTCATGATCTTACCCACACTACATAGACTATATACTTTTAATGATACATTTATTTTAATGTTTCAATTTTTTTATGATTTGTATCAAGACTTTCCAGAACAGTTTTTGTCCTAAGGGAAAATTGTTTTAAAGTCTTTTAAATAATAGAAATTCCCCTAGAAGATTCTGGGTCTTACTTTTCTTTGTAATATTAATTCCTAGTACAGTGTAGAGTAGGCACTTCATAAAGGATTGTGAATATATGTTGTTCTAAATTCCACCATGACTCCAGTGAGGCAACCAAGCTTATTTAAAAGCATCTGTTTTCACCAATAGCTACTAAAGTTAGGCAGCCAGGTCAGAGGTATCAAATGCTGCTCCTGGCAGCTCTACTCAGATTAAAATGGGGAATATTTAATAAAATAAATAAAAATACAGTAGAACAGAGATAATGCTAATATGTAATTTTCTAAGTCAGTATGCCACCAAAAGGGATCCTTATGCAAGGTTTAGTGGCTCCTTTTCCATTTGAATTTAATATCACTGGGCTAAATGGCTTGATGGAGAGAATACAGGAATTAGAGTCAAGAAGACCTGAGTTCATATCTTGTCTTGTATATTTAAAAGTTGTGTGACCCTGAAAAAGTTTCTGAGGCTCAATTTCTTCATCTATAAAATGGTGATGATAGTAGTAGTCTCTTGGTAACCGAGGATGACTATTGTCTTTGTGTGTTTTTTGTGCACAAAGACACTTGTGCATGAAGATTTAAGTGGAAAAGTCGATGCACAGAGACAGTCCCACTCTCTTGTCATTGGAAGCCTGGGTCCAGTGGCACGAAAGGTCGTTACACCTGGAGACTTCCTCAGCTGCATTGGATGGCCATGTTGACTTTTGTGCTCCAACACGCCCTAAGCACTCCACAGTGCCTTGCTGCGTCGCCATCTCAGTTGTTGAACCTTCTTATTGGTTTCTTCCGTCTGTTCAGCCAAAGCAGTCTTCACATGCTGGGTGAGCAAAGCCCTAGTTTAACAGGGGTCCATGACGACCCGGCCTGTCGAAGCCGTTGCCCAGGGTGTGGCCGCTGCTGCATGCTAGCAGCTACTAGGAGCCACAAGTGAGAGCTGGGTGTCAGGTGAGGGTCAGAGGCTGGAGAGCTGCCCTAGGAGGGCACGACAAGCGCTCCATACCAAAGATATTACTCCTCTCTGAGCACCCCCTATACACCCCGGTGATGATAATAGCACAATACTATAGAGATAAAATATCTGCAGGCAAGAATCTCATTATGCTGGAACCCTTCTTAATTGATTCAGGAAACTGAAATAGGAAGTTTACATTATTTTTTATTCATGTGATGCTTTTGGTTCTTCCCTTTGTGCCTAGGAGGCCCCTACCAATTTATCTCTCTTAGGTATGGAGGTAAAAACCTTTTGTCAGGCTCCCAAAGATTATAGGGGAGAATGGTGATCCTGGGACTGAAATTCTATAAGCCACTAATCTGGAATAACCTAAATTGCCTTATATAAGATGGTGGGGAACAAAACTGAAAATAACCTAAAAAAGCATGCTATGATCTCCTATGAGATCTTTGCAGCTGGAGTAACCCTCATGCAACATGGCAGGGTCCAATTTCTTACCAGAAAAGAACTAATTTCTTGTCCTTCCCCATGCTCTCTGGAATGAAGACCTAATACAGAGTCAGGTTCATTTTTCACATATTCTAGGTGTCCTGAGGCCTTTGTTGTGGAAATACTTTTATGAATCAAAGATAAATAGGAAGCTCCCTTGGCCAAGGACCAAGTTGAGTTGCTGAATGTTCCATTACCAAATGTTTTTGGGAACTCTTCCCTTTTCAGTTATCTTCAGTATCAGTTGTTTACTTTGATACCTGCTGTTCCAGTTCAGGGTGGTCTCTTGTAACATGAAAAATGATCCTCAGTGAGACAATTGCAGCTTATATGCGAGCAGAACAAATTGGACTTTGGACCAGATGTTATTCTCCTGTGAATTTATAATTGAATCACTGAAGCTTTTTGTTGGAATTCTTTGCTTGATGAAAGATTACAGCCTGAGTTCATTTAGAGGTGGAGGATGCTTTCACATGACTATCTCCTCATTAAATAGAGCAAATTCAAGCATCAAAAACAACATCTATTAAGTACCTTCTAGAATTATCTAATCCCTTTCTAGTTGGGGAGAATCTAGACTTATGATCAAGTCCACCTTCTGTAAGAAAAACGCATCCTATAGTCTGTTGTATTTCTTTTTGTTTGTTTGTTTCATACATTCAAAAGTTCCAGTTTTCTCTTGATGGTTAAATTGACTCAACCACCAGAAGAGTAAAGTTCTACCTTTCTAGGACTCTAAGCATTCAATGGGTCATATGACCAATGAGATAGATTGCAAACATTAAAGATCCTCATAAATACAAATCATTACCATCATCAATGTCACCATTATTGCCATCACTCCTTTGGGAGTAGAAGGCTTTGTAATTATTGAGAAGATCTTGACATCAAGGTCCATTGGATCTTTCAGTTTTTCAATGAGAGAGGCAAGAACTCTATTTACAATCCAGCCTTGAAAACAAATAGGAGAGTGGATTAGAATCCAAAATCCTACCATATGTTCTCTACAAGAAACACACCTGAGGTGGGTAAATACCCACAAGGTTAGAATTAAAGGTTGGACCAAAACCTATTGAGCTTCAACTGATAGAAAGAAGACAGGAGTTGCAATCATGATATCTGACAAAGTCAAGGTAAAAAGAGATCTGATTAAAAGGGATAGGGAAGGTAAATACATTCTGATGAAAGGGAGTATAGACGATGAGGAAATATCAGTAATCAACATGTATGCATCAAATGGTATAGCATCCAAATTTCTAAAGGAGAAACTAGTATAATTGAAGGAGGAAATAGATAGTTATATATATATATATATACATATATATATATATAATTTGATCTAATTGTAGCCCTTAAAGAAAAGAGTTTGAATAAAAACATTTTCCCCCTTTTCCCTCTCTTTCTTATTTACCTTTTCATGTTTCTCTTGCTCTTTCTGTTTGGATATCAAACTTTCCACTTAGTTCTGGTCTTTTCTTTACAAATACTTGGAAATCTTCTATTTTGTTGAATGTCTACACTTTCCCCTGGAAGTATATAGTCAGTTTTGATGGATAGGTGATTCTTGGTTGAAGACCCAGTTCTCTTGCCTTTCTGAATATCATGTTCCAGGCCTTGCAGTCATTTAGTATGGAAGCTGCCAGATCTTGTGTGATCCTGATTGGTGCTCCTTGGTATTGGAATTGTCTCTTTTTGGCTTGTAGAATTTTCTCCTTAGGTTGAAAGTTCTAGAATTTGGCAATTACATTCCTGGGAGTTGTCTTTTGAAGATTTAGTGTAGAGGGTTTTCTATGAACTCTTTCAATGTCTATTTCCCCCCTCTTGTTCAAGAACATCAGAGCAGTTTTCTTGGATGATTTCGATGTCAAGATTTCTGTTTATTTCTGGTTTTTCAGGTAGACCAATGATTTTCACATTGTTTCTCCTTCCGCTGTTTTCCTGATCTGTCACCTTGTCAGTGAGATATTTTATGTTTTCTTCTATTTTGTCAGTCTTTTGACCTTGCTTTATTAATTCTTGCTGTTTTTCAAAATCATTGGTTTTCAATTGCCCAATTCTGGTCCTTAAGGCCTGGTTTTCTGTTATAATCTTTTGGTTTTCTGCTTTAATCTTTTGAATTTCTGCTATAATCTTTTGAATTTCCCTTTTGGTTTGGTCTATCCTGCTTTTCGTGGCTTCCAGCTGTTTCTCCAATTGGGAGTTCTGGTCCTTTAAATTGTTATTTTCTCTTTGAACTGTTTCCCACTTTTCTTGCCAGAAGGCTTCCATCATTTTGATAAGCTCCAATTTAAATTCTTCAAAAGTTTCTGGACAATTTCCCTATTTTTGAAATGTTATGGCTTTGAATTTCCTTCTCTATTTCCTCTGTAGCCTGGGTTTTTCCTCCATAAAATTTTTTGAGGGTCAATTCCTTCTTTTTGTTTTTCTTGGAGGGTGTTTGTACCTCCTGGGCACAATTTGCCATCACTGTAGAAGTTTTTCCTTCCCTTTTTAGTCAGAAATCTGAGTGAGATGGGCAGGCTCTCTGTGTATGGATCTAAGGAACAAGGATTTTTGCCTGAGGCAAGCTCTTGAATCTTTACAGCTTCTGCTGTTTGTTGCCCTTCTCTGAGCTTCGTTCCCGAGAGTGCCCAAGGTCTGCACTCCCCAGCCCTCTGGGGTTTCAGGTGTATCTCCTCTCAGGGGTGGGTCTTTGGTGGTCTTTGTCAATTCCCAAGGACTTAGAGGTGCCCCTTGCTCACTCTAGAGGTACCCCTCACTCACTTGCTGATTCTGGTGCTCACTGACTCTGACTCTGGCTCCGTAGGTGGGGTGGAGGAGAATAGATCAGCTCACATTTGGGTGGGAGCTTTTTCAACCCCTTATAGTGTGGAAATGCCCAAATCCCACGTACCTTCAATGCTGCACCCTACTGTAGAGTCCCTTCATTCTTATGAATTTGGTTTTTTTTTTTTTGGTCTTTTGAGGTAATTTATATCAGTGGGTGCTGAGGAGAGGAAGAGTCCTGCGTCTAGCCTGCCACCATGATTACCTGGAAGTCCTGAGATTTCTTACAGCACTGATTCTGTGATCCTATTGTCTTAAGTGGTGGCATCCCCTTCTCTAGGATTTTTTTAAACCCTTCCTTTCCCTCTTAGAATCAATACAGTGTATTGGTTCCAAGGTAGAAGAATAGTAGGGCTAGGCAATTGGGCTTAGGTGACTTGCCCAGAGTCATACATATAGAAAGTGCCTGAGGCCAGATTTAATCCCAGGACCTCCCTTTCCTAGGCCTGGCTTTCAATCTACCGAGCCACCCAGCTATTCCCCTTTTGGGATTTAAAAAATAGTACCCACACTTTGCTGAGATGGCTTAAATGTTGTTCCTTTGAGTTGGAATCAGTGTGACTGATGGAACTCACTCATTCCCATTCCCCTATCTCCAGTTAATTTTCATCCTTTTGGGCCATGCAATGAACTCTTGGAAATAAAATTGCAATGGCATCTTTACTCCAGTTCGTCTTAATTTATTGTCTCTCTTGGATTGAGAAAGAATTCCAAATGAGGTCTTTGCTGGCATAAGTTACAGAAATACACCATCTGCAGAGAACCATGAAGACTCTAGGAATTTAGAACTGGAGTTGACTACAGAAATGATCTAAGTCACCTCACTCTTCCCCAATGCACATGCATTTTACAAATGAAGAAATCATGGCTTATGGAGCTTAGGTTATTTGCAGTGGGTCACAGCACAAGTTAACAGTTGACTGAGGATAGACCCTATGGCTTCTGACCTTTCCAATATACCACACTTAATTATCATGAACTTTTTGAAAAGTTATGAATACCACGAATTTCTCCTACTGATATTTTACAGTGTACTTTTCTCATAAACAACTCAGTGAGGAGGGTGGCAAAAATTATTATCAGATGAGGAAACTGAGTCTGAAAGGTGACTTTCCTAGGGTTACAGAGCTAATAAAACAAGGGAGACCAGATTCCAACCCAATCTCCTCATTCCAAGCCCAGAGTTTTTCCCACAGCACCCTGCTGCTTCTACATCATGAGAACATAAGAGAAGAGTAACTGTATCTTGTTCTTAACTTTTAATTTTCTTAAGTACAGAGATCACACTTCTTTCCTGAAGGTTGCTTCGACTAGATAATGATTACTTTCAAAAGCAATTGTATCCTGCTAGTTTGCAATTGTAAGTCCCATCACAAAATTCCCTTCCTCTCTTAAGGATGATTGATTCGTCCTTGTCTTATTTCTTCTTAATTCAAAATGATTTGTTCAAAGTCATGAAGTACTTTAGTGGCTGAACCAGATCTTGAAAACAGACTTCTTGATTTCTAGTCCTTGGCCTTTTAACTATATTACTCACTATTTATTATGTGTAAAGACAGGACCTAGATCCTGAGACCAAAACATTAATACACAGTTCATGCCTCAAAGGTATTTATAGTACTGTAAGAGAGAAAAAGTTTCTGCAGAAATAAGTGTCATAAATTCATGAGACACACAGAGAAAATGTCTTTTATATGTGTGTGTAAATACTATATATTTATTTCACAGAGGAATGAATGTGAGAAATGCAGATATATTCTATATGAAATATACACATAAAATATTTTACATATATGATATGCATATTGTATATACATTTATATGTATACATATATAGCATATCTGCATGTATATGTATGTGAGAGATTTAGTGGAAAGATTAGATAATTAGATAAATTCCCAACCCTAATATATCAATATAAAAATATTTATAATAGTTTATTCACTAAAAATGGAACTCCTGGAAAACTTTAAGTCATATTTTTTTCAGAAAAACCCAATGGTCAATACATAAATTGCCAAAAGATAGGAGAATTTTCCAAAAGAAGAATTCCAAATCATATGAAAAAATGACAAATCAATAGTTATAAAGGAAATGAAAATAAAAGCAACTCTGAGGTTTTAATTCTCACCTATTTAGTTGACAAATAAGTTTAGAAATGGAATGTCAGTGTTGGAAGCATTGTGGGAAGACAAGAACACCAATATCCTGTTGAAAGAACTGTATATGGATGCAAAATATTCTGGAAAAACAATTTGGAATTATTTGAGAAGAGTTAACTAAACTGTTCATACCCTTGGATGCATCCATTTCACTACTGGGAATTTACTCAGAGGTCAAAGACATAAAAAAGTTTTCTCTCTCTCTCTCTCTATCCATATCTATCTATCTATCTATCTATCTATCTATCTATCTATCTATCTATCTATCTATCTATCTATCTATTTTTCATCTATCATCTATCTATCTATCTATCTATCTATCTATCTATCTATCTATCTATCTATCTGTCTGTCTGTCTGTCTGTCTGTCTGTCTGTCTGTCTGTCTATCCATCCATCCATCCATCCATCTATTCATCTATCCATCCATCCATCTATCTATGTATCTATGTATCTATCTATCTATTTTTCATCTATCTTTCATCTATCTATAATTTCTCTCTGTTTCTGTCTAGCTATCTACTATATATAGCATATATATTCATACACACTTTCATATATTCATATCCCACTATTCATAGCAACTCTTTTTTATGACAGAAAGTTGGATCAAAGTAGATGCTCATAAAATGTGTAACTGCTGAATCAATTGTCATATATGAATGTAACAAAATGCCACTAGTTACGGCAAATATGAGGAATTCAGAGAAACTTGGAAAGAAAGACCTGGTGAATATTAACGGCAAAATTACAGAACTAAGAGAAGGTTATATGTTGAATATGACAGTTTAAATGTGACAAGGGCATCACATAAATTGAACATACTCAGACTTAACCCTTCCTAATTCTGATAAGCCATGAAAGAACCTTGGGACCTGCTTTTGGCCATGTGGTGATTCAATACTGAACAACTTTGTGTTCAGCAGCAAATTCCAAGTGGTTCCTTGGTTGTCCCTTCTTCCTCCTTCTCCCTCCCCTGCTGCCTCCTAAGGCACAGGTTTATGTACATAAACTGTATCAGGCAAAAGAAGATATAATGTGTAGTTCTGAGACCTGGCTATAATTCCTCCATGTGGCAAGTAGTGCACTAAGGCTCCAGATTCCCTGTGAGAGGGTCTAGGGGTGGACTTCCTCTAGCTTTTTTCCTACTTTCATGTGGAGCATGAATTCAACTAGATGAGCCATTTTCCTGGGACCAGGGTTGCTGCTAGAATAGGTGACCAAATGCAGTTCTCAGGTAGAAATGTTTAGGCATGGAGGAGGTTCCCTTATAGGTCTGATAGGGGGAGAAGTCATTGGTTCCATCACATTGGAGTGGCCTGATGGTCTGAAGGGGATTCCTGGCTCATTATCCTAGCACTTGGAGAAGGCAACTAACAAGAGAAATTGCTCAAGCCTACTCATTTTATCACCAAATAATTTCTATTTCTATCATCACTACTATTACTATTACTATCACCACCACCACCACCACCACTACTATTACTACTAACTACTATCACCACTGCTATGTAACAGTTAAAATTTAGGGGAGACTGAGGCAGGTGAGGCAGGTAGAAATTAATTTCTCTCTGCAAGGAGTATTATATTTTTTAGAGGTTTATTAAGGATTAAGGATTAAAGAAAATACAGGATAAGGAAAACGTGCCTAGGCCAGAGGCCTAGACAAGACCTCACCTACATTATGGAAAGAGCCACATCTGCTCCAAAACGGAAGTCCAAAAAGAGACCCAAAAACCTTCGCCACCAGGTTAAATACCTTCTTGATCTCGGCCCAGGTGAGATTACAAAGCATTCTGGGGAAGTGGAGCAAGGAATTGTGGGGATTGTAGTCCTATATTCGAGTCTATTTTTTACATTCCCCCATTTGATCATTGTTGGGGAGCAAAGTTTCCCCAAAAAGGATCATGAGAACATAAGTCCGGAATTCAAATCTCAATTTTACAGCTACCACTACCACCATTGCTGCCACCACCACCATCACTACTACTACTATTACTACTACTACTACTATTACTATTAACTACTACCACCATCACTAGTACTACTAAATTTAGCAGTGTACTAGTATACATACATACAATGTAGTACACAATACATGTACTATTATACCACTATTTATACTAGTATGGCTAAACATATTGTGTAGTAATTGCAGTACTAGTACTACAAGTGAAGGTTTGCAAAGGGTTTTTACAAATGTTATCTTGTTTTATCCTCACAACAACTGTGGGAGGTAGATGCTATTATTCTCCTCATTTTACAGGTGAAAAAACCAAGGCAGACAGCATTTAAGTGATTTGACCAAATCACACAGCTAGAAAGAGCGTGATACTGGATTTGAACTCATGTTTTTGATGCTAGACCCAACGTTCTATTCATTGTGTCACCTAGTTGCCCACGTACCAGGAGCTGTTTGGACAGTGCAGAGCTGAGCTACAGTGGACAACTACTAGTCCTGGAAAATGCTTTATGTTTTAATGTTCACATTTACTCAAGCTATAGATACATACATCTTCTACATTTAAAATCTGTTTTACTTCCTTTTGAGGGGAAACTCTTAGCATATCTGATACTGTGAGTAAAATGCAAAGTAAAAAAAGTAAAAAGTTTAAAAAATAAGTAAAAAAACCAGATACTAATAGTAAAGTAAAATGCATCAAAGTAAGGAGGGTTCACAGAGTTGAAGAGTGTGAGCATCAGGAACCCAGCCCTCTGTAATTAAAGATCATTCTGTGAAAGACTGAACCTTGGGTTCAATGAATTCTTTGATATAGTATGGGAAGTGACATAGTAGTCCAGTTTCTGTGACCCCATAAGGAGTTCCTTAAAGTTTAATTTCTTGTTCAGTTATTTAAGTCATGTCCAACTCATTTGAGGTTTTCATGGCAAAGATACTGGAGTGGTTTTCCATTTATTTACTCCTCCAGTTCATTTTTCAGGTGAATAAACTGAGGCAAATAGGCTTAAGTAATTTGGCCAGGGTCACGGAGCTAGTATGTGTCTAAGACAGGATTTGAACCAGGGCTATTCTGATTTCAGGCCCAGCACTATCCAGTTTCCCAATGTAAGATAAACAACTCTAAAACCCATTTGAACTCAGATCAAATATAGTGACTAATCTTGGTCCCAGAGGACAGAAATAGATTATTTTCTTTTATCGATGGAGAACTACAGGTACTGGATGATGCATTTTTTCTTTCTTGATTAAATCACTGTGGAGTTTGCTTTCTATCTCTCTATCTATTGTCTGTCTGTCTGTCTGTCTGTCTATCTATCTATCTATCTGTCTGTCTGTCTGTCTATCTGCCTGCCTGTCTGTCTGTCTGTGTCTGTCTGTCTCTCTATCTACTGTCTGTCTGCTTATCTATCTATCTATATATCCACACACACACACACACACACACACACACACACATATATATATATATATATATATATGAATATATATATATAGGAAGGCATTCTTCAGAAGAAGAAGCATAATGAAGAACAAATTTGGAAGACACAAAAGACAACAATAAAGTTTAAAAAGAAAAATGTCGTTAGATTCCAACAAAATTATCAAAATCAGAGAGAGCATTCTATTAAAAGCACTGTCTGCTATATTCTATTAACAATTAAGTAAACCAGCTCTCAGAATTCTCATCTTGCCACTTCGTGGATGGTAACTAACTTTGCTGTTGATAAGAGGAAAATAGTGCCTCAGTGCTTCAGTGACCATCAGGTTTGGAAGGAAAGAAGAAAGAAAAGGAGCCCCTTTTATTCTTGCCAGTATAGGTACTCTATATGAAAAGAAATGAATTTCTAATCTTAGTTTTAAATGAAGAGAGATTAGTGGGCTATTAGATTAACTGATAGCAGTGCAGTTGTCAATTTAATTGAAGCCCTAATTAACACCCTAATTATGAAAGGATTTTTTTTTAGGAAAGTTATTTATAATTCCAGATACAACTACTGGCTGCAGAAAAAAGTATTGTAACATATTTTGGTACTAAGTAGACAGAAAAAAAAATCCCACATGCTTAGAGAATTTATGAACATTCTCAACAAAATGCTCATTCTATTCAAAAAGTAGCTCCTGTCTGCCATAAATACACCACAGATAAGACATCTGTTTCCAGAGAAGTCAAGAAAGGGAATAGTATAGGTCTAATTAAAACCCAATTGGAAGGTTTGTTGAGGGATATTGACAAACTAACTTACTGACTACAGTTCTAAGTTGAAAAAGTTTTTGTTCTTTAAATTTTTCGCTTCCCAGCTGTGTGATCCTGGATAAGTCTGATCCCCTGTTGCCTAGCCCATAACACTCTTCTGCCAGGGAACCAATACTTAGTATTGATTCAAAGACAGAAGATAAGGGTTTGTTTTTTTAAATGAAGATTTGGCTTAATTCATATAAACTTCATATGTCCTGGGGGCTTGAACAAAGCCTAGAAAAATTTATAAGTTAACTTTTAATTTTCTGATAGAATTGCATAACCAATGCTTGATTCACAGAGTATAGAGTTGGGAGGTGTGGAAGACTAAAGCAGTTATACTCTCCTCACTCCTTCTAAAAGTTAAGAATTCATCTCTTGGGTCTACTATCCTTTTTCTTCTTGGTTTCTATAAAAGTGAGGACCTAATCAAAGAGGGAATCTTTTCAACTCCTCAAACTGGGAGGAGATCAATGGAAGGAGCATCCTTTGTTTATCATTGACCAAATAAGGCAGGGAGTGTCCTTAGTTTCCAGAACAGACTCTAAGGGTGTTCCCTATTGTTCCCCTTCATAAATAATTTTACAGTCCTACTTACTTTCATCCTTTTCTTTTTTCCTGTAGAATTTCCTTATCATTTACCTTTCCGTTCTTAACAGGAAAGATCAACCAGATGAAAAATGTCTACTGGCCAGGTTACGATTTGCATTTGGACAGACAGTATATAAAGTTTAGGGCATCTAGGTGACTCGGTGGATAGAGTGCAGACCCTGGATTCTGGAGAACCTGAGTTCAAATCTGGACTCAGACTCTTACTAGCTTTGTGACCCTGGCCAAGTCACTTAATCCTGTTTCCCACAGTTTCTTCATCTGTAAAGTGATTCAGAGAAGGAAATGCACACCACTCTAGGAAATTTGTCAAGAAAATCCCAAATAAGGTTACTAAGATTTGGACATGACTGAAAAATGACTGAATGATAACAAATGTGGAGGGGATGGAGACAATATTTTCAAGATAAGAGCTATGGCAGCCCAAGGGGAATCACACTGTTTGGAAATGGAAGAAATTTTGAAGACTGATCACATCTGACTCCTATAATAAATGAAGAAGTTGAGATCCAAAGAGAAATGACTTATCCAAGGTTACAGAGCTTATGAGTAACATAAGTGGGATTTGAACCAAAGTCAAGCTCAATGTTCTTCCCTCTACCAGACTATACTTCTTTTTATTCTACCCCCTCACCCTGTCCCTCCCTTGTACTGCTTCCCTCCCCACCAGTCCATTTGTTACCCTTCTCCTTCCCTATAAGGTGCAATGTATTTGATTGGTCTTCCCTTTTTGAGTCAATTTCAATGCACATAAGAGTTGAGTATTTCCTATCTCCAACCTCTTTACCCTTCCAGTGTATTGATATTCTCCCCCCTTCCGCCATGAGCTTCTTTGTGACATATAAACTTATCCCCTTTTGTTTCTTTTCCCATTTCATTTAGTATTAACCTCTTTTTTTAGCTTTAGATGTGTATATATATGTATTTACACATATGTATGTATTTATGCATACATATACCTATTTACATGTTTATATCTTGGCATTTCATCCTATACAGTTTGTCACTGTTCCCTCTAAGAGTGATTCTTCTAGCTGCCCAGTTAAAAACAACAGTTTTTAAGAGTTACCAATGACCTCTTTTCTTATAGGGATACATATCATTCTAACTTATTGGGTCTCTTAAAAAAATTGGGATTTTTTTGGTTTTGTTTTTCTTTTTTACCTCTTTCTTAATTACCTTTTGATGATTCTTTTGAGTTCTGTGCTTGGGCATCAGATTTTCTGTTCAGGTTTGGTCTTTTCTTTACAAATGCTTGGAATTCTTCTATTTTGTTAAGTGCCCATACTTTCCCCTGAAAGAATATGGTCAGTTTTGCTGGGTAATTGATTCTTGGTTGTAGACCTAGTTCCCTTGCCTTCCTTGCTTTCCAATATCATATTCCATGCATTTTGGTCCTTCAGTGTAGATGCAGCCAGATCCTGCATTATTCTCACTGTGGTTCCATGGTACCTGAATGACTTCTTCTTAGCAGCTTGTAATATTTTTTCTTTGGTCTGATAGTTCTTGAATTTGGCTATAACATTCCTGGGTGTTGTCCATTGGGGATTAAGTACAGGAGGTGATCTGTGGATTTTTTCAATCTCCACTTTTCCCTCTTGTCTAGAATATTGGGGCAGTTTTCTTGGATAATTTCCTGCAGTATGGTGTCCAGGCTTTTTCTTTTGTCATGGTCTTCTGGTAGACCAATGATACTTAACTTGTCTCTTCTGGAAAGATTTTCTAAATCTTCTGTTTTGTGAATGAGGTGCTTCATATTTTCCTCAATTTTTTTCATTCTTTTGGTTTTGTTTTATAGAGCCCTGCTGCCTTGTGAAGTCGCTTGCTTCTCGTTGTTGTATTCTGGATATTAAAGACTGGATTTCTTCCATGGCTTTTTGGTTATCCTCCTTCTGGTCTGACTTTCTTTGGAGGTCATCTTTCATCTTCTCTGCCTCATCTTTCATTTTCTTTGCCTCATCTTTCATCTCCTTTGCCTCATCTTTCATCTTCTTTGCCTCATCTTTCATCTCCTTTGCCTCATTTTCAAGCTGATTAATTTTGGTTTTCAAGACACTGCTTTCTGTTTCCAGACGACTTATCTTACTTTTCTAGTTCTTTTCCCCAGTTGTCTTTAGCCTCACTTAGTTGTGTTTTGAATTGTATTTTGAGTTCTTCCAATGCCTGTATCCAATTTGCTTGAGTTTCTGTGTTTTGGCTTGGTGTTCCTTCATCCTTCTTTGTTCCATTTGCTCTTTGTTCATTGCCTGAATAGAAGCTGTTGATTGTAATTTCTTTTTTCTTTTTCTGTTGTGTTCATATTTACCCCTTCTTTACTCCCTGTAGTTGCCTGCACTTTTGCTCCTCTCATTTATTTTTGTGGGTTTGGGCTTTTTTGTCAGTTTTCACCCTTGGAGTTTTGTCAGCAAATCTCTCAGTTCAGTCTCTGGGGGAGGGATGTTAGAGCTTGATCTTCCCTGCCCTCTTAAAGCTTTGATGAGATTAAGCCCAGCTGAGTTGCAGACCTGGATGTGCCCTGAGGCCAAAACCTCAGGAGGGGGTGCAATATGGAGTGTCTCCACTGCTGCAACTAGGCTGCTCCCTCTGTGCTTTGGGCTTCTTCTCTAACTGTTTTCCCACTGCCTGTTTGACGCTCTGAGCCTGGCACAGCTTTGTCCATTAGGTACTCCCTCCAGACACTCAGAGGTTCCAGCTGCTGCTGGAGGTTAAGTGCTCTAGGTGGGGGAGGGGTCCCCAGACCTTCCTTCTTCCTTCTCAAACTGGAGTGTTCTCGAATCCAGGCTTTTGGGGGCACTCCTTTTATGTTGAGTCCAGCAGGAGGGTTCCTTGGATTTATCTTGTTGTTAGGTTTGATTTTCAGTCTCCTAGGAGCATTTAGTTTGTAATTGGTAAGGAAGAGTTTTCAGAGGTCTGAACTTTTGCTGCCTCTACACTGCCATCTTGACTCCACCCCAGACTGTACTTCTTAAACTAGGCTCTCAACTTCACCTCTTGAAGGGAAGTACAGGGTTGTGACAGGTGCTTGAGTTGACAGTCACATAGGTTTCAAGCAACGTAGCTGAGAGCTGATCTAAGTAAAATTTCAGAGTTCTTTCCTCTTCACCAAACTCTCTCTCCTTTAACTAGTCTCTAGTCTTCCCCCTTTAAGAAGTATTAAAGGGCATGTGGCTGGGCTGATGGATTCTAAATATATCTCATCCCAAGCCCTGCCTTTGTAGAAGAGAAATAACTGGGGGTGTATGGGCAGGAAACCAGGAAATGATTAACTGGAGATCATTGCCAGGAGGACAGCAATGATGTCTCCCACACTCCAAGGCACCAAGTGAATCATCCTAGCCTGCATTATCCAGTGAAGTACCTCTTCTAATCTCTCATCTCCATCTCCACCCTTCATTCACCCAGGGGCCCCCAGTAACATCGGGAAATTATGGATTTAGAGTGGGAAGGTTTACAACTTAAAGGTATAAATCTTGAAATCTCTCAGACTTGTGAATGTTAAAAATTTCCCCATCAGGGAATTCTTAATTGGAACAAATTCCCTACTGAGAAACATTCCCCATTTTGATGTGAGAACTCGCCAGGATCAGAAATGGGAGGACCTCTACTCCAACTGTACTTAAGACTGCTTTAGGAAAAAAAAAAAACAACTCCTTGCTAAACAAAGAAAGTACTTGAAAACCATACTTAATAAGGCAAGGAGTTCTTTGAGCCAGGCCTATTTTTAAAATTGATACAATGGGATGCTAGGTACCTAAAAGGGCCAGGCAAGTTTTCTCTTGATGAGATTAGTTGACTCAGCTGTGTTTTCTCTTGTTCAGACTTACTGAGGAGATTGGTCGACTTAGCAGGAATTTAGATGGGCAGTCCTTTGGAAAGCGTCTACAGTGATTGGTAGATGTAGGGACTTAGGGGAGGTGACATGGGAGAAAAACCCCTATATAAGAAAAAGCAGGATCCTTTTGGATAGAGCCTTTTGGAGAAAGCCTTTTGGAGGATCTCTGATGAGGACCACTTGGGAAGAATCTGTTGAGAGAGGCCTTTTGGAACAGTCTCTGGCTGGAAGGCTCTCTGGTGAAGTCAGTTGAGATGGAGTTGGCCTGGTGTTACTAGAATCCTTGTTTAGTCATACCTTGTGGTGAGTGTTAAAAAACTGACTGATTTCTCTCTTAAGACTCAGGTCTAGGCCATATTGGCTTGAGGCCCTTCATACTTATTCTTTTCTTACTCTCTCTCTCTTTCTTTGATTACTCATTGTATTATTAATTAAAATCTCTATAAAACCCAATTGACTTGGGTATTTGAATAATTGGGAATATTTCCCTGGCGACCACCTTATATTTGATTTAAAACCCAAGACACTGTAGTGAATCATATTTCTGCGGTCAAAATTTACTCACCCTCTCTTATATCTAACACAATTTATATCTTCCACCATTTTAACTCACTACAGTTTATGGGCTTCACCATTTTAAATCTCACAAAGGCCATCTGTTCCAACCCCTTCATTCCTTAGATGAGCTCCAGGAAGCTAAGTGACTTGCCCAAGGTCACAAAGTCAATAAGCATCTAGTGTAGGATTTGAAAACTAGGTTCTCTGATGCCAGAACCTAAGCCCTTGCCATCATAAGACATAAAAGAATACCTAGGACTTCTTGTTGGTTTGTTTTTTAAACCCTTACCTTCTGTCAGAATCAATTCTAAGACAAAAAGAGTGACAAGGGCTAGACAATTCAGGTTAAGTGACTTGCTCCACAGCTAGGAAGTATCTGAGGCCAAATTTGAATGCAGGCCCTCTTGATTACAGATCTGGCTTTCTATCCGCTGCACTGCCTAGCTGCCCTTTGAAGCCTTTTGGATCCTCCATTTTTAATAACTTTTAATAATTCTCATGCCAATCCCCCCACCTAACATCTTTCATTGGTGTAAAAGTGGTATTTGTAATAATGCATTTATTTCATCTATGCTTTGTATGTGTTTGCATACAAAATTTTCAAAACAGAAACTAGGATGGGGCACCTGAGGCTTTGGCCCAAGTGCCGGAATATAAGGGAACACTTCTACTCCACTTGAATGCCAGCCTGTACCTTCAAAGGAGCTTGATGAGGAAAGCTGAAGGGGGAACAGTGATTTCCTGCACTGGCCCTTGTCCCCAGGGAAAGAGCAAGAAAGTAGGGTCACTGGAAACAAGGATCAAGGGAAGAAGGGGGAGAAGAAAGAGACAGGAATGTCAGTGGCATTTTGGGGTCCCTTTTATTGACCACTGCCTAATCAGTCTCTCTGATAGAATAAAAACCCCCTAAGGGAAAGCAGTATTTCCTCTCTCTTTATATTCCAGCATTGGAACAGTGCTGGGCAGAGAACAGGTATTTATTAATACTTCCTGAGTTATTGGATTGAGGGATTGAGCAATGTTATTGAGCTCCTGCAGTCTTGCTGGTTTGGAAAATATTCCGAATGACTTAGCATCATGAGAATCTGGCTGGCTTCCTGAGTGAAGTTAGTCTGACCCTGAAAATGAGGTGGACTTCTATTCAGAACTGGGTTCATTTCTATTTTGAGTCTCAACTATGTGCCTATTTCCAAAGCCAGCTTCATGTGCAGGCAGGACGCTTCTAGAGGTGCCCAGGAGAAATGCTCCCCCTCCCCAGGTACCACCCCCCTTGCTTGCTGAGGCCCAAAGAGCCATTAGTGGGGAATGAAGTCTTGGGTTCCATAATTAGCAATAAGGATGGAAAAGCAAATATTCCTGGGAGGAGCAACTCATTGAGCTAACTCACGATCAGAGAAAAATACCTGAAACTCTATCCTTTACTTGGAAGAATTTTTGATAAAGAGGATGGTGAGAAACAGAGATAGAGACAGATAGAGTGAGACAGACAGACAGACAGAGAGACAGAGAGACAGACAGAGACAGAGAGAGAAAGAGGGAAGGAGAGAGTGAGGGGAGGGAGAGAGAGAAAAACAGGGAGAGAGGGAAGGAGAGAGAAGGGGGAGAGATAGAGATAGAGAGACAGACAGACTGACAGACAAAGACAGAGAGACAGAGTCAGAGAAACAAAGAAAGAGACTGATAGAGAAATAGGAAGAGAGAGGGAGGGAGAAAAAGAGAGGGAAAGACAAAGAGAAAGAGAAGGAGGGGGGTGAGAGTGTGGAGGGAAAGACAGAAGGAGAGGAAGGGAGAGAGGGAGAAAGGGAGGGAGAGGAAGAGGGAAGAGAGAACACAATGGCATTGGCCACAAAAACAAACTTTGACAGCTTCATAATCTCGCTAAAAGTCAAACATGCCTGATTTTTTAAGAGGTTAGATTTGACTAAAACAATTTCCTTTTCTTTTTCTATGATATGCATAATATCTGGTTGAGGGAGATCCACAAACATTTTAAGTGTGGAAAGAAATGTAACTAGGATGGGGCAACTGAGGCTTTGGCTCAAGCACTGGAATATTGGGGAACACTTCTATTTCACTTCAATCCAGAGACTGATGCCAGACTGTGCCTTCAAAAGGCCTTGATGAGAAAGGCTAAGGAGGGGGGGGGGGGAACAGTGCTTTTGTACATTGGCTCTTACTCCTCCAGGGAGATGGAAAAGGAGTAGGGTCATTGGAATCAAGGGCCAAAGAAGAAAGGGGAGAAGATAGAGACAGGAATGTGGGTAGTATTTTCAGGCCACTTCTCAAGGGAAGTAAAGGACTCCTCTTGACTATTACCTTAAGAGGATAATTTAAAAACTTGCGTATCATAGTGAAAAGAACACCAAATTTAGTGACTGAAAATCTTGGTTCAAATCTTGGCACTGCTACTTATTCTGACTTTGAGTGGCACATTTGAGATAATTGTAAATATATACTCAAACATACAACCAGTCCACTTTCAGAGTGCTGAGATTGAGCAGGTCCTAAGGACAGAATGAAAGGTCTGGAGAGAATGTGAGTATTATAGCAAGAAAAAAAAAGTGTTATTGCCTTTAGGATTGTACTTTTTTGCTGGAGGGTGGAAATCACAGGGAATTCTATTCCTAGACTTTCAGGCTCTATATACATTCACATCAGCTTTTCCAATACTATTTCAAATAAATGAGTCATCTACTCTCTATTCTCCGTACATTAAGAAATCATTGCAAGTCAGTGGGACATCTTATACTGGGGATGGCTGCCCAGGGACTTAGGGAGTTTACAGTCCAAACTAGGATTTTGTCAATACTTCAGGGTCAGTGACAATGAAAGAATGAGGACATTAGTTGGCAAAGAGAAACAGCTGAATCTGAATTCCATCCCCATTATTTAATAGATTGAGCAAATTGAAATATAGAAGACCACTTTCAAATGTCCAGATTTTACTTCCATATAAAGATTTAAACATTCCTAAACACTAGAGTTGAAGGAGAAATCCTTCAGTTATTTTAGAACTGAAACAAGAAAATTTCCATCCATTTGTAGACTATCTAACATTAGGTTAAACTCATGTAACCTTTGGCATTCATTTGATAATACTGATAATATCCAACATTTATATATCACTGCAAGATAAACAAACTACAACTCTGTGAAATATGCTATTTTTATTCCCATTTTACAGATAAAGAAACTGAGGCTCAAGGAGCTTAAGTGGCTTCCCTGAGTCGCATAAATTCCTACTCAGGTCTTCCTTCTTAACTGGTGTGACATTAACTATGCCTTGCAGCTCCTCTGAAACTTTCAAATCTCAAAACATACTGTTGTTCTCTCCAGTCCCCCCTTAAGTCCCCAAACCCCCAACTTTTCCTCTAAAACGGACTTCACTGATTGACAAAAAAAAAGTTTGAAAGAATAGTTTAGAAAAGGAAATGTGAAATATTGGAAATGTGCTTGTATCAGCCACAATAATGACCCCCCCTATCTTATAATACATCAGTATCACTTTACTATATGTTCACTGTTTTCTCATTAAAATAACATGTCTGGATTTTCATATAACAGAGACTTATTGACTTTACTGTGGTCTATTTTTGCCAACAGGCTTACTTTATACTCATTTTCTTGAACATTTAACAGAAAAGTATATTTATTCACTCATAATACTTGAAAAACATAATTATGATGCTGGTGTTTATTTAGAATATATGTCACTGTAACAGGATGTTGGTAGGTGGCTGATAAAATATGAGAACAAAGTTAGTATTTGATTTTAGCAATAAAGAAATATGTATCTGCTCTTGTGTTGATGTAAGCGATATCTGAATATCTTACATGCATAGAATTTTCTCTGAAATCACCAAGAGTTCCCTATACTTAAAACTCCTTCTAGGACTGTGAAATCAGAGTGTGCTTCATACATTTGTGTAGAAGATATCAAATTATGACAGGATAACTGACATTTACATGGTGTAAAAGGCTTTACATCTGTTGATCCTCACAAGAACCCTGGGAGGTAGGAGCTATTATCAACCTCATTTTACAGATGAGGAATCTGAGTCTGAGAGAGAAGTCCCACAACTAGTGTCTGAGGCAGCATCTGAACTCAGGTCTTTGGGACACCAAGACTAATACTCTAGCCTCTCTTCCTCCTTGTAGCTTTTCCCCTGGTCATGAATTCATATAAGGCTTCTGTCTAGCACCTGGTATTATGTTCCATGGTTTAGCCTCATTTTTGTTGTCCTATTGTCATTTCAGCCATATCCCACACACTGTGACCCCATTTGGAGTTTTTTTGACAAAGATTTTGGCCATGTCCTTCTCCATCTCATTATACAGAAGGGGAAACTGAGGCCAACAGGGTGATGTGACTTGCCCAAGGTCACCCAAATGGCAAGTGTCTGAGGCTAGATTTGAACTCAGGAAGATGGACTCTAAACCTAGTATTCTATCTATTGACCCTAGCTGCCCAAATCCCCATTCTATGTTAAAGGAAAAATGGTACTCCAGAAGCAGCACTGAAAAAGATGAGAATGAAGATACAAAACCAAACAGCAGCCATTTCCTCCCAATTCATGTATTTATAACTGGCTGTATTATTATTGTATTATGGAATATTACCCTCATCTCTCCACCTTCCTTCAACAAAGATAGACAGATTCTGAATTGGAGATCCTTCCTCCTAGACAGCCATTTCACATAAGTTTACACGAGCCTAATTTATAACCTTCGGACTGGGAAATCAGACTTCATTCTTTTTAAGTGCTTCAAGGGGCAGTTAGGTAGGCTCTTTGGAGAGAGAGAGCAAAGCCTAGAAACAGGAGGTCCTGGGTTCAAATCTGACCTCAGACTCTTCCCAGCTGTGTGACACTTGACCCCCATTGCCTAGCCCTTACCACTCTTCTGCCTTGGACCCAATACACAGTAATGATGATATAACAGAAAGTAAGGGCTTAAAAATAATAGACATTTCAGCATCAGATGCAAGTTCTTTTTATGTTTCTAAGAACTCATTTTGGTTATTAAAATGATGTCCTTCCATTTCAAAAGCATGAAGTGTTCTGATCATTTTTAGTTAGGTAAAACAAGGATAAAAAACATTCTAGGAATAACAGTGAGTAAATTGTGTGCATGTATTTTGGGGGGGGGAGTTAGAACTATTAAAGTCTTTTTTTTTTTACTTAAAAAAGAAAGCAACTTCTCAGTGATGCTACAAGACTTCTTTGATATTATGAAATTCCCTGTGGAGGACAAGCATATTAATTGACCAAGCAGTTTCCTTTAAATCTGTTTACACACAGAACCCCAATAGGATTTTTGACGGTTATAAAACTTACAGATAAATGCTGGATATTTTAATTATTCATTAAGTAACTATACACACAGAGCCCGCTATCCTAAAACAAGGAATTTGTTCTTGCTCAAAAGTCTCATTCTAGAATATGTATAAATATACATATATACACGCATATGTTTATATTTCCCAAATTTTTGTCGAATTATCTATCCATCCATCTATCTATCTATCTATCTATCTATCTATCTATCTATCTATCTATCTATCTATCTATGCAGCTCCTAAATATTCTAGATACAATTCTTAAATATTAATGAAATAGAATAAAGTAAGTTTTTATAGGTATTATGTACACGTGCATGTTTGTCTGGATCGATGACTGCATCAGTGTAGGGAAGGGAATTGATCTTTGTTATTAAATCTTCCATGTGCAAATCACTGCACTAAGTTGAAAAAAAAAACTTGTGAGGCTAGAAATGAACTCAGGTCTTTCTGACTTGAGGACCAGAATTCTATTTCCTGTACCATCTAGCTTCCATGAATCACCAGAAGAGGAAATTCCCCCTACCAGTACAATTCAACACCTTCTCTAGCACTCCTAAGTCTTAGAGGGTCCTCAGAGATACTGAGAGATTTAATGATTTTCCTAGGGTGATGTATCCAGATGTGTCCAGGTCTTCCTGATTCTGAGGCTATCGCATCATGCATGTGATAGCCTCATGCATCTCTTCATTGTTTGTTTATTTACTTTCTTATTTTAATCCTTCTTTAGAGAAATGTCCCCAAACTAGGGTCTTTCTATTAAGAAAAAAATCCCTGTTCAAATGGACATTGATAAATATTCTTGTTCTTCCCTCAAAACCAAAACAAGGAATTTGTTCTTTCAACTCAAGTCTTTAATCTGTACTCTCCAATCACAATTGAGTATCTCAGTCTAAAAATGAATATTTTTGTGTCTTTTGCAAAAAAAAAAAGACAACCTAGCATGTCCCTAAAATGTTATTGCTGGTTTCAGTTTATTATAAAGTTAAATAGCTTAATGGCTTCAATAATGGCTTTTAATAGATTAAACTGCACTAAGACTTTTGGAGTTCTTTTGGTCCTCCAAGCGAGTAATATTCTTCTTGCTGCTCTGTCTTATTTCAATAAACACATACAGTGGGAGTTGTTATTATCATGGAGCAGCCAAGTGGTACTTCAAGATGACTGAGTCCACCTTCCTCTCCTTTTACAATTAAGGAAACTTGGGACCAGAGAGATTTATTGAGTTGTCCAAAAACAACAGAGGCAGAACTAAAACTGGGATCTTGAGACTCTTAGTCTAGTCCTTTTTCATATCGTAGTGCTTCAAGAGAAAAGTAGAAATCGGGATAAATTAATTTGTCTCATTTCTTCTATATTCCTGGAAGACAGGACACAACTAGGCTTTCTTGTTTAGAGCAGAGTAGTATATTGCATTGCATAAACATGCTCAAATAAAATCTATGTTGGAAGATCTCTGGTTCACATTGTTACTCTAGGATGGAATTTGATTCAAGGAAGGTTCCTCTTTAAAAGTGATATTAATCTTTTATTTTATTTTGCTTATGGAAATGTTCTTCCTTCCTCCCTCTCTCGCTGTCTCTCCCCCTCCCCAAATTTATTAAATTCAAATAAAATTTTTAAATGGTGGCTTTACATTTACTGATGTATAAATAGACTCTTGTTATAGGATATTCACAACTATGGGGGTAGTTTAAAATATTCACCCACTTGCTTGAGCATAGCCCTTTTTAAAAAAATCTCTTATCATCCGCCTTAGAATCAATATAGTGTATTGGTTCCAAGGCAGAAGAACAGCAACAGCTAGGCAATGAAGGGTAAATGACTTTCCTAGGGGTCACACAGCTAGGAAGTGATTGAGGCCAGATTTGAACCCAGACCTCTCATCTCTAGGCTTGGCTCTCAATCACCTAACTGCCCCTCATGAATATAATCTTTTTAAAGAAACACAGTCATAACTTTGAGAAACTAGAACTGTGATAAGTCCAAGCTTAATATCCATCCATTTCACTCCCTTCTTCCTTTTTTCTTTGTGCAATACACATCATCTGAGGGAGTAAAACAGTTAAGGACATGGAATGGATGGGGAATGAAGAGGAGGCAAGATGGTTTTCTCCCCCAGAGGCATGCTTCCTGCCTCCTATGCCTTACTGCCTTATCTATAAAGAGGGGAAAAAATAGCTTTCCTCATACCTAACAAACATGTCCACATGCAACAATAATGTCAAAAGCAAATATCATTTTCTCTAAGGAGCCCAAAGTATTTACAGTGTTTCACAAAACCCTGGCATCATTTCCATGAGGAAGGTAGGAGGCAAGCATAATGGGCTGAAAAGCACACCAAGTTCCCGTAATGATAGATGCTAGGTAAACAGAAAAAGCAGAATTATAATTTGTCTTTGTTCAGAAATCAACTAAATGGCTGGTTTAAGCTTCTAATCCACCTGTCTCCAAAGGTAAGCATTTCTTACTTTAAGCCAGAAGACTTTGCTTCAAAATGAATTATTTTCTGCCCACTGGAAACATTTTCCCAATGAATCAGCAGAGCTATATTTGCATTTTAGAATTTTGATAGCCCAGACACTAAACCATCCATATTAGTGGATAAAAATAAACAGCATGGTTCTGAGTGCACCAATGCAATGAAAATGCCAAGGGGCAAGAGGGGTCTAGGGCCAAAAGCAAAGGCCAAGACAATTTAAGTATCAAGGGATACATCCATATTTTATGTTATTCTTTCAAAAACTTTGAATCAAAAGAGGCAAAGACCAAAAGTGCCAACTTCCCTTATAGTACAGAAACATCTTCAGAAGAAAGAGTGCTTAATAAAAAATAATCAGAAGGCTGAGGTTCAGATCTTTTGACTTTGCCATTTATTATCTACACAACCTTGGGCAAATCTCAATTTTTCTTGGTCTCATTTTGTTTTTTTGTTTTGTTTTTATTTTAAAAGGGATGTTAGACTCAGTGACTTCTGAGGTATTTTCCCACTTTAAACCTACACTCCTGTAACATTTAAAAAACTGGTTTAAGAAATTTCTTAATGTATAACACCGCCATAAGATGGCCACCATTTTCCAACTCTACTGTCAGAAGTGTCTGAAATATTTCCCATGGTAAGTTTTATTCCCTGGTGAAGAGTTTCAGAGTTCCCAACCCCTAGTTGCATAGTGGTGGTCCCATTCTCAAAGGCAGTAGGAAGAGACCTTCTTCGTTTTTGCATAAGGCAGATGAGAGGGACCAAGGATATCTGGCCATGAATTACTCTTTTGCCAGTAGAGAGACTATTCTTGGTTGCCCAAAGCACTGATTTCTTTGAAGCCTTTCATAATTCATTTCAGGGGCTGGGTTGCCTATAATTAGTCAAAAGTGCTGTCTCTAAGTGAAATGACTATTATATTAAAACAACCATGCATTAGTTACTTTGGGAACAACAACAACAAAAAAGAATAAAGCCAAGAGGGATGGAGGGAGGTGTATGTCTGTACATTTTTTTTCCTTTAGAAAATTAACTTTGATTCTGCTAGGAGGAATCATTTCTCCAGTGGGTTTTTTTTAAACAACAGTTCCTACAAAATTATTTACAGCTTTTGTTCACAGCAGTGAGAGAATCTCTCTAGAAATATTGTACTGTACACATAACTTTTTTGCATATCATAGAGTTCTTATGCTCCAATAAAGCCTAACTTTGCCTGCTGAAAGTGTTCGACTGTTACTATAAGAAGTCTCACTGCATAAACAAGGACTCAGGTTGAAATAGGAATGAACCTGATGGACTTAGATGATTTAGGGGAGTCTTTCCAGGTGCCTGTGCTATTTGTGGGGCTTCGGTTGTTAGTGAAAGAAGTCTGCCTTCTGCTCATACTGTCAGAATCTTCTTTGTTCAATTGTTGCTTCATTTTACGACAGCAGGGGAAACTCTGCACACAGTCTTGTAGGAGATGACCGCTGAAAAACATGTAAATCCAGGGGTTGCAACAGCTGTTCAGGGAGCCCAGTAAAGCAGTGATGGTGATAGCAGGGTTTTCAGAATCTGTGCAAAAAGTAAGATTGAGTTATTTTACTAGAACCAAGATGGTGTCTAGAATTGTGAAGGTTCTAGATCGTCTGCAAATAGTAATTTCAAAACTGGTATTTGAAATGTACAACTTTTGTCCAGGGACCATGCATTGATACACTAATGAAGGAGCCAAATACTAGAAGAAAGCCAGAAAGACATGAAGAATTGTACAGGATGACAGTATATGGATAGGTGCCATTTGTACTCATGGAAGGTGTTCCCACATCAATCAATTAGACCATGAAATTTGTAACCCTTGAGCCCAAGATAGGCTCCAGAGCAGCCAGGTGGTCTGGAGAATTGAGCCCTGGGCTTGGAATCAGGAAGACTCACTTTCATGAGTTTAAATCTAGCCTCAGACACTTATTAGCTCTGTGACCATGGGAAAGTCCCGTAACCCTGTTTGCTTCAGTTTCTTCATCTAGAAAAATGAGCTCGAGAAGGAAATGACAAGCGATTCCAGTATCCTTTTTAAGAAAATCCTAAATGACAAAGAGTCAGATACGACTGAAATGACCAAATGCAGCAAGCACAAAGCTTTTACACACATTAGGCATCTCATAAATATTTGTTGGGTTGTATTAAATTGGTTTATGATTCTCAATAATAGGAGTTCTTACCCTTCTTTATGTTAATCTACTGAAATCTAGGGACCACTTCTCAGGTATAAAAATGGAGATTTGAACCCTGGACTTCAATTCCCAGAAGTCTTTGGTAGTTCTCAGAATCCCCTAAAATCTCACCGGAGATACCCACCTGGGCCAAGAACAATAATTGTAGTTAAACTGACTGTATGGCCTACTTGCTCTCTCTGCTTCCGCTTCTAGGCACCTATGTCTCTCTACCAGCCAGGCAAGATGTAGCTTTCACATGCTTCACTTATTTTGTATTTTCTTAATTTCTTAATTATAAAAATCTTTAATAAACCTCTAAAAATATAATACTTTTAGTAGAGAAACCAAATTTTAATCTTAACACAGGATAATGTTGAAAATGAATAAAACACATAGATATACAGTGGAAACAAATTGTACTGAAATACCACTGTGAAGATATTTATAAAAGATCAGATATTCCAGTTTTGAGGACATAGCCCTGCTTTGAGTACCTAAGTGACAATTTACATTTTAATCACTTGATAATAATCTCATTTTCTCTATTAAATAATCTGTGGGGAAATGAAGCAATCTATTAAAATGGAAATTAAAATGGAAAATTAAAAAGTGTTGTCTAGTGATTAGTAGGGAAAGGATGTTATATGGATCTTGACTTATCTATAAAATGGCTAGCTAACTGAGATACCCTGAAGCACATAGAATATCTTCTTAAATGACTCAGAGATGATTTAAGCAAAGTGGTGAGGAGATAGAAAGCCGTGCTGTTTGAGGATCATTCCAAGGAACTTGTTCTAAGAAGCACTGATTTCTTTGATGCTTTTTCTAATTCTTTTCAGGTGGTGGGCAGGTTGTGATTAGTTAAAAGTGGTACCTCTAAGTTAAATGAATATGATATTAAATGAACTAATGCTACTATGGGAACAAATAAGAAGAATAAAGTCAAGAGGGGTGGGGAGGAGGGAAAAGAGAAAGGACAATGGTGGTGGGGACATTATAGTTGTCTTCAAGAATTCTTAAATATGCTCTGGGGAAGTAAGATAGAATTGCTTTGCTTGGAGCAAGAGGGGAGAACCAGGACTAATGACTGGAAGATACTGAGAGGCAGATTTCAGCTTAATGTGAAAAAAAAATCAAAACAATTATAGTTGTCAAAGAGTGGAATGGATGGACTGTGTTGGGAGATAATGAGAGGTCCAATACTAAAAGCTAGCAAAAAGTCAGGTATGGGTTGAACTAAATGCCCTCTCATGCCCCTTCCAACCCACACACTATGATTCCATGAATGCTTATTATGAGGGTCAAAAGCGACAACTAACATGCCTTCCACACCTTTTAATTACCCACAATACCTAGCAGAATGCCTTGTACAGTCTATTTGCTGAATCAATGAATTTCCTTTCAATTAAATTTGAATGGACTCATTTGAATATATGATTCCAGTAATGACTGTGGAAATATGAACCTGGTATTTAGTGCTTTAAAAGAATCTAACATCAAATATGACCTCTTAGACTAGAACTTTGCAGGCAATAAAAAATACAATTATATTTCTTCTTCTTCACCAGCACACCATAAGTTACTTTGTGACAATCTTGAGTAATAACGAGTGAAATTCTGTTAAGAGCAGATAGAAAATCCTAGCAAACTTTCAGAATGATCTTCGATTTTAATCATAATTCTATGATCCTTCCTAAAACTTGTTAAACTAAAATATAACTAGGAGAAGATACCTATGTCACTTTAGATGAGATAATCTTCTTGGCCCTTAGTTTTGTCATCTGTAAGATGGGCGAGGGTTAGTTTAGAAGATCTAAAATGACTCTTCTACATAACTTTCTCTATATGAAATGAGTGTTGTCTGTGTGAATTTACACACACACACACACACACACTCAATATAGTCTGCAAAAGAATTCTTGTAAGATGCTGTTCCTTTTCTTAATGAAATGAAAACAATATTTATTAACATTAACTTTAACTTTTTCTTGATTGTTCAAGTTTGGACTCATTATCAGCTTACTAAGGTAATTTTGTAGTGTTATTCTTTGAATATAAAAATGTCAACCCTTCTCATTAGGGATTACTACCAAGGCCTGAAACCATGGCAAAAAGAATGAGCTCTGACTGAATGAACCCTGTAGAATTTGTGTCTCAGCAGTATATAAAAAAGATTTTTTCATAATTGTGTTTTGATTCAATGATACAATGTTTGGGCTAACTTTCATATTTGGTTGGCAATCATAAGAGACCATAATAGTTAAAGCCTGTAACTTAATTGTAAACAGAAAAAAATTTTAATGTCTCCAGTTATTTCTCACTTATTTAGACCTCATCTTGCAGAAAAGTAAAAGTTTATTATCAGCTTAAGTGGCATTCATCTTTGAATATTTTACTGGAAAATGTAACTCCATGGTATATAGAATATATATTTTCATATGTCCCATATTTAAAAAAGACATTTACTTTCTTGAAATTATGTTTGTTGTCCAAAAGGTTTTGGGAAAAACACTTAAATTACGAAAGTTTTTTCTTAAAAATGAGTAGAATTATTTTATAAAGGTTTATGAATAGCTAAAAAGGTCCACATCTTTGGAAGAGGCAATTAAATAAAATTAGGGTTACTGGTTTGGAAAAAGATGAAAAGATAAACATACAAGGTAGTGTCCTTGAAGGAACACAGAATCTGGAACACTCAGAAGAGTTGAGTTCAAATCTTAATTCTTCCACTTATCTCCTCTCTAGGTCTCTATTTCCTCAACTAGGAACTTGACAGTTGAGTGAGAATGATTCCAGATGACCTCTAAAGTCCTTCTCAGCTTTATCAACCAATAATGTCATCAGACAAATTCAGCACATCAGTGCAATAGCATGGTATAAAAGATCTGAAACTCTTTTTTTCCTGGCCAAAACCCATTCTGAAAGACTTTTTGCACTTTTACACTTATTAGCACTTCCAAATGAACTTGTTGAAGAGAGGGGAGATGAGTTAAACCTAGAATCAAAACCCAGGCAGGCTTCAGGCAAGGATTCAGAATTAAGAATATTTTCAGGATTCAAAATGAAGAATAACTGCTTTGGGGGGAGATCTCACGCTGAATTATGTAATACAATAGTTTCAAAGAACATCATAAGCCTGGATATTAGATGGTTTCTGTCAAACTAAGGTCTCCATAGCAGTTTCAAATAGTGATGGGGTCCCAACAGTGGCGAGTTGT
The DNA here is from genome assembly GCF_027887165.1 of Monodelphis domestica. NCBI lineage: Eukaryota > Metazoa > Chordata > Mammalia > Didelphimorphia > Didelphidae > Monodelphis > Monodelphis domestica. The sequence continues at coordinate 17,932,548 of NC_077231.1, read as the reverse complement.
GGCAGACAAAATTCTTGGATAATCTTATTTAGCAGAGTGTTGGAGGATTTTGACCATCGAATGAATTTTGAAAACTTCTTAAGGCTATTTGATTTTCAGTTTAAGTTCCTATAAACTAATACACATTCAGTGATAAGAGACAGTGAACTCTGAGTTTTTCAGGTTAGTGCATTAAGCATGTTAATTGAAGTTTCCCTTTTAAAAGCAGAGCAGTAAAAAAAGAAAAAGACTCCCTTCTGGAAGACTAGACTATCTGTTCAAGATAATGTCATAAATGTTTCCTTTTGGAATTTTAAAATATTATATATATATATATATATATTTCTACATGCCGGAAAGGAAAGGCGAAAAACTTCATGGCAGTCAAGAGAAAAAGTGTGAGTCTCAATTTCGTTGGCACATCCCATTATCCCTCCAGTGTTATTCCTGCTATTTTCTATTTGTCTCCCTGTCTCTGTCTCTCTCTCTCTCTCTCTGCCTCTCTCTGTTTCTCTGTCTCTATCTGTGTCTCTCAATCTCTTTCTCTGACTCTGTCTCTCTGCTTCTCTCTGCTGTCTTTATCTCTGTGTTTTATCTCTCTTTCTCGGTCTCTGTTTCTATCTCTGTCTCCACCTCCCCCTCCTCTCCCCCTAGGTACTTACCGGTCCAGGAGGATTGCTGGTCCCAGACGGACCACATCTGAACCACGAAGAAGGGCGTCCAGCATACGATGTAGGCTGTGACAATCACGAAAGTCATCTTAACGGTGCGGATCTTGGCCCGGGAAATTGACTTGATGCTGCTGACACAGGGAGCCAGCAAGAGCCCCTTGCGCAAGGCTCCGACCGCTGCCTCCTCCTCCTCCTTGCTCTTCACCGTGACCGTCTTCCCGCGGATATTCCGCCAGATATGGTAGCAGATGAAGCCGTAGCAAGTGCCCAGGATGATGACTGGGGCTACGAAAATGCCGCCTGTCATCCAGGTCACGTAGGCGCGGAGCCCCCAGGGCTGGATGAAGTTGGCCCAGCAGTCGCGGGCCTTGGTGACATTGTTGACCTCGACCATAGAGAAGATGAAGTACTGGGGCGTGCTGAGCACGAAGCTCAGTGCCCAGGCGGCGGCGATCATGACCCGGGAGCGCCGGGCCGGCTGTTGCAGAGTCTTCAGCGGGTGGCACACTGCGATGTAGCGGTCGGCGGTCATCACCACCAGCATGTACGCCGAAGCGAACATGGCGAAGACCTGCAGGTGCTTGACTACCCGGCACAGACCGTCAGGGCCTCGAAAACGGTAGGTGATGTCCCAGCACAGCTGGGGCAACACTTGGAAGAAGGCGACCGCCAGGTCTGCGAGGCTCAGGTGGCGGATGAAGAGGTGCATGCGAGACGTCTTTCGCTGGGTGCGGTGAAGCGCCAAGAGGACGCTGCTGTTGCCCAGCACGGCCACCACG